>NC_043009.1:57068191-57118191 GCF_006345805.1 Octopus sinensis | reverse complement strand
TTATTGGAAAAAGCTACAACGAAAACACAATAGTTGATATAACAGTTTCAATTTCTACTAAAATATGTACACATGATACCAGGGTTAGGTAAACTTTATTTTATTTAGTGACAATCTTTTTTTTCCCCGACTTTTTTACGTACGTCAATTAGAGGCCGCCTATTTCCATTTAAAAATACCTATTGGTATGAATATATATATATATATATATATATATATATATTAATATATATATATAGATATATATATATATATATATATATATATATATATTATATATATATATATATAATATCATGGTTTATAATCATTCAAAAGAAAGTAAGAAAATGGAGATATAACATTTAATAAAAAATCTATATCTGCAAAAATCAGACATAGTCCCTTACAGCTGTTTCAATTAAGCCTAATAAATTAAATAGTAATTAATAATATCATTATATTACGCAAATTCTCTTCAGAGGGGTAGAAAAAAGATATTCCATTAGGTTTTAAAGTGTTTATTTTAAAATCATCACAGCAGACTGAGTATTATTTTATGGCTAATAATGGTATATGTCCTTCATCGAGGTCGACTTTACCTTTCATCCTTTCGGGGTCGACAAACTAAGTACCAATTGCGTACTGTGGTCGATCTAATCGGCTGGTTCCCTTCTCCAAAAATTTCGGGCCTTGTGCCTAGAGTAAAAAAGAATATTGGTATATGTCCGGATTAGGGGTTTATAGGTTGTTTTAGTGGGTAATGTATAATATGTGAATATAATTAGGGTAATAATGGGTTAATGAATTGAGGTTGAATAGTAATTACAGTGAATAAGAGTATCATATGAATGAGGAGATAAAATAGATACTTGGGTAAACTGTTTATAAGCTGAGGCAAACTTATAAAAATAACGCATAACATATATTAGCAACTGTCAAAACATCACTGATTATATATATATATATATATATGTATATATATATATATATATACATGGAAAAAAAGTTTAGGTAAAAAATGCTAAAATAATTTTATAAAAACATTTCAGTACCGGTTTCGGTTATTTGAGACTTTTTCAACTGTATAAATGGAAAACAAATAAATTTTGGAAAAGTTAAATGAAAATTATTTTAAAAGAATATTTGCACAGTATTCAAATACAAGGGGCATTTTTCTTGTTTCTGCCTGTCTCTGTCTCTCTTGTTTACTCTTGTGGTTTAGCTTCCCAACGAGTTCTGCAAGTCGAATTATATAATCTGGTTTCAGCTACCAGCTGGAGTGCGCTGAGATAGACCAGTAATAAGGATTATGCATGTGTGTGTGTGTGTGCGTGTGTGAATAAATATATATATATGTATTTTTTATTTGTTTCAGTCATTAGACTGTGGCCATGCTGGGGCACCGCCTTGAAGAATTTTAATCGAACGAACCAACTCCAGTACTTTTTTTTTCTAAATTTTAAGCCTGGTACTTATTCTATCGGTCTCTCTTTTGACGAACTGCCAAGTTACAGGGCCGTAAACACACCAAAATCATTGTCTGATTTTGACTTGATTCTGTTTTTGTTCATCTATCAATAAACAGGCAATAAATTTAGTACAAAACAATGCGTTTCTTGTTCCTTAAAATTATGAGACCATAATTTTAATAATTTATGCTTACATCTATAAAAATTATGATCCCAAAAAAGTCTTAATTTATTTTATTTTAATCATCGTTCATTAGTATGCCTTCAGTCAACTAATTCCAGCCTGACAGAGCTTCGCACACGCCAGCGAATTTATTACTTGTTATTTACAAATAAGCACGGTAGTTCATACTGAGCTATAAACAACGGATTCGGTGTTTGTAGTTCATGAGCTGTAACGACGGTCCAACTACATAATTCATGGCCCTTCTTGGTATCCTTTTACACACATTGTCCACAAGAAGAATATCTATTCTAACACAGTTACTGCAGCGAAAGTCTTTCCGTTTGAGTATACATGAGTGTGGGAATTATAAATATACTCACTTTTATTTTAATCGTCGCTGCTTCGCATTTCTTTAATTCTTATTCTTTTATTTGTTTCAGTCATTTAACTGAGGCCATGCTGGAGCACCGCCTTGAAGAATTTTAATCGAACAAATCGACCCCAGGACATATTTTTAAAGCCTAGTATCGGTCCATTTTGCAGTATTGCTAAGTTACAGGGACGTAAACACACCAACACCAGTTGTCAAATGTTGATGGAGGACAAATACAGACACATAGATACACACACACACACACACACACACACACACACACACACACACACACATACGACGGAGTTCTTTCACTTTCCTTCTGCCAAATCCACTCACAAGGCTTTGGTCAGCCGAATACTATAGAAGAAAACATTTTCCCAAGGTACAATGTTGTAGGACTGAATCCAGAACCACGTGTTTGGGAAACAAGCTTCTTACCACACAGCCAGGTCTGCGATTATATATGCGTGTGTGTGTGTGTGTGTGTGTGTGTGTTATGCGTATATATATGTATATGTATATATATATATATAAATATACATATATACATATATATATGTATATATATGTATATGTTTATGCATGCATACACACACATATATATGCATATATATATATAATATAAATAATCACGCTAACGGAAACAGCTGTAAGTTGAGATTCTGTCCATTTGTAATTAATTGATAAATAATAATGATATAAATCAATTGTTATTCATCAACTGTATCTCCATTTTCTGCTTTCCTTATATATATATATATATATATATATATATATATATATATATATATGTATGTATGTATATATATATATATATAATACATACGTATATGAAAAAACTGATTATAACAAATAAAAGTTCCATGTAAATCTCATTAGCCTACGCTCGTCAGATTTGTTTCGTTCTGGAATGTGTTTCTGACATAAATATTTATAAACATATAAAAAAAATCACTAAAGCCATCATTAATAAGTCCACTCTTTCCCACTTTCTTTCTTTTCTTCTCTCTCTCTCTCTCTCTTTCGTACAATCACTCGCGCACACACACACACACACACACACACACCACACACACACATAAAAATCCCTTAAAAACGGATGTAATTCTATTTATATGTTTATACATTTTCTTCCGTTTCTCTAAATAAGTTTGTATCTATTTAAGCGCCTATAAAACATACTCTGTGTATTTTTATGTATATTTTCTTTGAGTTACAATCCTCTGTTTGACATATATCGCGCTTATTTTTGTGTCTTTTGGTATGTTTTTATTATCTATTTATACATTTTAGAAGAACCCAGTTATGTTTTTCCGTAGATAATGTTATTTTCAAAGAGACGGCTTTCTTAGGAACAAATCCACTTGTGTATCGTTCTCGGCCAAACGTTTGAAACCTTCTGTGACCCGTCAACATCAAAATCGTTGTTTGGAGTCGCTTCGACATGTCGAAAACTGTGACGAAACACATATATTTTCAAACGTACACACACGCACGCACACACACACATACATACACACACACATGCATACCCGGGCAAATCTCACACGTATACACACATCCAAAATCAAGATGAAATGCGTATACAACAACTAACGCAGTCGAAGATACACATGGTATATATATATATATATATATATGCACGCACATACTGAAAGATGTTCACATTCACAGAAACACTCCCATACGCATACATATATATATACATGTATACATATATATGTATATATATATATATATATGTATATATATATATTATATATATATACACACAAACACACATACATACATACATACATATATATATACATACATACATACATACATACGTATATATATATATATATACACACACATAATACATACATACATATATATATATATATACACATACATACATACGCACGTACGTATGTATGTACGTATGTATGTATGTAGTATATATATATATATATATATGTCTGTTTTCTTTACATAAAATAATATATATATATATATACACACATATGTATGTACGAACGTACAAACGTATGTATGTATGTACGTACGTATGCATGTATGTATTTTAGAGTTTATTTTTGTTGCTGAAGGTTGTAAACGTAAGAACATTAAAGGGTAAAAAGTGTTAGGAGTTCTTGTTCTTTCCTTTACCGTTTGTGTAACTATTCACCCTTTGAATTTCAAGAAGGTCTTTGGAAATGTTTAATGTTTTCTTTCTCTTGCAATTCTAAATAAAATAAAATGCGTGACTTATCTGATTTCCAAAAAGGATAAATTCTTGGAGTGCGGTTTGCTGGTGCCTCAGTTACTACAACTGCTGAATTGTTTAATGTTTCCAGAAATACAGTCTCTAAAATCATGTTGGTATACCAAAACCAAGGTAAAACCAAGTCTGGCAAGCAGAATAGTGCATGGAATAGCAGGTAGCTACGTCACTGGCTTCGACATATATTTCTTTACTACCCACAAAATGCGTCTGAATAAACATTGCCGGAGAGCAAATAGAGACTCGGACATTGCTTAGAAAATATTTTTCATTTTTAACCTCGTATATAGTACGCACTAAGGATTTTGACCTTTAAATTTTGGGGGGAAAAATGCGGATTATACTCGAGGATTTACGGTACTTCCCTATGACACTACATTGTCTCTAAGATGGTTTACAATGCTATACGCAAGAACGAGTGTCCTGACGGCCCAAACTAAAGGCACATCAGAACCAAAAATCCACATCTTTAAAACTAAAGAATACTAGCGGAACATTCAAATAAAAAGAGCAGCATTATGTAAGTACAACAGGCCAAATATGGTTGTGATGGACAGAGAGCAGAAGTCATACATCGTTGTAGTGACGAGTTACTCAGCGGATGTTAGTCTTTTCAAAAATTAGAGAAAAAAACTACGTCTATGGAGAGCTGATGTGAAGCGTATAGCTCTTATAACCGGACTATATATTTTCATTTGTTCTTATTAAAATAAAATAAATGCGCCCTTTTTAAAGCCTAGCCAGGCTCATGGGCCTGGTTTCCCGGTTTCTATGGCGTATATGTTCCCCAGCTGGACGAGACGCCAGTCCAGCCCAGCGTTACTCATATTTGCCAGCTGACTGGACTGGAGCAACGTGAAATGAAGTGTTTTGCTCAAGAACACAACGCGTCGCCCGGTCCAGGAATCGATACCACAATCTTACGATCATGATACTGACACCCTGACCACTAAGCCACGCGCCTCCACATTTGTTCCTATTATCATAGGTATACTGAGATACGTAACAACGGATCTACATAGAAACCTAGAAATGCTTGGTTCTCCAAACACCAAAGGAGCAGACGGATTCGCACACTCCAGATACAAATTTATCAGAAGGACGGGGAAAATTGTAAAACATTTCAGAGCTTCTCCATTTGGGGCTCCTGGGTGCTAACAATCATAGAATTAGAGTACCGTAAATTCTCGCGTATAATCCGCACTTTTTTCCCAAAATTTAAAGGTCAAAATCCCTAGTGCGTACTATATACGAGGTTAAAAATGAAAAATATTTTCTAAGCAATGTCCGAGTCTCTATTTGCTGTCCGGCAATGTTTATTCAGACACATTTTGTGATGTCGGGCGCGAAAATACCTTAAGCTAAGCTTGAAAACAATGAATTCATAAAAGAATCAGCCATAACTTGCAGTAAGCAACATTTATTAAATTAAAAGTATTCAGATCACAGAATAACATGTAACAAAAACAATTTGCAAACATATTTACATTCCCATATAACAGTTAAGAACATCACCATTATTGTATTACGAATGCGCGGAAGTGTTTGTTCGACTAGGTGCTGCTGGCTTAATTATATACGACTCAAGTTAGAGAAGGCAATATGAGTTTTTTGTGGGGTCTGTATTATACACAAGGTGTAGGTTTTTCAGAAATACAGCCCCCTAAAAATCCCCTGCGTATTATACTCAAGGGCGGACTATACTCGAAGATTTACGGTAGACACATACACATACACCTAAACAGTAATGAAACATGCATTCACGCGTTTACTGTGACATGCACGCCCACGAATGCAAGTTTATCCACAGGTACATATATTATCCATAGAAAAGCCAATTCAGGTAACCATAAACAAAAGAGCTGTCTCGATTGAATCAAAGGAGTCTTGCTACTTTAGTGACCGGTTTGAATTCTGCCAAAAAAAAAAAAAAAATGACAAAATCAACAACTTAAAATAAATCTCACAGAAACATGAGCACGCACACACACACACATACCCGCAGTTGCATGTATATACATATGTGCAGAACAGTCATTGGATATTTTATTCAGCATGGCCTACATACACGTGAGATCTACGAAGATAAGTAAATAAAGGAATTAATGAATGAATGCATTCTGGTCTTGGACAGGCTTATTAAAAAAAGATTATTTTATTTATTTTATCTCTTTTACTCTCTTAGTTGTTGCAGTCATCTGACTGCGGCCATGCTGGAGCATCGCCTTTAGTCGAACAAATCTACTCCAGGATTTATTCTTTGTAAGCCTAGTACTATATTCTTTCTATTGGTCTCTTTTGCTGAACTGCTAAGTTACGGGGACGTAAACACACCAACATCGGTTGCCAAGCGATGGTGGGGCGACAAACACAGACACACAAATACATACATACATACATACATACATACATACATACATACATACATACATACATACATACATACATACATACACACACATACGACAGGCTTCTTTCAGTTTCCATCTACCAAATCCACTCACAAGGCTTTGGGACTGAAACCAGAACCATGTGGTTGGGAAGCAAGCTTCTTACCACTCAGCCACTACTGTTTGTTTATTTAATTTATTTAGTGCAAAATGCTGTTTCTGTGTGAATAAAAAACTTCTCTTGAAATCTTGAAGTAGAACACACACAAATATAGTATACATACATGATTACTAAATCACTTAGTGCATTTAGAAGCAGTGGTTCCTTTCCTGATGTCAGTGCTAAAAATGTCAACTTTAGAGACAATCCGCCTTTGATAGAAAGTTCTTTAGACTGTTTCATAACTCGAATGTATACAAAGACATACATATATGTTCACGCACGTATATCTGCCTATACAAAATTTATGTAAATATTGATGTACATACAGACATATATGCGTACGCGTATATATATATATATATATATACATACATATTTATATTTACATGGGTAGATTTGTTCGTTTGAATAAATAATCTAAATAAAGCACCCAATAAATTTAAGCCATATTAGAGTAACGCACACTCATATATATATATATATATATATATATATATATGTGTGTGTGTATGTGTGATTGTGTGTGTGTGTATATACATACATGTGTATGTATGTGTACATCTATCTATACACACACATACATCTATGTGTATATAATCTTACAACTGAATACTTATTGAATACTGACACGTTTCTTTTTTCATGTACCACAATATACTATGAACAGTATATACATCCACACATCCACGTATGCATATATACACACTATGTACTTAGTCTATGTGTTAGTATATATATATATATATATATATAATATATATATATATATATATATATATATATATATATATAATGTGCGTGTGTGAGAGCGCATACGTACTTTTATTGGTAATGTTTTAATTTATAGGGTACGTAAACTATTTTAATGTCTTTTTCATATCTCGTCAGAGGTCAGAAAATTTTTTGCATGCTATAAAAATCAACATTTTGAATTTAAAAAAAAGTCTACACTCAACATTTATAACGCATTGAGTGTATAGAATTTCTGGTGCCGGTGTATTATGTGATCTACACGCCATTGTAATCTACAGCAACTTAAATCTAGACTCTTTGTGCAGCGAAAAACAAGACGGGCTTCACCTCTTATTTTTCTTCGTTTTTTCCGCCATTTCTCCTTCACATTTGCTGCATGGATCAATATCTCCATGTTCATCAAGGAGTTCATAGCGTCTGAGAAATTCTATTACAGCTTCTTCGTCTCGAATAACCTGTGTGTAAAAGTCTTCTTTCAATGGGCTCAGGACTAAAACTGTTTAAATCATAGAAGTTCTTTTTGGTTTATATACCAAACCAACCGGAAGTCGAGTAAATAGATGAATTTTAAATGTAGATCAAAGAGTCGGTGTCGACCACAAACTATACCATTTGAACTAATGTAGATCTCAAGCTATACCAGAAATATGTATGTTGATCAGATAATACGCCGGCACCGAATTTTTTTTACTGAACTGTAATCTTCTTGATGTCGGAGCACAAAAAGGGCAGAAGTGGTAACGCTTGCGTAGTTACAGCGTGTGCCGCTGAGAGCGGCACTTCCGTTTGCTGCGCCCGGACCCCACAAAAACTCATATTGCCTACAGCGGTGACTGGTAATAAAGTCACAGGAAAAAAAGTCACAATTAATTTATGGGATCCGGACAACCCCCACCCCAGGACAAAACTCCCTCGGACAAACCCCACCCCCGGACAAAACCCCTGTGACTTTTTAACCTAGAATCCCTACAGCAATAGCCTACAACAAGATGAAAAGTGTCGCCCGGGGCCGACCGCCCCTCCCCAGCTATGCTAGTGAGTGGTAGTGTGTTGGATCATCGTTATAGTGAGAAAGTCCTAAAAACGCCCCTTAAGCTGCCCGAGTCACTCAAATGTGAAGATGATACTGATATATATATATATATGTTTTTATTGGAAGGCCTTCGTTCGTCATGCATTTATTCCACGTTGTCATACGATTAATCAATACACAGTTTTACTTGGATGTCTTGAAAAGTTTGAAAGAGTGTTGGGATTTGCACACCAAATGCGAAAGTACCAGTTCGGTGTCATGAATGAACCACACCGTTTTCAGGTGAACAATCTAAAAATCAACCCATCAGCTTGAAGCCATGTCGTGAACATCAACTCATATGCTCTTGAGATCCGCGCCTTGTTTCACTATTTAAGCAGATGGCGCCTAAATCACGGTAGAGTGCCGTTGGTGTTTCAAGCAGGATAGATCTCGGTTCTCACCAGGCAAACCAAGAAAAAAATAATGAAAAAGACTTTAACAAGTTTCGTGGACTCGAATCTTTTTGTCTCTCTCTTTCCAGATAACAAATGGCCGAACAAATACAGTTAAGTCACTCCCGACATCCTAGTCTCGTTACCTTAAGGATTTGATAATTTATGTATGTATACATGCTTAGCCGTCTCTTAAAATCGGTTAATGTTTGCGGTATTGCTTTTGTTACAATATACGCTGCATACTTTCGGTTAATGTTTGTGGTATTGCTTTTGTTGCAATATACGCTGTATACTTTATCAGACACCGATTACCCAACAGCGACATTAGTAACCCCCATAACTATACCAACCGTGCGATGAGTCACTAGAAAGGAGCCTAGGGCCTTTAGAAACAAAATCAGGGCAAGATCAAGAGATCTGAGAATTAACTGCTAGGTTTTATTCAACCGCTAAATAAATTGGTACAGCAACTTGTAAACGACCGTGCGAAGTGAGGTGACGAGAATGGGTCCTTTGCACATCACACAGTCGGTACAATAAATATGAAAGGAATAAATGCATATATGTGCCAGAAGGAAAAGAGAGACACAACCGGGTAGAATGTTTAAGAGAAGATTTTATTTATATGTTAACATGTGTGTGTGTCATATATGCATAATAACAGACAGGCCATCATGAGAAAAAAGTGTGTGTGTACAAACATGGATGTATGCATGTGCGATAAGTACAGAGCATTGAAAGCGTCTATAATACGACGTTAGAAGAATGTTCAGACAAGGAGGATAAATACCAGTTCGTAATCAAGGTACACGATAGTTGAAATGCTGTATCAAAAAGTTGTGGCAGTAATGCAGTTCCTGTTGATGTACGTGTCGTACGTGAAGTCGTGACTACGATGCTACTGCCGGTCACTTGTTACAGGAGGTTGCCGCAGGTTGTATTTGCTGTTAAATAAGGTGAAGTAATTCACGAACAGTGTTGTGTTAGAACCTGTGCAAGCGTTGCTTGTTGCTGTTTACGTAGAGAGATGATGTTGATGTTAGGACGAGTGGTGGTGACAGAGATGGAGGTCCTGAATGCTGCTGGACGAAGTTGATGAGTCTCCATGTGGCTGCTGTTGTGTTGTCGCTGGAACTGGCTGTGTCCTGTGTAGTCAGTGGCTAGACCTTAAAATATCTGGAACCGAAAGACCTCGACTAGATGTGAAGCTAGAGTTTTATAGTGTGCAGTCGGCTCACCGGAAGTTTAGAAGAGACTGTCTGACGTGACCTAATCAGAAGGCTGCGATTAGTTGGGTTGCATATTGGTGCGCAATAGAGCAAGAGACAAATTGCGCCAGTACCAACCAATCAGAGTAGTGGGGCACAACAGGGTCCAAAAAAGCGGCCGATGGCTAGCTGTTATCTACTACGTCTGTATTTATGTATATATAACAGAGAAAGAGGGGGGAGAAGAATTTCCCTCAAGCGTACACTACAAACTGTTGGTATATCATAAATAATACTGGCTGAAGAAAGTATACATATTTATTTCTCAAATCAGTCGGAAACTTGGTGATGTGTGCTAGACAGAGGGGAACAGAAATAGGCAACATCGCTTCTCGGAGTCTTTCATATCCTTTCTGCTTAAAGGTGCATGACAAACAGGAACAGACGTAGCGCGTCAAAGTTAAATGCAAAATAACTTTCTTCTCTGCGCGAAGATCCCCACCTCAGTGATGAAAATAGAAAAGATCCTTCTATTTAAAGATGATTAGGGGCTCCAGAGAACAAACAATATTTTGCCGCGCTTGGTTGGACTGTCAAGTGATCTGATTGGACAACTAACGCATCCAATCTCAACAAACGGATTTGGTCGATGTGTTACACCATCACATGACCAGGTCACGTGACCAATCATTGAAAAACTGTGTATGAGACATTTTCTGACTATTTAAGCCTTGTCCGTCAATGACAACAGTCTCGCACTCACTACAAGCTTATAGTTCGAAAGTCCTGTGTAATATTCAGTCTGTCTTTTGTTAATTACAATCTCGTCTGCGAGGGGAGAGCTTTTTATTGTATATCCTCAATGACGCTTGTGAAGAATTACTTCACACTTGTTGGCCGTGTTAGAATCTCAAAAGCAGCCAATCTATTGCCATTCTTTATCTAAGCTTCGAATATTATCATATTGGTTTGTTTCTACTCGTTGGTTTCAATCACTTTCTTATTCACGATGCCATATTTCCGAGTTGCTTTACATTATTTACATTCGACGGATATTTGTCTTCATCTTGTTTGTTAACGCAACGTTTCGGCTGATATACACAAGGTGTCCTGTGGGAAATTTCGAACCTGGGTTCTCATTCCTAAGGTATTCTTCGATGTTATTATTATTATTATTAGTAGTAGTATTGTTCAGGTCACTACTTGGAATCGAACTCGGAATCTTGGGGTTAGTAACCCGCGCTCTTTAACCACTACGCCATATACCCACGGGCATATGGCAATGACCTTAATAATAATAATAACATCGAAAAATACCTTAGGAATGAGAACCCAGGTTCGAAATTTCCTGAAGAAGGCTGGAGGGTGTATCAGCCGAAACGTTGTGTTAACAAACAAGATGAGGACAAATATCCGTCGAATGTAAATAATGTACATAATTCCTCATCTCTTAAATATAGAACTTCTTAACGATCTGTTATTTTGATGCCTTCAAGTCTCATCCTTATTACATAGACTCGGAATGTCATCGGTGATCTATGGGGATTTTTTTCTTACTTTTTATAAGTATTTCTAAACGCTGATTCGTGAACTACTTCCTTGATGTCGGCAGCCAGAGAATTGATAACTTTTCAACCAAGAATTTATATAGTATACATGATATACCAAGTTTATGTCTTAAGCTTATGTATATATTTAGACATCCATTGAAAGATGTCTTTTTTTTTTTTTTTTTTTTGTATTTTCTTCCATTTTCTTTTTGACATGATATTGCAGTGACTTTTGTTCTGCTGTGAAACTGCCGCGAAACAGCATCCACAGCGTAACAAACGCTAATCATAAACTTTCCGCACAAACTGTAATAATAAGAAAGAAAAAATATGTTGAATGTTTCATGTCCATCCAAAATGGCTGTTTTCTAAATACACTTCTCAAACAAATGACTGGAATTTGTATGTTAATTTGAACGTAACCAATGGATATCAGAGTTGACAGTTTTGGCGGAAATTTTGAAAATGCTACCTACAAGGTTATTTCCTTTTATTGTATATATTTATTGTCTTATTTCGATTTCTCCCTTTCTTCTATATCATTATTATCGAATGCAATGATTTCATTTTTAGCCACAAACGTTGACGAAGCGATTTCTTATGGCTCCAGTCGACTCTCATTTATGTTATTTTTGTTGTTGTCGTCGTTAGCGCCGATTTTGCATTGATCAAATAGACCTGTGGTTAAAGGTACTCCAGCATTGACTATCTTATTTGGGATCTTTTCCTTTTGAACGGCAGATGTCAACACAATTTCTAGTTAACTAAACACTTTTAAACTTCGTATACTGGTAGAATGTGTTTATAAAACATCATTTTTTCCTGGTTTTATTGAGAAAATTCTATAGTTTGTAACATATTTCCACATATTTCCATCGAGCATTTTGGCAATTTTAACCAATCAAATACGTCCATTTGGAGTCAAAACACCGTGCTGTATGAATATGCTCCTCGTTTAAGAAACAGATTGGGTTTATTTACATTTGCGAAGAAAAAAAGATACCCTTCTCCCACCCCTAACCCTAATCCTAAAATAGATTGAAATGCAATAGATCGATACCAGGGCCATAATTATGGGTGACAATTTCATACGACACTGCTACGGAAAATGGGATTTTTTTTAGCGGTGTCAAATGAAAATGTCACCCATAATTATGGCCCTGGTATCGATCTATTGCATTTCAATCTATTTTAAGATTAGGGTTAGTGTTAGGGGTGGGGGAAGGGTATCTTTTTTTTCTTCGCAAATGTAAATAAACCCAATCTGTTTCTTAAACGAGGGGCATATTCATACAGCACGGTATGTTTTGACTCCAAATGGAGGTGAGCGATTGGTTAAAATTGCCAAAATGCTCGATTTTAAAGTGGGAATATGTTATATAGAATTTTCTCAATAAAGCCAAGAAAAAATGATGTTTTATAAACACATTCTACCAGTATACGAAGTTTAAAAGTGTTTAGTTAACTAGAAATTGTGTTGACATCTGCCGTTCAAAAGGAAAAGATCCCTTATTTGTTTTGAGACACAATATATCTTGGACTACGTTACCCTAGGTGTCCTTTTCAAAAAGGTGTTCGGGTGTGCAGTGACATCTAGCGTGCTAGCACTTGAATTTGCTACCGACCACCCCGTTAAGCTTATACAACAGTTATACAACAGACCCAGAAGTGTTGATCCTGATCCTCCACTAGCCCCGCTACTTTGGGTGTAAATTGAAGACGCGATGCCTGCTATTTCTAGCAGGTCGACTACTTAGATGTTCCAATGGATTTTTTAAAACATTAAACTTCTTCAATACAGAATACGCACACTGCAACCATAATATACAAACGTGTGTATGTGTGTTATACACATACATAGTGCTAGGTTGTCTAGGTCCTTGCGATTCAGCATCAATTATGTTTGATGAACACCGGGGCGAAAGTAAAGAATACGCACACCCGGTGATTAGGATTAAGATTTTTGTTAAGCCGAAAACAGTTGGTGTGCGTAATCTTTACCCCCAACATCGGTAGTGTTGGAGAGAAGATCCGTCTCTTGAATAGCTGCTTGTATTTCATTCAACCTCGTTTGGACTGCACCCCGGAGAAGACATCCAGGGTTACCTCACTTTGCCGTACCAACAATACGGTGTGAAAACTTTCGAGTACCAAAGAATACACACACACACACTCTCTCTCTCTCTCTCTCTCTCTCTCTCTCTCTCTCTATCTCTATATATATATATATATATATATATATATAGAGAGAGAGAGAGAGAGAGAGGAGAGAGAGAGAGAGAGAGAAAGAAGGGATATAAAAAAAATATCCGGGAAACAGCTGTAAGACCTTCTATTTATAAATGTTCTAAAATCTTCACAGCCTTGGTTTTTATCTCATTCTGAAAAAAAAAAAAATTATATATATATATATAGAGAGAGAGAGAGAGAGAGAGGAGAGAGAGAGAGAGAAAGAAGGGATATAAAAAAAATATCCGGGAAACAGCTGTAAGACCTTCTATTTATAAATGTCCTAAAATCTTCACAGCCTTGGTTTTTTATCTCATTCTGAAAAAAAAAAAAATTATATATATGTATATGTATGTGTGTGTGTGTGTGTGATTATTTTCAGTTTGCGATCACAAAATGAAAGTAAAAAAATTAATACCAGCAAAGTTCAAGCGGATGTGCTGAACTGGTCCCTCACCTATATGGAGATTGCAATTTACAAAAAGAAAGAAGACCAAAGTAAAACTTTCTTGAGCTATTTTTACAAATCTACTTCCATTCGGATGATTTTTTGGTGGGGATTCTACGTTTAAACATACGATTATTATGATACCGAAAAAATTTTCTTTAATTTCAATTTCATTTTTCACTGGCAGAATACTTTCTGTGTGTGTGAGTGTGTGTGTGTGTGTGTGTGTGTGTGTGTGTGTGTGTGTGTGTGTGTGTGTGTGTAATCTTAATGATATCTTTCTTCTGCAGGCTACCTCAAAGATAAGTGACAATGATCTCATCTTTGTGGCTGGGGATTCCAATGGGCATGTTGGACAACAGCCTGATATCTTCCATGGTGTTCATGGGGGCCATGGAAGTGGTTCCTGAAACGAAGAGGGAACAAGGCTACTGGAATTCTGTGATGCAAATAACCTTTTGATCTGCAACACCGACTTCAGGAAGCCAGCCAGCCACCTGATAATCTATCAATCAGACGACTCTGCTAGCCAGATTGATTTCATTCTCACCAGACATTGGGATGCATGGTTGCTCTTAAATACAAAGACCCTCCCTGGTGAAGGATGTACCCCCCCCCCCAGCATAGACACTAGTTATTAGTGACTTTAAACTCCAGGCCAAGAAGCAGACCAATCTGGAAAAGAAGGTTATGGACCCTTCATATGGTCCGAGATTTAGGGACATTTTAATTGAGAAATTTGATGAGAGAGCAGAAGAGCTACAAACTTGTGGCAGAGGGCAACTAGGAATTCCTGTGAGATAGCTTGCTGAGTGCCACAGATCAAATCTGTGGTTGGTGCAAAGTCCCTTCCAGACCTAGGGTAATGTGGTGGTGGAACATTACTGTACACAGGGCAATTAGAGGAAAGAAACAGACCTGGAAGAGTCGGGGCAGCAGGGAACTGTATCAAATAGTCAGAAGGGATGCTAGGAGACATGTATATCTAGCCAAGGGAGAAGCAGAAAAGAAGTTTACCTATGTTCTGCACAGTGAAGACCAAAGAACTGAAGTATTTCAAATTGCAAGACAGTGTGTAAGAGAAGATTGTGATGTCATAGGAGAGAAATGTGTGCACATGGATGATGGTGCACTTGCTTTTAATGGGTTTGCAAACAAAGAGGCTTGGAGATGCATTATGAAAGACTGCTCAACATGGAGAATGAATGGTAGGAGAGTCTGCCAAATGTTGACCCAATTGAGGGACCAGCCACCCAAATTGACAGTACTCTGGTAGATAAAGCAATTAAGGATATGAAAACAGAAAGCCCCCAGCCCATCAGAAATCACCACTGAGATGCTTAAAATATCTGACAGTGTGGGTTATGGTCTAGTCATCTGTATTGTAAATCAGGTGAT
Organism: Octopus sinensis; assembly: GCF_006345805.1. Classification (NCBI taxonomy): domain Eukaryota; kingdom Metazoa; phylum Mollusca; class Cephalopoda; order Octopoda; family Octopodidae; genus Octopus; species Octopus sinensis. Next base: position 57,102,323 of record NC_043009.1, on the reverse strand, counting down.
TCATGAAGGAGTCATACCCAATGACTGGTGTAGCAGCACCGTAGTCAACTGCTACCAAAGGTAAAGGTCATACCTTAGATAGAAATAATTACAGAGGTACCAAATTGTTGGATCAGGCGATGAAAGTTGCAGAGATTGTCATAATCCATCTAATTAGGGAGATGGTTAGTCTAGATGAGATGCAGTTTGGTTTTGTGCCAGGTAGAAGCACCACTGATGTTATATTTCTGGTAAGGTAGCTACAGAAGAAATACTTAGCCTAAGATAAACCTCTGTATTTGACTTTTGTTGACTTAGAGAAAGGTTTTAACAGAGTCCCCAATCCCTTATCTGGTGGTCAATGCAGAAACTAGGGATAGATGAGTGGCTGGTGAGAGCCGTACAAGCTTTGTACAGGGACGCTACCAGTAAGGTGAGGGTGAACAATGAGTACAGGGAAGAATTCAGGGTACAAATAGGGGTTCACCAAGGATCAGTGCTCAGCCCCCTCTTGTTCATCATAGTCCTCCAGGCAATAATGGAGGAATTCAAGGCAGGCTGCTCCTGGGAGCTCCTCTATGCTGATGACCTTGCTCTTATAAGCTGAATCACTACCTGAACTAGAGAAGTTCTAGGTATGGAAGCAAGGATTATAGGTATGGAAGCAAAGGGCTTTAGAGTTAACCTAGCAAAAGCAAAGTCATAATAAGTAGGAAGGCAAACAAATTCCAAATCCCTTCAGGTAGATGGCCCTGCTCAATCTGTAGAAAAGGTGTAAGTAGAAACTCCATAAGATGCACTAAAGTTAAACTTTGGACACATAAAAGGTGCAGCAATATCAGAGGAAGGTTAACAGGGAAACTAACTTTTGTATGTGGAAGGTGCAAAGGTACAATAGATACTGAAAATGCACTGAAAATAAACTCAATCAATTGCCAGGGGTGCCGGCTAGACGTAAGTAGATAGCTTCAGTTATCTAGGTGACCAAGTTAGGAGTGGAGGTGGATGCTCTGAGAGTGTAGCTATGAGAATATATATATATATATATATTGACCCTAGGACTTATTCTTTGTAAGCCTAATACTTATTCTATACTTATTCTATCAGTCTTTTTTGCTGACCCACTAAGTTACAGGAACTTAAACACACGAACATTGGTTGTCAGGTGATGACGAAGGTACAAACTCACACACATACAAACACACACATTTATGTGTGTGTGTCTGTGTTTGTACCTCTGCCATTGCTTGACAGTTGATGTAGGTGTGTTTAAGCCTCTGCAACTTAGCAGTTCAGCAAAACAGACTGATAGAAAAAGTACTCAAATACCTATTTCTTTATTACCCACAAGGGGCTAAACACAGAGGGGACAAACAAGGACAGACATAGGTATTAAGTCGATTACATCGACCCCAGTGCGTAACTGGTACTTAATTAATCGACCCCGAAAGGATGAAAGGAAAAGTCGACCTCGGCGGAATTTGAACTCAGAACGTAACGGCAGAGGAAATACGGCTACGCAATTCGTCCGACGTGCTAACGTCTCTGCCAGCTCGCCGCCTAAAAGTGCTCAAATACCATTTAAGGTGGTGCTCGAGCTTGACTGCAGTCAAATGACTGAAACAAGCAAAAGAATAAAAGAATAAAAGAACACACAATAATAGGTTTCTTAAGAAATTGACTAAAGCTGTTTAATAAAGTAATGCAGAGTGTAAAGCAGCACACGAACAGGAGCAAGAAAAGCTGTGTGAATGTATTGCAAAAAAGTAAACCCTTTTGTTTCCCATTCTTATTTTCTGTGATTCACAACAGATCAGGTGAGAGCCTGATATTGTTATTTAAATAATACAAACAAGAACCTGAGAAATCTGATGTATATTGTCCTTATGCTAATAAGTTCTTTCTACTGGACAATTTACTATGGAAATGCCAACAGCATATTCTGGGTGTCTTTACTCATGGCACGTGCCTCGTACATTGTTACATACACGACGACACACACATGCACACTGACGCACAGACGTGTCTATGTCTGTATATACATGTGTGTGCGTGTGTGTATGTGTATATATATACCTACACACACATATATATATCATATATATATATATATACCTACACACACACACACACACATATATATATATGTAGGTATGTATATGTATGTATATAGGTATGTGTATATGTATATGTGTGTGTGTATATATATGTATGTGTGTATGTATATGTGTGTGTATATATATATATATATACGTATATATATATATGTGTGTGTGTATATATATACACATATACATATAATATACATATATATATGTGTGTGTATTTATATATATATGTGTGTATGTATATGTGTGTGTATGTTTATGTGTGTATCTGTGTAAGCACGCATACACATTTGCATGTATGGAATAGTATAGGGACAACTGAAGGAGGAGACAGAGAACAATCCAGAAATAAGAGATGGAAAGAAATGGAGGGAGATGTCTTAAAGAAAAGGGAAATAAAATGAGAGACGTAGAGAGAGAGGAAGGGAGGGAGAGAGAGGAGGGAAGGAGGGAGTGGTGAGGAGAACGAAATAAAGAAGACAAAACTTAAGGAGGATTAATGAGAAAGATAATTTTTCTAAGTACAAGCCTGGTAGAGGAAATCACTATGTGGTCATTTGAAATAGCAGCCAAAACTCCTTCAAATCATAGTGTATTGCCTTTTAAAAAGAAGTAGACACTGGATAATGTAATCCTGGATGCACTGTGTCTTGTAAAAAAAAAAGCCAATAGGTCATGATTGGAAAGTCTTAGATCATAAATCAGTCATTGTATTTGCCCTGTGTCTGAATGAACGTGAAAGAGTAGGTTATGACTGGTGTGTCTGTAATAATTACACACCATTATCATCATTCTTCACCCTTCAGTGAGTGCACCAGGGAGCCACTGCACAGTCACTTGACAGTCTAGAAATAGCAGGCAATTCTCCCACAGATTATACTTCATACTGTCTGAAACAGTGGTCCTTAACAATGTTTTTCCTATGGACCCCTTTGATTCTTATCTTATTCAGTAGGGATAGAGAGGGACCCTCATAGCAAGCCAATGACTAAGAACTCCTACTGTATTTTTATAATTCAATATTTCAATACAAGGAATTATTCTTTACTCTCTTTTACTTGTTTCAGTCATTTGACTGTGGCCATGCTGGAGCACCGCCTTTAGTCGAGCAAATCAACCCCAGGACTTATTCTTTGTAAGCCTAGTACTTATTCTATCAGTCTCTTTTGCTGAACCACTAAGTTACAGGGACATAAACACACCAGCATCATTTGCCAAGCGATGTTGGGGGGACAAACACAGACACCCAAACATATACACACACACACATACATATATATATATATGACAGGCTGTTTTCAGTTTCAGTCTACCAAATTCACTCAAAAGGTTTCGGTCTGCCCGAGACTACAGTAGAAGATACTTGCCTAAGGTACCATGCAGTGGGATTGAACCCAGAACCATGTGGTTGAGAAGCAAGTAGAAGTATATACAATTTATTGGATATATATTTTATCAACAAAATCTTATATGGACCCCCAAGGGCCATATGGGCCCTGGTTGAAAACCACTGGTCTGAAAGGAAAGAATACATTTGATCAGTAGTTATCAACCTTTCCTTGTTCTGCTATTTTATATGTAATGGTGTTTTACAAATGTCCCCTTCCTATGTTTTGGAAAACAAAAAAACCCTACAAAATTTGAAAAAAAAAGTGAAAAAAACTAGTGCTGGAAATTGCTGCGTGGTTAAGAAGCTCATTTTGCAACCATATGGTTTCTGGATTTCTTCCACTGTGTAGAAACATGTCCTGGAAAGTGTCTTCTATGCAAACCCCAGGCGGACTGATGCCCAATGAGTGAATATAATAGAGGAAAACTGTGTGGAAACCTGTTGTTTGTGTATATGTATGTATATATATTATCATTGTTTAATGTCCGTTTTCCATGCTGGTGTGGACGATTTGACTGAGGCCTGAAAAGCCAGCGGCTACACCAGGCTCCAATCTGATCTAACAATGTTTCTACAGCTGGATGCCCTTCCTAACGCTAACCACTCCGAGAATGCAGTGGGTGCTTTTTACATGTCACTGTCACTTGCATCGATCACGTTCAGATAGTGCTTTTTACATGCCAATGGCACAGGAGCCAGTCAGGAAGGACTGGCATCGGCCACGTTCGGATGATGTTTTTACGTGTCACCAGCATGGGAGCCAGTCACGGGGTACTGACATTGGCCACGTTCGGATGGTGCTTTTTACATGCCACCAGCACAGGGCCCACTCAGGCAGTCCTGGCATTGATCATGTTTGGATAGTGCTTTTTATGTGCTACCAGCATGGGAGCCAGTCAGGAGGTACTGGCATCAGTCATGTTTGGATGGTGCTTTTTGCGCACCACTGGCATGGGAGCCAGTCAGGCAGACCTGGCATCATCTATGTCCAGATGGTGCTTTTTACATGCCACCAGCACATATATACACACACACGCACAAACACAATATATATGTATATATATACTTAGGCATGGCTGTGCGCTAAGAAGTTTACTTCCCAATCACATGGTTCCTGGTTCAGTCCCACTGTGTAACACATTGGGCAAGTGTCTTCTACTTTATCTTCAGGTTGACCAAAGCCTTGTGAGTGGATTTGGTAGACTGAAACTGAAAGAAGCTTGTTGTCATCATCCTCTCATTTAACATCCATTGTCCATATTGGCGTGGGTATCTATCTGTGTTTGTGTGCATGTGTGTGTGTGTGGTGTGTGTGTGTGTGTGTGTGTGTGTGTGTGTGTGTGTGTGTGTGTGTGTCACTTGACAACCCGTGTTGGTTTGTTTATATCCCCATAATTTAGCAATCCAGCAAAAGAAACTGATAGAATAAGTACCAAGATTTTAAAAAAATACTGGAGTTGATTCATTCAATTAAAAACTCTTCAAAGTATTGCCCCAGCATGGCCTCTGAAACAAGTAAGAGGTAAAAGATAAGAAATGTGTATTCATGTATCATATCTGGTTGAAGTGCAAATGTTGTGTCTACTTTAAATGTTTTAAGCCCAAGATAAGTCAAAACCCTCTCTGAACACACAGCACTTCCTGTAGCCCTCCCCTTCGTGAAGTCACAGTGTCCTTCTTCTTCAAGGGGAAGCCCTCACCCTGTTTAATAAACACTACATTGATAATGTTTATTATTATTTTTTTTATTTCAATAGTTTAATTTGAGTAAAGCAGTGATGTTGTGTGTAGTGTGTAGACCACACAGGGTGACCACTTCCTGTACATGTATTTACTGTGGACAATGGTATATTATGTTTAAGCAAGGGGGCTGGGGAACCAAACTGGCTACTGGACAGGTTGACAAGAACTTGTGTTATGAGGGTTAAGTAGCTATGCCTATAACCTTAGCAGTCCCACCCCCAAATTGTTGAGATTGGTTTTCTTGACATTCTATGGAGGAGAACTGGATATAATGAGGTGCCACATTTACTGGTGTATAAGATACACTCCTGCATAAGATGCACTCCTGCATAAGATGCACAATGCACTCTGCATAAGATGCACATGCACTCTTGCATAAGATGCACACCTGCATAAGATGCACCCTATTTTACAAGTATATAATTTGTGGATGAAAACAAATTTAGTAGGCTTCATCATACAGTGCATGAGTGGCTGTGTGGTAAGTAGCTTGCTTACCAACCACATGGTTCCGGGTTCAGTCCCACTGCGTGGCACCTTGGGCAAGTGTCTTTTACTATAGCCTCGAGCCGACCAAAGCCTTGTGAGTGGATTTGGTAGACCGAAACTGAAAGAAGCTCGTCGTATATATGTATATGCATGTATATATATATATGTGCGTGTGTTTGTGTGTCTGTGTTTGTCCCACTGCCCAACATCGCTTGATAACTGATGCTGGTGTGTTTACGTCCCTGTTACTTAGCGGTTCGGCAAAAAAGACTGATAGAATAAGTGCTAGGCTTACAAAGAATAAGTCCTGGGGTCGATTTTCTCAACTAAATGCGGTGCTCCAGCATGGCTGCAGTCAAATGACTGAAACAAGTAAAAGAGTACAGGCATAGTTAAATCAGTGTTTCTCAAAGGGGAGGCCTATGGGACAGTCAGACAAGTTGTTTTGAGAAAATTTGGTTTAAATGTTTGACAACTCAGCACCGTCCATTGGATGGTGGTGGTGGTGGTGGGGCGTTTTGCTTGTTTTATAATAAGTAACAATTATAAGGTGGGAATCTGGCAGAATCACTAGCATGCTGGACAGAATGCTCAATGGCATTTCCTCTGGTTTTACATTCTGACTTGAAATTCCAGCGTCATTGACTTTGTCTTTCATCTTTTCGGAATTGATAAACAAGTACCAGTTGGGCATTAAGGGTGATGTAATTAGCTAATCCTCTCCCCTCAAATTTCAGGTTTTGTGCCTTCATTATAAAGGATCATTGGTAACAGTTATTGTGCCGAGCAGACTTATGCTTATCCAGTTCCCTAGCCAACGACACTTGGTCTCCCATCCATATTCCTGCTGCATTAGATGTAGGGCAAATTTTTTGATACTTAAAAAATAGAAAAGTGCACTTCTTATACACTGGTAAATGCAGTAATGCAAGGAATAAGGGTGGATGACAAAAAAAAAAGGGGGGTACTGTAAGTGTCAGGTAGTCCCCAATGGACAGAGTTTACAACTATGTGCACTTTTGACAAGTTGTGGTGCACCTGAGCACTGTATACAATAATTTCATTATTATTATTATTATTATTATTATTGTTATTATTATTATTATTATTATAGCTAGTTCAAATATTTTATAGTATTTGATTGGACACGGCAAATGGATTGCTTTAGTAATTCTTAGACACTCCTAAAAGGACATGGCCATCAGTCTGAAAAACCTTGGTTTGCCTGCTTGACTAAGTCAAGCAAAATCGAGCAAACTAATAGAAGACTTCAACAACAGCAACAGCTGCACCACCACCACCACCAACAACAACAACAACACCACCACTGCCATTACCACTACCACCATCAAAACCACCACCACCACTACCACCACTACCACCACCACCACCAAAACCACCACCACCACTACCACCACCACCACTACAACCACCACCACCACCACCACCACTACAACCACCACTACCACCACCACCACCAAAACCATCACCACCACTACCATCACTACCGCCACTACCACCACCACTACCACCACCACCACCACTACAACCACCACCACCACCTCTTGCAGCAATGATTCAGTACATCCAAGCGTGAATAAATTAGTTCTGTTTATGTTAAATGTGTTTGATTCATTGTGTGAATGACTATTATATTCTGATTTTACATGGATTAACTCAAACATGGCCAACTCTCTGTAATTTGGGCGTTATATTTCATTATAATGTGTGGCAACCATCAGCTGCAGTCACATGTGCGTGCGCACGCACACATATGCACACACACATGCATTCATCCAGACACACATTTACACAGGGTTCGCCAAAAGTCACCTGAGAGTAAATCAAAACCATTTAATTCCAAGATTAAAACAAAAAAATTGTTTTATATGCGACTTTGCTAATAAATAGACAAATGTTGAGAGAAAATGGTGATTTTAACTCACAGCATTCAATTATTAAATATTCATAATTGGAATGAATAACTGAAATTGAATATCCTTTTCTACTCTAGGCACAAGGCCCAAACTTTTTTGGGGAGGGGGGCCAGTTGATTAGATCAACCCGCAGTATGCAACTGGTGCTTAATTTCTCGACCCTGAAAGGATGAAAGGCAAAGTCGACCTCAGCGGAATTTGAACTCAGAATGTAAAGACAGACAAAATACTGCTAAGCATTTTGTCCAGCATGCTAACGTTTCTGCCAGCTTGCCGCCTTAATAAAACTGAATATTAAGTATTTATGGAATTTCGATTTACTGTCAGGTGACTTTTGGCAAACCCTGTATGCCATCATCATCATTTAACATCTACTTTCCATGCTGGCATGATATCCATCCATCTGTCTGTCTGTCTGTCTATCTATCTATCTATCTCACTTCCTCCAATGCTTCCTCTCCTCTCAAAGCCCCTTTGCCTTGCAAACTCACTTGGTGACCCTGCCAGTGCAGGTACCACGTAAAAATCACCCAGTCCACAATGTAAAGTGGTTAGCATTTGAAGGGACATCCAGCTGTAGAAAAAAAAACAAGCCAAAGTTAACCTCACCTGTGTGAATGCCACGTAAAAAGCACTCACCCCACTCTACGGAGTGGTTGGTGACAGGAAGAGCATCCAACCATAAAAAAACCATACCAAAACACATTTAGAAGCATGGCACAGGCTCTAGCCTGGCCAGCTCCTGTCAAACCATCCAACCCATGCCAGCATGAAAGAAGGATGCTAAACGATGATGATGATGATGATGATGATGATATATGTATATATAAAATATATTCAATATGTGTGTGTGTGTGTGTGTATAATACACACAGAGGTTGGGAAAAATAATGGAAACACCTAGTAACATAGCATCATAATTTTGAAATATCTATAAAACTGTCAAAAGCTTGTTTATTTTTATGTTTTTTGATTTTTATGTTTTTTTGATTTATTATTAGTGTTGCTAAGTAATTTTAATTACCTTTTTCTGATGATATCTGAAAAGAAACAGCAATTTTAGCAAAACATATTAAGCAACACTAAAAATAAAAATAGACAAGCTTTTGATGGTTTTATAGATATTTCAAAATTATGATGCTAGGTGTTTCCATTCTTTTGTCCAACCCCTGCATATATATATATATATATATATATATATATATATATATATATTATATATATATATATATATACACGAGAAAGAAGCAACAAGAATGGATTAGTTTTTAGTACAATTGTTTCATACAAAGACAGGCTTTATTAAAAGTTGCAAATATTGCAGCAGATAAAAGTGTCCCGTACTCATCAGCTAAAACACATATGAGTTCTCCAAACATCTTAGTGGGTGAGGCTATACTCATGAAGTATTGGAGATAATTTCATTAAAAGCAGATTTAGGTTGTAAACAGACTTCCAAAGTTCTTTAATGATGATGCACAGTCTTATCACAGGTTTTTAAAAAAAGCTTATTAGCTTCACAGAGAAGGTGAATTAATCCGTAGTGTAGATGTAAATTTCCAGAGATATGAGGAGGAATTTCATACTCACAGACGAATAATTTATCCATGGTTAATCCACAATGAGGTGGGTATAATTTCATGCTATATGATAAGGTATTTGTCACATTACTGTTCTCTTCACAAGATTGCTATGTTATGACTTCTAAAGGCTGAAGGAATTTTTGTGGAGCAAAGAAAAGAAAAGAAAGGAAAGAGAAGAAAAGAGACAAGGAAAAGGAAAAAAAGAAAAAGAAAAAAGAAAAAAGAAAAAGGAAAAAAAAGAAAAAAGGGGAGAAGAAAAAAGGGGAGAAGAAAAGAAAAAAGAAAAAGAAAAAAGAAAGAAGGGAGAAAGAAAAAACGCCCACATAGAGTATACTGTGACAACTGAGAGGGAAAAGGGGTCGCAGGTGACCAACTACACAGAAGAATTTGTAGACGGCCTGGCTGGCTTCGAAATTTGCAGGAATCTAAGAACTATAAGGAGAATATTATTTTTGATCAATAAACAGCTATTTATTGTCAACCTGGCGTAGCTGAAAGCAGATATGAGAATCTAAAAAGATAATAAAGTCAGGGATAGAGGGGTCAAAGGCTATCATCAAAAGGAAATACATTAAGAGAAAAAAATAAGTGCAATCCTAACAAGAGGTCATTTAAATTTATTTATTTATTTATTACTGTTACTGTCTTAAATTGTTGCCGTTACTATCTATACATTGACAGACTACAGGTCAATAGTTTACAAGGTGTGAGGGAATTGTCTATTATACTGAAATTTCTCATACTACTTTCAAGGGAGTAGCATTACTTATTTAATTTTGTAATAGAATTATGAAGCCTTAGTAACTTATTTTATTAAAGTTGTGTTACCTAAATTAGATTAAATTAAATTAAAAATTAAAATTTAATTTTAAAATTAAATAAAACCTCATTTAAGCAACGTACAAGTACTATTTGTTTCCTTGTGCTCAAAATCAGGTGCAGTTATAAAGAAAAAAATAACTGTAGTGTGAGAGTTCGCAGTTATCTACTTAAAAAATTAAAGTTATGCTATACTAGTAAAAACCAGTTATATCTATCTATCTATCTTGTTATGAATTATTCTATACGGATATTCATTTAAAATATTTTAGAGTCTTCAATTTAGCGTGGACACAAACTTGACCTAATTCAATATGGTTATTTAACAAACCCTTATTTTTTCTATGCTTTAGAATTTCATACGTCTCCATGGAGCAGAGTTGGCAACCAACCCTGTTATTTTTATACGGCATTGCTCTTCTAACTATTTCCCAATTAAGGTTATAATTCCTATTATTATTTTTGAGTTCCCAGATCTTATTTGAAAGTGTGGTGGTACCAGCTTTATGACGTAATTTAAAAGATGAGACGTGATTTCTAACTCTATCTCTAAAATTTATCGTACAACCAATGTAAAAAAATTTGTTATTCTCAGTAGATATGGTACATTTATAGATTACGTTATTTACCCCGCATAGACCAGGTGCCGGGCATTTTGACTTAATTCTACACTTACATGCAGTAGGAACAACTTCAGATGTTGGATTATTCATGGATAGGTGTCTTATGTTCCTGTTATTTTGATTATCATGATTATCATATATATATATAAGCACCAGTGTGATCGTTGCCAGTGTCGCATGACTGGCTCCTGTGCCGGTGGCACGTAAAAAGCACCATTTGAGTATGGTCGATCCCAGTACCACCTGACTAGCCCTCGTGCCGGTGGCACATTAAAGCACCCACTACATTCTCGAAGTGGTTGGCATTAGGAAGGGCACTCAGGTGTAGAAACTTTGCCAGATCAGATTGGAGCCTGGTGCAGCCTTCTGGTTCACCAGCCCTCAGTCAAATTGTCCAACCTATGCCAGCATGGAAAGCGGACATTAAACGATGACGATGATGATGATGATGATGATGATATATATATATTGTATGTATATCTCCTGTAATGGTGACAAAACTACATTCATAATTACTGGTAGCTAAACACATGCAGGCATTGAAGTTGATTCTTATCATTCATAATTATTTTGTATTTAAATTTAATGGGATTTGTGAATGGGAAATATGCTTCACATATTTTCTCTTACTTATTATACAAAATGTATAGATCATTGCTCCATGACTAACCAAATGTTGCTTCACAATCAAATTGATTGTAGTCAACTGGGTGGGCACTCCTGGTTTACCCCTTTAGCATTCAGGATTACTCGGTCAAATGTAATGCAGATTTATTGACGTTGACTTGAGAGTTCAATGATGTAATTGTTCATCTCCAAAGCGACATTATAAGGTAGGTGTGCAAAGCCTTGTCTGGCTGGATTGGACATGAAACAGACAGAATATTTGGGCTGGATATGGCTGGTTTAAATGCTGAAGGTTTAAACAGAGGAAAAAATGCAATACTGATGGGCTTTTCAGGGACTCTGAAAGTGATACGAAGAAAAGATAGAGTTATGCATTCACTAGAGTGCTCCTTCAGATGTCTACAGCAGAGTAGATTCAATAAAAGCTACCAAAGGCCCATTGGTGATATTAACCCTTTCATTACTGTATTTATTTTGAGATGCTTTGTGTTTCTTTCAATTAATTTTAAATATAACAAAGAATTTAGTAAAATAACTTAGTTATCATTAAGCTGGTGTAAGGATCATAAATTGTGACTAAGTTTTCATGGAAGATTTTTATTCAAAACTTATGAAAACAAGACATTTATACTACAGAGCCAGGGGTGGTTTCAGCTGGGTTGGTATCGCAAGGGTTAAATCTGGTGTAAAGTGATGATTGTTATATGCTTATAATAGTTGGATTGGTGACTATAATAATGTGAGTGTCAACAGCCGATGGTGGGTATGTCAATGCAGTATGACGAACTGGTTAAGAAGTTTGTTTCTAAAAACTGAGTTTCAGAGTTCAATCCCATTGGGCGTCTTTTTTTTTTATAGCTTCCAGGTTGATGCAAGCTTTATGATCGAAACTGAGAAGATAGAGAGACAGAAACCATGTAAAAGTTTTTTTCATGGATTGTAGATTCTTCTTCTTCCCCTCGTTATCATTATTATTATTGTTATTATTATTATTATTATTATTATTATTATTATTATTATTGAGTGAGAGAGCAGTTCATGCCATCAAAGTGACACTGGGGTAAAATATACAAAGTCCAATATACCCATCATGACTACCCGTCTGATAAAGGTACACCAGGCACATGCATCACAACCATATGTGCGCGACATGGTGATCTTATATCAAGATAAATGTCATCATGACCTTGCAGATGGGACATGTTCAACTGGTTAAAGTCAAACAACTGACAAGCAAATCTGTGGTATTGAGCAGAATATTTGCTGTAGCCCATCTTTTATACCTAGACAAAACAATGTACATGATAACACAGACAAAACAATGTACATGATAACACAGACAAAACAATGTACATGATAACACAGACAAAACAATGTACATGATAACACTTATTATTATTATTATATTATTATTGAGTGAGAGAGCAGTTCATGCCATCAAAGTGACACTGGGGTAAAATATACAAAGTCCAATATACCCATCATGACTACCCGTCTGATAAAGGTACACCAGGCACATGCATCACAACCATATGTGCGCGACATGGTGATCTTATATCAAGATAAATGTCATCATGACCTTGCAGATGGGACATGTTCAACTGGTTAAAGTCAAACAACTGACAAGCAAATCTGTGGTATTGAGCAGAATATTTGCTGTAGCCCATCTTTTATACCTAGACAAAACAATGTACATGATAACACAGACAAAACAATGTACATGATAACACAGACAAAACAATGTACATGATAACACAGACAAAACAATGTACATGATAACACTTATTATTATTATTATTATTATTATTATTATTATCATTGTTATTATTATTATTGTTGTTGTTATTATTATTATTAAGTTGATTAGGTATAGTAAGACTCTAGCTATTGAACGTAGGAAGAGAGAGCGGGATTTAGTTAAGAAACTAGACGAGGCTCTTGACACTGGCATCGCGACCGACGTGTTGGCGGCAAGGTTGGCCCTCGACCAACACTTCAACGCCAAACACGAAGGCTGCGTTGTCAGAGCTAAGGCACGTTCGCTAAGCGGGGAGGGGACTAGAGCCGCTCGATGGGCCCGCGTGGCGGAGGTGAAGCGAGGCAACAAAGCAACCATTCGGTCTTTGGTGGACCAGAACGGGCGCGAGGTTACCGAACCGAAGCAGATGTATACGGTGCTTCAGCGGCACTTTGCTCAACTGTTTGGGATGAGCGGTGGAATGGACAACGGTGCAGACTTCGGTGTGTACCTGGACGGCCTACCACAAGTCTCGGACAGCGAGGCAGAGTGCTGCGAAGGACCGATATCTGCCTGGGAAGTACAGGAAGTGATGAAGAGTTGCACGAGAGGTAGATCGCCGGGTTTGGATGGTCTGCCCTACGAGCTTTACTTTTCAATGCCAGACTTGTTTGCGGGCCTGTTGGCAAACGTCTACTGCAACTGGCAGTAAAAAGGGAGAATTCCTGCTTTTGTCTGTCGAGGGGTGGTGGCTTTGCTGAAGAAGGACCCAAACAAGGGGGACGTTATAGGGAATTTCCGGCCCATCACACTGCTCAATGCAGAGTTGAAGATTTTGGCCAAGGTGCTAGCCAAGAGATTGGCGCTTGTCATGGACAAGCTGGTTGGCAAGACGCAGATATGCGCCGTGCCGACCAGGTCGATACACGACAACCTCCATCTCATGCGCTACATCATAGAGAGGGTGGGTAATGACGCTGGCGCGGGTAGGGCTTTGATCAATTTGGATCAGAGTAAAGCCTTCGATAGGGTCGACCATCGGTACCTGGCAGCTGTCCTCAAGGCAGCCGGCTTCGGTCCAGTGTTCCGCGGGTGGATAGCTGCTTTATACAGCAACATCTGCTCGGTGATACGGGTGAACAGTCACCTTTTGGAACCGTTCGACATCTCGCGTTCGGTCCGCCAAGGATGCCCTCTCTCCTCCCTCTTGTACATTTTGACTCTCGAGCCATTACTGCGCAAGTTGGAGGCTTTGAGGGGTATCCTGCGCAATCTAGGAGGCGGAAACAGCGTGTCTGCCTATGCCGACGACGTCACCGTGGTGGTGTCGAGCCACAGGCACATTGGCCTGATTGGCGAGACACTAAACCAGTACGAAGCTGTGACAGGGGCAAAGATTAATGCGGAAAAGTCTGTGGGCTTGCAACTGGGCACCTGGAGAGGCAAGCCCATGCCGTCCAACAGTGTCGTAGGGCGCTGGACAGACGGACCCGTTAAATTGCTCGGGGTCTGGTTCGGTCCGGACCTCCAGGTGGATAAGAACTGGGAAGAGGTGACGAGCAGGGTTGCACGTCTCACCCAGAAATGTGCCGAGAGGAAGCTGTCTCTGAAAGGTCGAGCGGAGGTGGCGAATGCGTACATCGCATCCGTCATCTATTACCGCTTGACCGTCGTCCCTTGTCCCGACCGCTGGTTGGCCAGGCTGGTACGCCTGGTCTTCGACTTTTTGTGGAAGGGTCAGGTGCCACTGGTCAGGCGATCCATCTGCTGTCAACGACCGCTGAATGGAGGCCTTGGAATGCCGTGGTTGCTGTTGCGCAGACATGCGCTCAGGCTGCGGCATCTCAAGCGCTTCCTAGACGGTGAACAGGTGTGGTCGTCTTTTGTCAGACGCAATTTTCCGCAGCTCGTCTCTTTGACGGAGCTGCAGACCTGGATCAAACGTAGACCGAGAAAGGGCGCTTGGCACCTCGAGTGCCGTCAAGCCCTCTCCGCCCTCCGTCAGGCGGGCAATGCGATCGGTTACAGCTGCACTCTAGCGTTCTATAGAGGGTTAGTGGAGGAAAAATGCGACGACGTTCTCGGGGAAACTATAGGCGTTGAAGACGACGAACTGAGCGGTCTGTTCGGGAGGACTTTCGGGCCGGGGCCGATGGATAATTTCCAGAGGTCGCTCGCCTGGCAGCGCTACCGAGGGGCTCTGCCTGTTCGAGATAAACTGTATCGGCACGGAAGTGCCGTCAGCCGGGCCTGCCCGAGGTGTTACCAGGACGACGAAACCGTTCTGCACGCACTCGTCCAGTGCCCGAGTATTGCTGAAATATAGGTTTATGTCGAACAGCTACTGTCACGTGTAGGACAGATCCGACTATCGGCCGAATCCATAGTGAAGATTGCCCCGCCGACCTCCTTTAACAAGGAGGGCGAGGCCGTTTTCTTGTGCCTAGTGGCTGTGGCGAAAGAGGTGGTGTGGTGGACTCATTTGAAAGGGCTAAAGTCAGACACTTTCCTCTTTGGTCAAGGCCTCATCAACTTTTTCAAGTTTCACTTGAAAAGGAAGATGAGGTTAGAGAGGAAAGTGCTGTCCGATAGCAAGTTTTATGAAAGGTGGGTGAATTGTGCGAGACTGGCCAGTATAAATGGACCAGTTCTCAGGTTTCGCCTGTGATTTCAAAAAAGTAATACAAAAGGAGAAAAAAGGGACTCTCTACACCCCTTTTTTGACCAGGCTCCCGTTGGCTTTTGTAGGGTTTTTTCCACCAGGAACCTTTCGAAACGTCTCCCCCTTTTGGGAGTTTTTCATTGTTTTATAATTATTGTTATAAAGTTTTTACTCAATGTTTTTCAAAAACGGCAAAACCCTTTGTAACCTTTCGTCCTGTCTTTTCCCTTTATGTAATCATGCGTGTCAGCCCTTGTGGCCAATAAAAAAGAATTAATTATTATTATTATTATTATTATCATTATCATTATTATTATTATTATCGTCATGCTGGTGGCACGTAAAAGCATCCACTACACTCTCGGAGTGGTTGGTGTTAGGAAGGGCATCTAGCTGTAGAAACTCTGCCAGATGAGATTGGAGCCTGTTTCACCAGACCTCAGTCAAATCATCCAACCCATGCTAGCATGGAAAGCGGACGTTAAACGATGATGATGATGATGATGATGATGGTGATGATGTACATCTTGTCCTAAGCCCTGTCTTACTGATTCTGCTTAGCATTCAGATGTCTCTGTCAAATGTAAGGCTTATTCATTCACTTTGTTTTGAATTAATCATGCATTGTCTTGCAGCTTTGAGATGTCATTGATCTGAGTGTTTATTTTCAGAATGACATTGTAGGATAGGTGTGAGAGGTAGGATCTGGCCAGTTTGAACATAAAGATGGTAGGATATTTTGGTCAGACACGGTTGGTTTAAACACTAAATGGTTAAGGGCACATATGTCTGTGGAATGCTCAGCCACTTCTACACTAATTAAATGAGCAGGAAATTTAGTTGATTAAACAACTGAATAGCCATTGTTGAAATCAACAGAGTACTATTGGAAACTGTGATCATCATCATCATTTAACGTCTGTCTTCCATACTGGCACGGGAGGTTTAACTTGTGGTTAATGGCTATAGTGTGAAAGTGTGAATGGCTACAGTGGCTGGTGTATTCAGGTCATGGATTCCATTCCCTGTGGTGCATTCTCTCCTTCTGCAAGACACTTTATTTCACATTGCTCCTGTCTACTCAGCTGACAAAAATAAGTCATACAAGCACTAGCATAGCAGGAGGGGGGGGTAGCTGCAGTACTTTTAAAGGGGTGGTACTTTTCATGTTGTTGCAGGCTATTGCTGTAGGTAGTATGTGCTTTTAGAGGGGTCCAGGGGTGGCAAACGGAAGGGCTGTCCTGGGCAGTACGCTCTAGCTATGCTAGTGTGTACATGTAATTTAAAGGGACCAGGCCTATCACATTCTGTATCATGCTGAATCTCTACGAGAACTACGTCAAGAGTATGTGCGTTTGTAGAGTGCTTATCCACTTGCACATTAATTTCACGAGCAGACTGTTCCATATCTGACCAAAGGCGGCGAGCTGGCAGAAACGTTAGCACATTGGGGCGAAATACTTAGTGGTATTTCGTCTGCTTTTACGTTCTAAGTTCAAATTCTGCCGAGGTCGACTTTGCCTTTCATCCTTTCGGGGTCGATAAATTAAGTACCAGTTACGCACTGGGGGTCAATGTAATTGACTCAATCCCTTTGTCTGTCTTTGTTTGTCCCCTCTGTGTTTAGCCACTTGTGGGCAATAAAAAAATAAAAAATAAGACTGTTCCGTTGATCGAATCAACTGGAAACACATGTTGTCATAACTGGCAGAGTGCCAATGGCTTTTGTTTTATAGCCACAACCAGAACACTGCAACCGAAATCATGCTGAGCAGACAAAATGTTAAAGAAGTGGACAACTTTTAATGCCTCAGATCCATTTTAACCCTTTCGTTACCAACCCGGCTCTGGCTCTGTAATACAAATATCTTGTTTTCATAAGTTTTAAATTAAAATCTTCCACTAAACCTTAGTCACAATTAATGTTCCTAACACTAGCTTAATGACAATTAAGATACTTTACTTTTTTCTTTGTTATATTTAAAATTAATTGAAAGAAACACAGAGCATCTCAGTAGAAATATGGTAACAAAAGGGTTAAGCAAGGATGGTAGCTCAATAACAGAGATACAAGCAAAACCTTGTCTGGTTTCTTCTGCCATGAAGCTGAACTTCATGCACTTCTGTAAGTTTTACCTTGAGGTTCATCCTAAAACTATACAATTCCTTGACAACTTTCGTTTTCCTCCATGTTTTAAGTACTGGACGTTTACTGCTACCCTAGACTTAAGAATCTAGGCTTTTGTATAAAAGGTCTTCAGAAATCTGCTATGTATGCATCTTAAATAAAAAAAAACAGACAGCTTTGTGAGGCAGCAAGTTAATAACTATGCTGGTGAGTTAGAATCATTCCTTGCTACAGTGAAATACTGAAAGCTCACTCAGGAAGGACATGTGTCCTGCCATGATTTAAAGGGATTATATTGTATTTAAGACTGTAATAAACAAGCTTTGTGGCTGTACACTTCTTCATCCTTATTTTAATGCCTTAGATATATACTCTCTATACCAGAGAAACAAACTTAGAGTATAACTCCTTCGTGTTAACTATATGGGTGACTAGGCTATAGCCGACACCGCCAGATATTTTGAGCATCTCTGCGGTGATTCCTGATGGGCCGGGGGCTTTCCCTGTCTTCATACCCTTAATTGCTTTATTTATCAAGGGACTGTCAGTTTGGATAGCTGGTCCCTCTGTTGGGTCAACATTCAGCAGACTCTCTTTCTCCCATGCATTCTCTTTATTGAACAACCTTTCATAGTGGCGTCTCCAAACTTCTCTCTTTGCAGCCTCGTTTAGTGCAAGTCTTTTATTCTTTTCTTTTACTTGTTTCAGTCATTTGTCTGTGGCCATTCTGGAGTACCACCTTTAGTCAAATAAATCAAACCCAGGACTTATTAGGGTTAGGGTTTGTAAGCCTAGTATTATTCTATTGATCTCCTTTACCAAACTGCTAAGTATCGGGGACGTGAACATACTAACATCAGTTGTCAAGCAATGGTGGGAATACAAATGCACACACACACAAATCATCATCATCATCATCATCGTTTAGCGTCCGCTTTCCATGCTAGCATGGGTTGGACGGTCAACTGGGGTCTGTGAAGCTGGAAGGCTTCGTCAGGCCCAGTCAGATCTGGCAGTGTTTCTACGGCTGGATGCCCTTCCTAACGCCAACCACTCCGCGAGTGTAGTGGGTGTTTTTTACGTGCCACCTGCACAGGTGCCAGACAGAGCTGGCGAACGGCCACGAACGGATGGTGCTTTTACGTGTCACCGGCACGGGGCCAGGCGATGCTGGCAACCGGCCACGAACGGACGGTGCTTTTACGTGTCACCGGCACGGGGGCCAGCCGAGGCTGGCAACGGACGCGAACGGATGGTGCTTTTACGTGCCACCGACACGGTTGCCAGACAGAGCTGGCAAACGGCCATATATATATATATATAATATATATATATATATATAATATATATATATATATATATATATTATATATATATATATATATACAAATATATATATATATACACATACCGGAGTAAGCACATAAATGCGAATAAGGTGGAAAAAAAGAGTACTCAAATACCAGAGGTAGAGTAATATGCTTTATTTAAAAGCAGCAGAAATATAACAAAAGCTGTTACTCAGAGTTTCACATTTCCATGAATATATATATATATATATATATATATATATATATATATATATATAAGTATATATGTATATATATATATATATATATATATATATATATATATATATATAAGTATATATGTATATATATATATATATATATATATATATATATATATATATATATATATAAGTATATATGTATATGCTAGCCAATAAAAACAAATATATTTTTTCTTCAACAACAGTTACTTACAATGTAATTTCAGACTGATTGTAGAAGTCAGTATTGAGTACAACCGTTGCTTTCATTTCTTGAAACAAACTGTAAATTAGTGAAGATGACTTTTTAACCGGGTTAATGACCAACAGCTTTTTATTACAGCCATTGCTGAAATATTTCTTCCTTATCCAAACATGCAAAATTATGACAGTAGCTCCTGTGTACAGACATGTGTCTTTTCACCCACCGCCACCAACAGAGACAGCATTTATTGCATGACTGGCAAACAATCATTCTTTCAAGTGACAAAGAACTAAACTTGTTTTGGTTCATATATCTTCGAGTGGCCAACAAAACCATACACAATTAGACATGCAGATAACATTCAATCATACACTGACACCCACATGCTGTTTAACATCCATCTACCATGCATGCATGGTTAGGACGGTTCACAGGAGCTGTATGTATGTGTATGCATGTATATGTATTGGGTCGTCTCATAAATAGTGCAGATTTTCAATTGCATGAATTAAAAGTCAAAGGGGGATAGGATAAACTACCTGCATCAATTTGCTATAAAAGCAGGTAGTAAGTTCACCTTGTGCTTATTCTTAGTGCAAGTTTTGAAGAGTGCAGTTCGATTTTAACACTTATTTTTTCAAAGCTATAATGGAAGTGGCAAAGGAGCATATTCAACATATTTTGCTTTATGAGTTCAATAAAGGCAACAATACAACAGAAAAGTGGCGAGCTGGTAGAAAGGTTAGCACGCTGGGCGAAATGCTTAGCGGTATTTTGCCTGCTGCTACGTTCTGAGTTCAAATTCCACCGAGGTCGATTTTACCTTTCATCCTTTCGGGGTCGATTAAATAAGTACCAGTTATGCACTGGGATCTATATAATCGACTTAATCCGTTTGTCTGTCCTTGTTTGTCCTCTCTGTGTTTAGCCCCTTGTGGGCAGTAAAGAAATAAGAAAGTGTTAGGAATATTGATGTAGTATATGAGGATCAGACAATAAGTATAAGCTAGTGTCAATGGTGGTTCCAGAAATTCTGAGCCGGAAACTTCAGCCTAGAAGATGAGCCTCATCCTAGAAGACCTGTAGAGTATCACCTGCAAATGACAAGTATGTCCTTCAAACCCTGCTGGAACAAAATACCATCATAACAGTTGAGGAACTTGCAGAGAAGCTTGGATTTGGTCATTCAACCATTCATCAACACCTGTGTGCCATCAGAAAAGTCAGTAATTTGGGTCAGTGAGTTCTTCACAAACTTCCCAATTCTAATTGCATGCAGAGAGTGAATGTGTGCTCTTCTTTGCTGTTACCTCTCATGAATGAACCTTTTTTGGACCAAATAGTGACTAGTGATGAGAAATGGGTTCTCTATAAAAATGTCAAGTGCTAAAGACAGTGGGTAGGGAAAGGAGAAACACTGGCACCCCAAGCTAAAGAAGGTCTTCATCCATGTAAGGTGTTACCTGTTTGGTGGGATATGAAAGGTTTAGTCCACTTTGAACTTTTAATTCAAAACCAAACAATAACAAAGGAGATCTACTGTGAGAAGCTTGAGCTACTTAAGTCAGTACTAGAAGAAAAATGATCATTTTGGGTTTCAAGATGAAAGGTGTTCTTCCATCAGGATAATGCTCAGCCACATACAGCAAGGATGACACTCTAAAGGCTGGAGCAGTTTGAATGGGAAATAATGCCCCACCCACCATATTTGCCGGACATTGTCCCATTTGATAATCATTTATTCCACAGTCTTCAAAATCATTTGGATGGAAAAAATATAAATTCTGTAGACAAAGTCAGAACAGTGCTGGAGGAGTATTTTTCATCATGGAGAAGTGAATTTTGGAAGAGGGGCCTTGCAAGTCTACCAGATAAATGGAAGAGCATTGTGGAAAATGATGGAGAGTATATTTTAGATTAAAAAAGAACTTAATTTTCGGATGACTCTATATATACATACAGGTGCAGGAGTGGCTGTGTGGTAAGTAAGTTGCTTACCAACCACATGGTTCCAGGTTCAGTCCCACTGCATGGCACTTTAGGCAAGTGTTTCTACTATAGCCTCAGGCTAACCAAAGCCTTGTGAGTGGATTTCATAAATGGAAACTGAAAGAAGCCCATTGTGTGTGTGTGTATATATATATATATATATATATATATATATATGTATATGTGTGTGTGTGTGTGTGTGTTTGTCCCCCCACCATCGCTTGACAACTGATGCAGGTGTGTTTAAGTCCCTGTAGCTTAGTGGTTTGGCAAAAGAGAACTGATAGAATAAGTACTGTTCTTACAAAGAATGATTCCTGGGTTCGATTTGTTTGACTAAAGGCGGTGCTCCAGCATGGCCACAGTCAAATGACTGAAATGAATAAAAGAGTAAAAGAGAATGAAGAGTACACACATATGTACAAACACATGTGCTCTCTGTTTGTACACCATGCTAACAATAGTGTTTAGTTGTGTCTGGGGATAGTCATATTGTCTTGATGCTTTGTTGCCTAACACACTCACTGGTTCAATTTCCACTCATTACTTATATTGTTTCTTCCAAAATTGTTTAGATTAGTGAAGAACTCCAAGTATTCTTATGGCAGGGTCCAAAGTTATGGTTCATCGCAATTTTATATTGTAAATCCGTGGCTGGGCTCCAGACAAACTGGGTTTTACACAGAGGAATATACAAGACAAGGTATAGCTAACGATCATTACATATTTTTGTGTTATTAGAGCAAATCTGGCTTACAATTGTTTCCAGTGGTTATTCTAAAACAGCTGTAAGCCAAATTTACTCTAATAAGGGAAAAATATGTAATGACCATTATTTATAACTTGTCTTATCTATCTGTTTATCTATCCATCTATCTATCTATCTATCTATCTATCTATCTATCTATCTATCTATCTATCTATCTATCTATCTATCTATCTATTTACCTACTTACCTACCTACCTACATACATACATACCTGCCTACATTGGAAGTTGAGCATGGTGTAGTGTGATTTATTATGCAGTACAACTGTTATTGTTATATAGAACACTGTTTAGAATTTAAAAAAAACACGTTATTGTGTCTATCTATCTATCTATCTATCTATCTATCTATCTATCTATCTATCTATCTATCTATCTATCTATCTATCTATCTATCTATTCTTTTATTCTTTTACTTGTTTCAATTATTGACATACATACATAAATACATACATACATACGTACATACATACATGCATGCATGCATGCATGCAGGGCTACTTTATTTGAATTCTTACTATCAGGTAACTAAGATCATGTTATTACATAACTGACTTCACAATTTGGGAATTCCTAAAAACAAGATCCTGTGTAAGACAGTTTGGTATTCTCTGTAAATGCACAAAAACCGTTTTAAGGGCTTCATACTTTGTATTGTTGTTATTAGCAAAACAATTATTCTTAACTTTGAAATTCCTGTCTCAAATTTGCCGCACAAATTTTTATGACCTCTGGCAATGTATTGATGTCTACGTTCTTCTGAAATGTTTCTTGTGGGCATTCTGAACAGGTCCATCCATTTGAAATTTATCTCTAATTCAAGTGAGGGTATGTTGCATAATTATGATTAGCAAAACAATTATGAGAATGGAACCAAGGGATAAGTCCCACTTTCCTGGGAATTACCGGGTTGGTCAGCTCCTGCCCGAAAATTACCTGGTAGGTCACCTCCTGCCCCACAATCGAAAGTAGAGACTGGAGCAATGGGAAACGAAGAGTTTTGCTCAAGAATGCAACACCTGGGAATCTAACCCATGATCTAGCAATTGTGAGTGTAATGATCTAACTACTATGCCATGTGCCTTCAATTTATATATAAATGTGTGTGTGTATACACACACATATATACACAAAGATGCACACTTAAATATGTGTGTGTGGGTGTGGGTGTTATGTATGCATGGGTAAATAAACATGCCCCTGTTAAATTCTTTGCCACTTGAAAGAATGTTTACCAATTATGCAATAAAAATTGTTGCCATTGGTTGGATGAGATGGTGGGGTGGTGGGGTGGCATTCAACGACACATGTCCGTACACTGTACTTATTTTCATAGTTTTGCACAACATCTAAATAAGAAGAAACAATTAAACAAAAGTTGCACTAAAAGCCTGGCTCAAAACATCATTCCCCCTTTGCAGTTTTGTTTCAAGCAACGGTCATACCAAACAAATACTGAGTTGACGTCCATCATATTAATGTATGTATTTACTGTATAATTTTCTGTTCTCCACTCCAGGGAGTAGAGTCTTAATATTTTCCAAACTTTCATAGTAATTCATATTCTGAATAGAGACAATCTGTGGACTGCTTTAAGCTATGCAGTCACTTGAAAATTACATCACAACTGCTGTTGGTGAGAAACATCCCTTTGTTTTTATTTGCTAACGTTTTTGTTAATATTGACTCAAATATTACTTAAGTATGTGTCACCATCCATTATAATTATATTACAATTAAGTTGCTATTATTTCATGCTGTTTAAGCCGGTGAGCTGGCAGAATCGTTAGCACACCAGACAAGTAAATTAAATACCAGTTGTGTACTGGAGTCGATCTAATTGACTGGCTCCCTCCCTAAAAAATTTTGAGCCTTGTGCCTAGAGTAGAAAAGAATCATTAGCACACCAGGCAAAATGTTTAGCAGCATTTCATCTGTCTTTACGTTCTGAGTTGAAATTTTGTTGAGGTTGACTTTGCCTTTCATCTCTTCAGGATCAATAAATTAAGTACGAGTCAAGTGCTGGAGTTGATGTGATTCACTTACTCTCTCCCCATAAATGTCAGGCCTTGTGCTTTTAGTAGAAACGATTATTATTATTAATATTATTGTTATTATTATTATTATTGTTATTATTATTATTATTATTATTATTATTATTATTATTATTATTATTATTATTATTATTATCATCATCATTACCTCTGCCTTCACTAAGGCAGAGGTATTGTTTTCAGTCGTGTTTGTTTGTTTGTTTTTGGTGGACAAGATAACTCAAGAACCACTGGATGGATTCAGATGAAACTTTCAGGGATGTTTGGCCTCATAACTGGCACGAATTGATTATATTTTGGGATCGATCTAGCACCAGACAAGGATTCTGGATTAGCTTTCCTGTTTTTCACTTAATTTTTGAGAGAGTGGTCTGGTTCATTTTTAGTATTCTTGTTTGTGAGAGCAGGGGAGTTTATTTTAGATATTCTAATTTTAAAAATCATCTCCAGCTAATCGTTGAGAGGACGTTGGTGTTACCTTGGCAAAGGTTTGCGCTCTCTGAGTGCTTTTGTTTCATATTGATTTTGTTGTTGTGTATAGTCCTGGGTCAGTTTTGATCCAGCATGGTAGGTGACCAGATGAGAGTGGGTGTGAACCACAACAAATCTGCTTTTTCAGTTATAACCACACTTCCAATTAACTGATGACCACTCTGTACACTCCAACATGCAGTAATGATTTGTTTAGGGCAGGGAGTATTATTTGATGTTGTTGTTTCCCTGCATGCATAAGCGAAAGCTGGATATTGTAATCACTCGTCTTCGTCTGTTTGTCTGTGTGTTTGCAAAATTACTGGAAAACGGCTGAATGGATTTTCACCAAATTTGGCAGAAATACTCATTGGGTGAGTGGCTCGAAATGATGAAAATTTGTTTTGATTATCTTCAAACATACCTAAATACATACATACATAGGTATGTGATTTTGCGCGTGTGTGTGTGTGTGTGTGTGTGTGTGTTGTGTGTGTGTGTGTACAGTGATGGCTTCAAGGGTTTCGTTTATTTACGAGTTGATTTCTTAATTACACTGGAGTATAAATACCTATAATGGTGATTCTTTAAAAAAAAAAAATTTTAATCGAATTTACAAATTTCCTGATAAGCAAGTTTAGTCAAACGGTTACAATGCTTAATTTAGTTCAATTAAAAAGCATGGGTAAGCAAAGCATATAATTTGTGAAAAAATTTATGTGTGTGCAGGGTATAGATTGCCCCTCTGAAGCCTTTTTTTCCCCATTGTTGTGGCAGCTTACTCTAGGTTAGCCACTTAGATCAAGCAGACTTGTAATCAGGTGTTGGTGTGTTTACTTCTCTGTAACTTAGCGATTACAAATGAGAATGATAGAATAAGTACCAGGCTTAAAAAATAATAACGTTGATTCATTTGGCTAAAAATTCTTGAAAGTGGTGCCCCAGCATGGCCACAAATAAAAGATATCTTTCCTTTCTCCTCCTATCACAGGGCTTTGGTCAGCCCGAGGCCAGAGTATAAGACACTTGCCCAAAAGGAGAAAGAGTTATGAAGAGAGTGTCACTTCATAACTCGGATCTTTTCGGTTTGAATGGCTGTTTTTTCTAGCGGTGTCATATGAAATTGTCACCCATAATTATGACCCTAGTATCGATCTATTGCATTTCAATCTGTTTTAGGGTTAGGATTAGTTAGGGTTATCTTCCTCTTATCAATCTAACCTTCCTCCCCGCCGCCACTCTATTTGTATTGCTTCTCTGTCTTTCTGTTTCTCCACTATTCTCTCTGTATCTTACCCTTATCATTTGTGTCTCTCTCTCTCTCTCTCTCTCTCCCTCTCTGGCATCGTCTCCACATTCTCTTCTCTCTTCACGTCTTCTCTTTCCTCGACACTGTTTCTTACCCTATCTTTATTTTATCTTCATTTTTTTCTTCCTACTTTTGTTCGTTTTGCTCTCCCTCGTTTTCTGTCACCTTTTCTTTTTCCCTTTCACTTTTGTATCACTTCTTTTTCTATTCTCGGATCTTTTCGGTTTGAACCGCAGTTTTTAACATAATTTCTAGGTAACTAAAAACTTTTAAACTTCGTATACTGGTAGAATGTGTTTATAAAACATCTTTTTCTCTTGGCTTTATTGAGAAAATTCTATAGTTTGTAAGATATTTGTAGTTTTTTTTCTTCAATTTCTGCAATTTCAACCAATCAATGACGTCCATTGAGGTAACAAACATTCTGTGCCGTATGAATATGTCCCTCGTTTAAGAAACAGATTGGATTTATTTACATTTGTGAAGAAAAAAAGATACCCTTCCCCCAACCCCTAACCCTAACCCTAACCCTAAAACAGATTGAAATGCAATAGATCGATACTAGGGTCATAATTATGGGTGACAATTTCATATAACACCGCTAGAAAAAACTGCCGTTCAAACCGAAAAGATCCCCATTCTCTTCTATCTCTTCCACATCTTTCTCTTACTTTTTTACTCCTCTCTCTGACGAGCTCTCACTTTCACATGCTCACTCACTCACTCACCATTTTCTCCAATCACCCTCTTCCTTATCGCTATCACTACAACACACCGTTCTCTGTCAATGCGACAGAGGGAAATGCCATGGATACCTTCTGCATGAGGAATACATAACTAAGTGTAGGCTTTTAATGTAATGAAACGCCCACCTGCTGCATGTTCATTAAAATCAAATCCGAAATGCAAAGATGACTCATTAACATTAATAATGATCACTGTTTTCACTTGAGACAACTCTGAAATCCCTACTATGTTGTTTAACTCCGAGTCAGCCCTTTTCAAGCAAACCAACCAACAATCAAACGCTTTTCAAGTAGGACCATCCCGAGGGCTTTACACTGTCCAATGTGTCCTGTTTTAAGAGAGTACAAATTGAATTGAGGGAGATTTGGCTGCTATTACTTGCAGGTCAGGTGGCGGCCATGTATGTCGTCTCGTTGGCTTCTACCTTCAATTGTTGGTGGTGCAGTGGGCCGTGTCATTAACTACGGCTCTGAATACAACAGGTCGCAAACAATGTTCGATTCAATATGTTGACCCCCAACATTCTTAAGAGCCCCCCTTCCTCTTCCTTCACATTGCCGTCTCCTCGCTCTCCTGTCTTCTCATCTTATTATATCAGTCCGTTTGTTTTCTTTCTTAGTTCCTTCTCTTTCTCTTTCATTCACCCCCACCCCCGCTTCTATCCGACCCTTCTCACACTCTCAGTTCCCCGTTTGTTCTATTCTACACTCTTTCCCTTTATCACCGTCAGTTTCACTATCTCTCTTACCTTACCCTCTTACCGTTGCAATTTATCTCTAAACATCACACGCCATATTTCCCCCACCTCCGTCTCACTTTTAACTTTCTCTTTCATTTTCTTAACCACGTCCACTTTACCACTATTTTCTATAGATTGTGTTAAGCTTCGCCTCCTTATCGCAATTTTTACACTTTATCTCCGCTCACTCGGCTCTCTTCCACCACCACAAGCAACAACAACAACAACGACATTAACTACTTTAACAAAATCTTTTTAATCAGTGACTATAAATTCCTCTTCTTTTCTTTATTCGGCTGCCACCTCTATCTCTCTATTTGTCTTCTATCTCTCTTTGTTTCTTTCCCCCACATCATTTTCCTCTTACCCTCCCTCCACACGTATGCATATATACACATACATACATAAATATGTACGTACATACATACAAAAATACCCTGTTGTTGATGTTGAAATTCCAATGAAGGACCCCTGGATCGAGATTAGAAACTGGTTCTTTTTCTATTGGCAAGAAATCTTGAAATAAACTGAATAATGTCAAACACACACACACACACACACACACACACACACACACACACATAACACACACACACACACACGCACGCACATACAGATACATCGTTCTTTCTTCATTGCCAGTCTCTTAATTTTACTCATCTACACGCTAACCCTCTCACTCTTTCGTATTCCTTCCGCTTCTATCTATCTATCTATCTATCTATCTATCTATCTATCTATCTGTCTGTCTGTCTGTCTGTCTGTCTGTCTGTATCCATCTATCTATCTATCTATCTATCTATCTATCTATCTATCTACCTACTATGCACTACCTTTAACAGGTCGGCCGGATTTCTTTCGACGTCTAGAAGTATTCCTGGGAACGTCTCGTCCTTTACTTTTAGTTGGGGATTGGAATGCTACCTTGGACACACATCTAGACTATGTGGGGAGAGACAAAAACAGACGGGGATGCAAATGCCTCAGAGACCTGCTCAGACGATTCCAACTGTCTGACAGGTACCAACTCGACCACCTAAATGCACCAACGTAGACATGGAGCAACCGCATTGGGTCGTCTAGATCGTATCTAGATAGGATACTGTGTAGGACAGTAGATAGGGATAGTTTAGGATGTCCATAATTCCACACAGTCAGCTACACGGACCACAAATTCCTGACGTGTACGCTAGACTTAGATAAGGCACATAGGCAGGGTCCCGGTTACTGGAAACTAAACGCATATTTCCCGTCCAGACAGGTTTTCAGAGACCGAATCAACACGTTAGTAAAGAGGGCTTTGACGGGAGCCATCGTCAACAACAAATGGTGGTTCGCCCTCAAGAGAGCAGAAAAAGCGGAAGCAATTAGATATAGCAAGGCACTAGCCGTAGATAGAAACAGAGTAGAGGGTGAGTTAGTTAAGAAGTTAGAAGAGGCAATAAGAAGCGGCATAGCATCCGACGTTTTGGCGGCGTGGTTGGCCCTTGACCAACACTTCAACGCCAAACACGAAGGGTGTGCTGTCAGGGCTAGGATGCGTGCTCTAAGGATGGAAGGTGTTGGATCCGCGAGAGAGGCCCGGGTGTCGGAGGTGTAGCGGGGCAACAAAGCCACATTCGGTCTCTGGTAGACGAACAAGGGCGCCAATTGCCCAAGCCCCGCAAGATGTGCGAGGTATTTCAGCGGCATTTTGCCCGACTGTACAGGACGAGTGGTGAGCGTGAACGCCGGGTGGACTTCAGTGCCTACCTGCACAGCATGCAACGACTCTCGGCAAGAGAGGCAGAGTGCTGCGAATATGCCATCACGGCGGCCGAAGTGAGGGAAGGAAGAGCTATTTTCATCATACTTGTGGCTATGGCAAAAGAATGTATCTGGTGGACGCGTCTGAAAAGATTAGAGACAAACACTTTCCTCTCTGGTCAATCTCTCACCAACTTCTTCAAGTATCACTTGAAAAGGAAAGTGAGAGTAGAGAGGCAAGTTTTGTCTAGCGAGTGTTTCAGAAAAAGATGGGTGAATGTAGCAAGGATGGTACGCATGAATGACGAAGCCACCTTGAGCCTGATCCTATGAACCCGGAAAAATTTAAAACAGAGTTACTTACTTACAAATAAATGTGTTAACATGTGACATTATTGACCGAGGTTACCGTGGTCTTTTCCGTAGGCTTTTCTTTCCACGGATAAACCTTATCTGTTTCCCCCTTTACACTTTACATCATGACATTTCTGTGATACACGATCCCTATTGATCGTTTTTCTTTCCTTTCTTTCCTTTTTACGATCTCTTTTGATCGAAAACCTACCCCACTTTTTTTTCTTTTTTCTTCCCCAAAAAGAAAAGCTCTGCTTTGTAATTTGTCCCGTCTGTGTTCAGCCCTGTGTGGCTAATAAAGAAACATAGCTATCTATCTGTCTGTCTATCTTTCTTTTTGTAATCTTTCTTATATCCACCATAGCTTTTTTCCTCCGCTCGTCTCTCTCTCATTTACCACCCCTCTCTCTGTTTCCCTTTTACTTTCTCCTTCTCTGTTATTCTCTCTCCCTCTCTCTCTTTCACACACACACACACACACTCACACACACTCTCTCTCTATTGGCGTCCTCCTTTATCTTGCCTTTCCACCTCAATGCACACAAGTCTCAGTCAAACGTGTCATCTGGGCCCATGTGAACTGTGCATTGAATATTAAGACACATTTACGCGAACATACACACAAACATGTCTGCGTATAAGTGCATTATACACACGCATAGTATGTGTGTATATATGTTTGGTATATATATTTGTTTACATACACATACACGCACACTCATATATAGACATAAGCACAAAACAAACGTCAATACATACATACATACATACATACATACATACATACATACATACATACAACATATATATATTCTTTATTCTTTTACTTGTTTCAGTCATTTGACTGTGGCCATGCTGGAGTACCGCTTTTAGTCTAGCAAATTGACCCCAGGACTTATTCTTTGTAAGCCTAGTATTTATTCTATCGGTCTCTTTTGCCGAACCGCTAAGTTACGGTGACGTAAACACACCAGCATCGGTTGTCAAGTGATGTTGAGGGGACAAACACAGACACACAAACATACACACACATATGTATATATATATATATATAGTCGATTTGGTAGATGGAATATATATATATATATATATATATAAAATATAATATGCGTGTATATATATATGACATGAGTATATGTGACACACACACAAACATACATACACACACATACGCACACACACTATTCAGCCGTTTTCAGTCTTGTGTTACATGAAGCCTTGGTTGTATGAAGTCTGGATGTTTATGTGTGCCGTTTGTAGGTCTACCTGTCTACAGTGCCCATGTGAAGGTTGTTAGAGGTTGTACCCGTGGTCGGTTGATTATCCGTGATCATCTCCCCCCACTGTCTCTCTCTCTCTCTCTCTCTCTCTCTGTGTCTCATTGGAAGCTATCAGGAGCCATATCATTATATACAACAGTTACAAACTTCACACATACACCCTCTCTATTCAGCCATCACCTCTTACCATAACCACCACATTCACTGTTACTCCCACTCCGCAAGTACAGTCACAAATTAGCTGTGGGTATACGTACACACACACACACGCACACACACACACACAAACACACACACACACACACATACACACACACACACACACACACACACAAACACAATCATATTTTACTTGTTTCAGTGATTGGACTGCGGACATGCTGGGGCAACGCTTTGAAAGGCTTAAGGTTTATTTGAACAAATCGACCTCACTATATTTTCGTTAAGTCTGGTACTTATTCTATCGATCTCTTGTGCTGAACTGCTAAGTTACCAGGACACAACCAAACCAACACTGGTTGTCAAGTGATGATGGGGAAACAAACATAGACACAAACACACACATGTAGATACGTACACACACACATTCACACACATATATATATATGTATATATATATAATCATCATCATCGTTTAACGTCCACTTTCCATGCTAGCATGGGTTGGACGATTTTGACTGAGGGCTGACGAACCAGATGGCTGCACTAGACTCTAATCTTGATCTGGCAGAGTTTCTACAGCTGGATGCCCTTCCTAACGCCAACCACTCCGAGAGTGTAGTGGGTGCTTTTACTTGCCACCGGCACGGGGGCCAGTCAGGCGATACTGGCAATGACATCGCTCGAATCTTTTTACACATGCCACCGGCACAGGTGCCAGTAAGGCGATGCTGGTAATGATCACGCTTGAATGGTGCCTTTCATGTGCCACCGGCATGGAAGGCAGTTAGCCGCTCTGGCAACAATCACGCTTGGATGGTGCTCTTAGCACCCTACTAGCATGGGGCACAAGTGCCAGTAAGGCGGCGCTGGTAACAATCACACTCGAATGGTGCCTTTTATGTGCCACTGGCACGGAAGCCAGTTAGCCACTCTGTCAATGATCATACTCGTATGGTGCTCTTTGCACCCTGATAGCACAGATGCTAGTCATCAAATTTTTGATTGTGATTTCACTTGTCTCAACAGGTCTTCGCAAGCAGAGTTTAGTGTCCAAAGACGGAAAAGGTATGCATAAGTGGGCTGGTTACACCCCTGGCAAATATATATATACAGCGGGCTTCCACACAGTTTCTGGCTACCAAATACACTCACAAGTATTAGTCAGCTCAGGACTATAGCAGAAGACTCATACCCAAGGTGCTGAGCTGAGGGATTGAACCCGAAATGCATAGTTGTAAAGTAAGCTTCTTAACTGCACATCCATGCTTGGACCTTTGTTGAAAAATTCTACAAGGAGGAAAAGAGCATATTCGATAGAAAATTTATTGGAAGCTGAAATCTTCAATGATATTTATTTACTCCGAGTTTCATGTTGACGATCTTTGAATTGAGAATTGAAAGTGTGAAATTAGGAGTAGCATTTGGAGAAGGTTTGTGTGTGTGTGTGTGGGTGGGTGTTTTAATTATTTTATTTTTATTTTATCTAGTTTCAGCTCACAAGTTGTGGCCATGCTGGGGCACCGCCATTCGGTGTTGCTACATGATTTTACTTCATGAATGCTTTTTAGCAATTGACATTTGGTGCATGAGAGAGTTTGATGCAGCTGCCCTCATCTGCACCTCCTGCCATAAAGTTGGTTCATCCGGGTTACCTGACAGGAAGAGGTCCAGCTTTATCTTAAAGACATCTGCATCCACTCCATGCAGGTCTCTCAGGTCCTTCAGGGGGATATTGAAGAGCTGTGGACCTCTGAAGCCCAGGCTATCACAGTATCTTGTCCTACATCTTGATGGCAAATTTGGAGTCCTTGGCACTATGCAGTGGCGCCCAGTTCTAGTATTTGTGTAACTCTCGATGCCAAAGTTTGGGACAAGTCCTTCCAGGATCTTCCAGATGTATATTATGGCATATCTTTCTTACCTACGCTCTAAGGAATAGAGTTTTAATCTCTTGAGTTTTTCCCAATAGCTTATATGCTGCACAGAGGCTATCTTCTTCATGTAGCTTCATTGGAGTGCCTTAAGTTCTGTGATTAATTTGACACTGGTTGGTGACCATAGCCGAGAGCAATAGTCAAAGTGGCTTAGGACAAGTGTCCTCCAGAGGACCATCATGGTTTCCTGGTCTCTTGTTCTAAAAGCTTTAAGAATCCATCCGGTCAGCTGCCTACATTTCATTGTCAATTTAGCAACATGCACATGAAAGGTTGCAGGTCTCGCACTGGTTGTGCCTCTGGGATTGCAATGCCTCCAGGTCCAGTGTATTTAGTTTTGCATGCTGATAGCATAAAGCTTGAAACTTTTCAGTATTGAACTGCATGCTATTCTTTTCAGCCCGCTTGTATACAACTTGTATACAATTGTTTCTATGCAATGTAGTTCTCCAGGTGTGTAGGTACTTGACCTTTCCCTGCATTATAAGATCTAGTTGTGTTTCTTCAGGCGATACATAAATATTGTAGTCTGGGGAACTACATTACATAGAAACACTTGAAGTGATTGAAAATAAATGTCCAACTGTACTCCTTGTTGACTCCAATTTTTTCAATTTTACATATATATATATATATACACAAATATGAGAGAGAATCCACTATGTGGACGCTCTTACGCTAAAAATAGATCCGCAATGATCTCAACCACTAAGAATTGTTCTCGAGAAAAATTTAGCACTATGAATGTAAGCGAGCAGGACAAATGAAAAATAACAAAAATATAGATTAACCCCAGACAATTGTTTCACTGTTAATAAATTATGCAATATTACTTACACAATAAATCCACAGATCATCAGTGAGATTCGTCATAAAATATAATTTGTCGAACTGCACGCCAGATATTAACACGAAGTCAAAGATACGAGTAGTTCGGCCTATTATATTCGCAGTTATATTCAAATGCCCTCGTTCCATATATATATATATATATAT
>NC_043009.1:57000691-57065691 GCF_006345805.1 Octopus sinensis | reverse complement strand
AACCAAACCGGTAAGTAAACCACATGCCTACATGATATTCACTTAATTTCCTTATTATCATTTTTTATTAAGTGGTTCCAGCAATTAATTGGACTGCAGCCGAGCTGTGTCTATAGCTTTCAATGGTGTATCTTCTCCAGCTATATTTTCCTCGTTACCTGCCGGTTGAATCGCTTCATTGCGGCGCTTAAAGGCGAGGGGACTGTCTTATCGATGTTTTGCAGCCACCTACACACGCCTTGGAGCAAAGCAATATTTTGGGGGCCTAATTGGATTTATTTAATGACAGCGTGTCACAGCATGCATTAAGCAGCATTTGGTTTCTGCATCGCCTCTTCCCTGGGTTCGTTGCGGCCGACCCTTCGGACGGATATGCAGTGTTTAAAAAGCAACAACGATTTTTTTTTTCCATTTATGCAAACCTCTCTCTCTAGTAATTATTTAAATCGGTTGAATAATCAATAACGTGAAGCTTTTAGAAGCTTAAAATAATATCTATAATTGAATAATATCTATAATTGAAAAAAAAAAAAAAAACTTTCGGGGTTCTTAAATTTCTTCGCGCACACACACACATATATAAATAACAAGACTTTCATAAGGTTTCTGTCTCTTTAATTCCGCTGCCTGTCGTAGAAAATTCACTCATCTCTCCGACAAAGGGCTCTACTCGGAATGTCAAAGTTTCTCTTAGGTACGACATAAAAATCACTTCCCTCTTTGAACTAATTACTGCACACGAAACATAGCCAAGTTGCCGTTCTGCGGGATCGATCCCAGAACCACGTGGCTAAACACTTGTTTATAAACTAGCTAAAAAAAAATTCCCCACTAAGAAGTATGTGTGTGTGTGTATATATATATATATATATATATATATATATTATATATATATACATACACACACACATGTACATACACCCACGCTCCAACCGGATAAGTCCGACAAGCTAGAAACAATAGCCAAACCGAAGATCCACTTTCTAAATACGAATTACCGAAAAAGAAAAAAAAATTTAAATGTGATTTAGTTGTCGTGTGTGTGCAAAATAATTTTTGCATATCTCTCTTAATTCCAAAAGACCCTCAACAACATGTTCACTTTCTGTCACAGATGCGCTGGCAGAGTGGAGGGGAGGTTATTTATTTTTGAAAAATTTGAAATTTTACGAAATTTGTTTTCAGAATCATAGTCTCCGTATTTTTCTACGTATTTCGCCAAAATGCAATTTCTAAAAAAAAAAAGTGATAAATTGGGGGTGGGGGTGGAGGAAGAAATTAAAATTTTGAAAAGCCGATTTTTTTTTTCAGATTCGGAATCTCTGCAACGAAAAAGTGGGTTTTTTGTAGAAGAAAAAACAAAAAGAAAAACCGAAAGGGCGCGTGGTCCACGTCCTTTACCTCCGCCTATATATATATATATAAAAATTGCTGTTTTTACTGAGATCTCCTTTTTAGTAGAAGAAATAGCTAAAACCCTTTGACTGCTATTTCTAAATTCGGTATGTGGTAAGGCAATTCGTTGCTAAACCCTTTATTGCTTAGTATATATATATATATATATGGGTATATACTTCTAAACCCATGCATATGTTTACAGACCACATGTTCATTAAATATATTTGTTTTAACATTTAAATACTTTAAAAAGATGTGTGTAATTACCGTGTATATATATATATATATATATATATATATATATATATATATATATATATACACACACAAACAAACAATCCTGTGTATTCTGTGAAGAGTTTAACACTACCGCACGGTCCATTGCTTTATTTTTTTATATTATTTCCGTTTTCCAGTATACGTGTATGCTTAATTTTACTAATATTAACACGAAAGAACTTTTGCAGAGGCGAACGTGTTTGCTTTATCTCCTCCCCAACTGGAAAGAGACTCCGGGGGGGGTCCTCCTTGCTCCCCCCCCCCTCAAAAAAACAAAAACAAAAAATTCACGGGTCACCTCTTTGGATTTCCCAGGTCTGAACCTATGGACTGGTCGCACTGTCACCTCTCGTGTATGTGTGTGTGTGTGTGTTAAGTATGTAATAAGATTCCCGTTTATATTAGTTGGGGTTTCGGCTTCAAGTATATCATTATATAAGGAGATGGAGTTTTTACTGCCTTTTTATTTTTTTTTTAAACTTTTACGACAAAACATAGTTTTTACAAATGACCCCTACTTTACAAAATCTATCAGCTAAGCAAGTGGCCTTCCCTAAATGCATTAAAAATATTATAATCTAAACACTATTTCAGAAAATTATCGCCGTTCTCCTTTGAGCACATAAAAGACAAATTTGGCTGGGGCAAAATGAGTAAATTCGCTGCTTCAGTTTTCCAGAATTACACTTGAAAACGGATTCGTACACATCAGTATCCATCCGTAGACATCAAAAAGATCGGAAATACAAATAAAAACTTAAATATCAAGATCTAATGAAAGAGGGTCGGGGGTAAAATGGCACATATGAAATTAACGAAACTTGACTAAATAAATAAAAAGAATCAACATAAAATATTTTCTATAGCATTTTCACGATCTGCTGGAGTGTCTCCATTAGTGATATATTTTTCACACCATGAAATTAAAGAGAATTTATTGAAATTAGTCATTACTCATTTTACCCCATTTTAGACATCATTTTCTGAAACTTGAAAATGATCAAATTTGACATTGGCGTGGGTAAAAATTGACTTGGAATCGAACAGAAGAGAGAATATCGATTGTTAAACACCAAAAATTATCCATATATTTTATTAGTAACCTCACTTATAATTGGGTCAAAGTTTAAGGAAAATTCTTGAAAAGTACTTGTTACCTCACTATGCTTTCGACTCCCTTAACTTCAACAACAACAACTATGCTGACCAGTTTTTGCCTCTAAAGATGATACAATGCTTGCAGTGTAATGATTTCAAACAGACAGGGACAAAATAACAAGAAATCAGGAATTACTCATTTTACCCCGGTCACTAATTTTGCCCTCCCCCATATCTATATATATATATATATATATATATATATATACACATATCTCTGTATATGAATGTATAAATATATATATATATATATCCACATCTCTGTATATGAATGTATAAATATGTATATATATATATCCACATCTCTGTATATGAATGTGTATATATATATATATATATATATATATATATATATATATATATATATATATACACATATATCTCTCTATATATATGAATGTATATATATATATATATATATATATATATATATATATACACATATCTCTCTATATATATGAATGTATATAATATATATATATATATATATATATATATATATATACACATATATCTCTCTATATATATGAATGTATAAATATATATATATATATATATATATATATATATATATACACATATATCTCTCTATATATATGAATGTATATAAATATATATATATATATATATATATATATAACACATATATCTCTCTATATATATGAATATATAATATATATATATATATATATATATATATATACACATATATCTCTATATATATGAATGTATATAAATATATATATATATATATATATATATATATATATATATACACACACATATCTCTCTCTATATATATGAATCATCATCGTTTAGCGTCCGCTTTCCATGCTGGCATGGGTTGGACAGTGCAACTGAGGTCTGGGAAGCCAGATGGCTGCACCAGGCCCAGTCTGATCTGGCAATGTTTCTACGGCTGGATGCCCTTCCTAACGATCGGATGGTGCTCTTTACGTGCCACCGGCACGGAGGCCAGGCGAGGCTGGCAACGACCACAATCGGATGGTGCTTTTAACGTGCCACCAGCACGGAAGCCAGTCGGGGCGGCACTGGCAACAGCCACGTTCGGATGATATGTATATACACACACACACACACGTGCTTGCATGTAGTCATATAAAGTATTTGAGAAGGGCCCAGTAATTCTTTCAAGAAAAACTCCATTCTTCACATAGATTAGTCAAGAAGGGATGTCAGTCTCATGAAAGTTTAATGTTTAAAGATCAGTTAGTGAAAATGTAGGCATGTGGGATCGATTTGTTTGACTGAAGGGCAGTGCTCCAGCATGGCTGCAGTCAAATGACAGAAACAAGTAAAAGAGCATTGTGGACACTAACAGTATCTCATCATGTCACCTCGCACCGACCAGCGATCTTTGTTTGGATATAGTAAAACTCAGGTGTTCAATGACTATTGATATGTATAAAGATCTGATCTCTGATATTTTCTGCTGGCCTAGTTTAATAAAGTTTGATGTGCTGCTTGTTGCAGGTAAACCTGTAAAGTATAAGAAAAGGATAATATAAAAGAAAAGCAGCTGGGAACTTTTTTCGTTCTTTTATGGTTTAATGCACAATTAAAATATACCACACACACACACACACACATTTATATATTGGGTTGTCCGGAAAGTTTGTGCCGATTTTTAAAGGAAAGAAAATGGTCAAACTTGCCATTACAGTTTTAATCAACCAAATATGAACCATTTTGTTGCACAATGTGTCTCCATCTTTCCTTTAACTTGAAAATACCCTCTTCCATGGTTTCATGGCAAAGAATTCATCAAGGTATCTTTTTACATCATCCAAGGAATTGAAATTTTTACCATTAAAACAATTCTGCAGAGACCTGAATAAGTGGAAGTCCGAAGGAGCAATATCTGGTGAATATGGAGGATGGGGTAACACATCCCAGCCGAACTGCAGCAATGTTTGTCTAGTTCCCAAAGTATCAAGTGCCGAAAATGAACTTTCTTATCTTCCATTTTAAAGGGTTACAGAATTAACACAGGTTATAGGAACATAAACCTTCTTCCACGAAAAGACAGCTTAAACTGTGCTCTAAATGGAGGTGTAGTCAAATCCTATTTTATGGATTCAAACATGTTCTAAAATAAATCGAAAGGTAAGCTACTATAAATCAGCACAAACTTTCTAGACAACCCAATATATTGGATGAGAAGGAAAATTTATTTGAAATAATTCAGCAAAGTAAAAACCAGCAACTTACAAAAAGAAGGAGTAAGAAAATGAAGAGGAAAACAGAAAATCATCATCATCATCATTTAACATCCATGTTCTGTGTTAGCATGGGTTGGATGGTATGACAAGATTCAATGGGCCTAAGGATGGCATCATGCTCTATCGTCTGCTTTGGCATGGTTTCTATGGCTGGATGCCCTTCCCAATGCCAACCACTTTACAATGTGTATTGAGTGCTTTTAATTTTTTGTGTGCCACTGGCACTAGTTTGGGTGCCATGCGGTTTGCAAGTTTACAAGTGCCGAGGGAACAACTTTATGTTAGGGGATGAGGAATAGAGAGGGGGCAAAGTAGGAATCGAAACATAGACATGCGCAGGGCTCTAATTATATATCACCACTAAAAATTTTTGAGACTGCCCCCTAATATTCAGAGCATTGCAGGAAACTTGAAATATTGAAGTAAGCCTGTTTTGCTGATATGTATCATTAGTGTACATCAGCTTTTCTCAACCGGGGTTCCTCAGAACTCAAGGGTTTCCCCGGAACCCTAGGGTTCCACGAGAAAGAGTGAGATAAACTAATGCTAATTTTAATGATCGTAATATATTTATACATATGAGTAGATTTGGTAGACAGAAACTGAAAGAAGCCCATCGTATATATATATATATATATGTTTGTGTGTCTGTGTTTGTCCCCCCAACATCACTTGCAAACTGATGCTGGTGTGTTTACGTCCCCATAACTTAGCGGTTTGGCAAAAGAGACTGATAGACTAAGTACTAGGCTTACAAAGAATAAGTCCTGGGGTTGATTTGCTCGACTAAAGGTAGTGCTCCAGCATGG
This sequence comes from Octopus sinensis, assembly GCF_006345805.1. Taxonomy (NCBI): domain Eukaryota; kingdom Metazoa; phylum Mollusca; class Cephalopoda; order Octopoda; family Octopodidae; genus Octopus; species Octopus sinensis. The sequence continues at coordinate 57,059,804 of NC_043009.1, read as the reverse complement.
CTGCATTCAAATAACTGAAACGCGTAAAAGAGTGTGTATATATGTGTGAGTGAGTTTGTGTGTGTGTGTATGTATGTATGTATATATATATATATATATATATATAGTGTACATTTAGACACATAAGAGGCATCCATCATAGGACTCCTTGCATGCTATAAAGAACAGTTTTATCCCTAATAGTGGTTTGGAACTTAACTGTTCTTTCTAGCGTGCAAGGAGTCCTGTGATGGATGCCTCTTAAGTGTTTAAATGTACACTGTATTTATATGAATAATATATAGTCTATTGACTAAATTTTTACACATTAGGCCACTGGTAGTAGAAATTTCTAATATTTCTTATTACCCTTGATATTATTAATTATATACATACATATATATATTTATATATTGTGAACTACAATGAAAAAATATGAGAAAGATATGGCATATAATTCTTTTTTTGTGCAGGGGTTCCTTGAGACATGTAATTTATTTTATGTCTTACACAAGAGTAAAATGGTTGAGAAATTGTGCATGAATGATGGAGTACAAATTAGTTGAGGGTAAAACTGGATATAGGAGGAAACCAATGTAGTCTGTAGGAGAGAAGTTGACCTGGAGGATGTCAGTCAGCATAATATGTCCATCCTCCATGCTGGCAATGGTTGGACGGCTTGATAGGAGTCGGCAAGCTGGAGAGCTGCATCATGCTCCATTGTCTGGTCTGGTATGGTTTCTACAGCTGGATGCCCTTCCCAATGCCAACCACTTTACAGAATGTACAGGGTGCTTTTTATGCAGCACCAACACTAGCACAGTTGCCAAGGGACTCGTGAGGGAGGGGGTGTGGTACTGAGGGAGGAGGTTTTGTGCCAGGTGAGAGGCACAAATAATAGAAGGATGGAGGTAGGAGTCTTACAGTAGAAGAGATACTTGGCTACCGCAGTAGGAAAAGAGGAGAGATAGAGAGTGGAGAAATAGATATTGTGGGAGATGCATCAGGACCCACAGGGAACATTGGGAGTAGGAGAATATAAGTGATACAGAAGGGGATTGTGGGGTATGTTTCATAAGACTGTGTGGGGAAATGTTTAGCAACAGGACCTCCATAATGCCATGATGGACCGTGAAGTCTGGCGTAGCATGGTAAATTCCATTGTCTCGACCACAGTCGAACAATGATGATGATGATTAGGGACAGAGAAGAGGTCATTTTAGCAGTTATGGTGAGGGAAATTGGAGTGGCCGGGGGAGGGTATGGTAGATTTGAGAAGGCATGGAGCATGTGAGGTAGAGTGGAGGGGTATAATGAAAATGGAATGAACGAGGGAGGCATGGTTCTCTATGCTCCTCTGAACTATCAAGAAGGGTAGTAACACTGATAAACAACCGACTTAGAGTGTGATGGCCTTTTCAGCCCAAGTCAGCTTGGAAAGCAGACATAAAATGAAGACAATGACAACAATGATGATGATGGTGGCAATGACGTCAATGACACTGACACTGAATAGCCTTCACTTGTATGTAAGAAGTTATAGAAACTTGTTTACACACATGAAACAAACAAACAAACATGTGGTATGCATGAATACACATGCAGCTGCATTTGTAGATATCTACTCACATATATTAATATAGGTGTGTGTATATACGTGAGTAGATATCCACAAAGATGCACTCATACTATCACTGTTTCTACTATAATGGCAATGACCACCACTGCAACTGGTACAGCTACTACCACAACCACCACCTCAGCAATCATCACAGTCACTACTACAACTGCAACCACCACTGTTATCCCTACCAATGCTACAAGTACCACTTCAAGAATGCACAGACGTATGTGCTTGCATATACAGTAATCCCTTCCCCTATCACGGTTCCCTTATTGTGGTTCCCCTATTGCGGTTCCCCTATCATGGTTCCCTTATCGCGGTTTATTATTTAAGTTTATATCGACTCCTCCATGGTGTTGTTTTGCATTTATAATACAATAAATATATAGAAATTATAAAAATAATAAAACAAAATATACAGTTTAGTACTGTTTCTACATCAGATTTTCACCTGTCGTGGGGGTTTTGGAACGTAACACCTGCGATAGTCGAGGGATTACTGTATATATATGAGGGGTTGCTGAAAAGTTCCTGCGTTTAAGGTTATTATGAAGGCCCAACCTTCTGAGTTCCTTTACTGAGCTTAGAAAGACTGAAGGATCTGCTGCAGTAAGTGTGTGAATCTGAGAGGGGAATATGTTGAATAAAATCATAATTAACTGGCCCTTCTGTATTTTCTTTTACTCTGAGCCAGGAACTTTTCAACCCTCTTACCAACTTGTACATACAAACAGATACATACACACAAATGTATAGAGGTGTGTATGTATGGAGCCATAAACATACACACTTGTGCACACATACACTCTCTCTCTTACAGAGGTGTATATAAGGACATAGACATAACACACACATACAGTGATATATGTCATAGTTTTTGGATAATTTTCGGTTAATAAGTTTGGCGGTTTTATTGTAGCCAGCGAAGGACTGCGTCTGCATAGTAAATTTGAAAAGTTAGCTCGTATAAACACGAGACAGGTAGCCTTGTTCTGTCTCGTGTGGATATGTTTAGCACTAGGTTGGACCTGCTGAAGAAAATCAAACCTTGTGAGTTCTCCATGACTCGCTAAAAGATGATCAGAAACCAATTGGTCCAGGAAACTAGATGGTAAATGTTTTTCATTTCCAAATTTATTCCTGTCGAATTTTGTCCCAGATTGTTTGTGGTAATAGAACTTAGCTGTTCTTTATAATGCGTAGAATCCCTATAAGTGGATTCTCTATGTGTTTAAATATACACTATATGCACGTATAGATGTACATAGGGTGTACCTGTGTATGGATGTAAGTACACTACACACACGTGTGTGTATGTATGGGCACTGATGCATGAGCATGTGTGCTCACACTGGTCTGTATGTATACATACTGACATACACAGAGGTCATATATAAGAACATACACATCCAGGCTATATATAGTTAGGACAGCTACATAGAGATGTATAGGGTGGTTGGGCTAAATTTGATGACTTCTTTTTTAGGTCTCCTTTTTTCCTGGGAACAGCTTGATATATTTGCGATGAATCTATAGCATCGGGGAGCATAAAGATGTAGTTGAGAGAAAGCTAGTGGACATGGGAGACTGGAAGCCATCTGAATATTGGAGAAGAGCTACCTGTATCATGGTGATCAAAATACTAACATCATAACTACTGCTCAATGCTTTGTGAACACTGTAACAGCTGTAAGACATGACATGGACAGCTGCAATGGTGACTATGAAACTCCTAATACACACACGAGGGTGTGTATCCGAATCAGATCCAAACCTGGAATTTTTAAGGGGTGGGGGCACACCAAAACAAGTAAAATACAAATCAGTTGAAGAGGAATCTATATTTCATCATAAATCACATAGGCGCAGGAGTGGCTGTGTGGTAAGTAGCTTGCTTACCAACCACACGGTTTCAGTAGGTTCAGTCCTACTGCATGGCTCCTTGGGCAAGTGTCTTCTATAGCTTCGGGCCGACCAAAGCTGTGTGAGTGGATTTAGTAGATGGAAACTGAAAGGAGCCTATTGTATGTATATATATATATATATATATATATATATATGTGTGTGTTTGTGTCTGTATTTGTCTTCCCAATATCGCTTGGCAACTGATGCTGGTGTGTTTACATCCCTGTAACTTAGCAGTTTGGCAAAAGAGACCGATAGAATAAGTACTAGGCTTCCAAAGAATAAGTCCTGGGATCGATTTGCTTGACTAAAGGCAGTGCTCCAGCATGGCCGCAGTGAAATGACAAACAAGTAAAGAGTAAGAGTATCATTTACCGTCCATTGCTTATGCTGGTATGGGTTGGACAGTTTGATTGGGCTGGCACACTGGAAGGCTGTGCCGGGCTCCAGTCTGATTTGACATGGTTTTCTCCAGCTGCATACCCTTCCTGGCACCAATCACTCCAAGAGAGTAATGGGTGCTTTTACATGCCACCGGCATGGGTGCCATTTGTGTGACACCGGTATCTGCCACGACTGCGATTTTGCTTGGCTTAATGGGTCTTCTTCTTCAGCATGACATAATGCCAAAGGTCTTGGTCATTGCCTCCACTCGAAAGGAACTCTGCCACTTTTCCTCCATGAGGCCCAACACTCAAAAAAAAGTCAGCCACTTTGCCTCTGTCGGACCCAACGCTCAAAAGGAACTCATCCACTATGCCTTCATGAGACCTGATGCTTGAAATGAACTCAGCCACTTTGCCTCCGTGAGGCCCAATGCTTGAAATGAACTCAGCCACTTTGCCTCCGTGAGGCCCAACGCTTGAAATGAACTCAGCCACTTTGCTTCCATGAGGCCCAATGCTTGAAATGAACTCAGCCACTTTGCCTCCGTGAGCCCAACGCTTGAAATGAACTCAGCCACTTTGCCTCCGTGAGGCCCAACGCTTGAAATGAACTCAGCCACTTTGCCTCCGTGAGGCCCAATGCTTGAAATGAACTCAGCCACTTTGCCTCCGTGAGGCCCAATGCTTGAAATGAACTCAGCCACTTTGCCTCCGTGAGGCCCAACGCTTGAAATGAACTCAGCCACTTTGCCTCCGTGAGGCCCAATGCTTGAAATGAACTCAGCCACTTTGCCTCCGTGAGGCCCACGCTTGAAATGAACTCAGCCACTTTGCCTCCGTGAGCCCAATGCTTGAAATGAACTCAGCCACTTTGCCTCCGTGAGGCCAATGCTTGAAATGAACTCAGCCACTTTGCCTCCGTGAGGCCCAATGCTTGAAATGAACTCAGCCACTTTGCCTCCGTGAGGCCCAATGCTTGAAATGAACTCAGCCACTTTGCCTCCGTGAGGCCCATTGCTTGAAATGAACTCAGCCACTTTGCCTCCGTGAGGCCCAATGCTTGAAATGAACTCAGCCACTTTGCCTCCGTGAGGCCCATTGCTTGAAATGAACTCAGCCACTTTGCCTCCGTGAGGCCCAACACTTGAAATGAACTCAGCCACTTTGCCTCCATGTGGCCCAATGCTTTGAAATGAACTCGGCCACTTTGCCTCCGTGAGGCCCAACATTCAAAGGTTGATTTTTTTTTTTTTTTTTTTTTTTTTACATGCCACTATGGAGGGAAAACTGTTAGGAGCTGCTAGAAGGATGCTCAGGGACTGCATCCATCCCTGGTAGCTGTGGTTGAGAACTACTGGTATAAAAGGCCAAGCTCAGTAAAGCTATTCTGTTTTGTTTGGCCAGTTAAACCAATGACCAAACAATGTCGATTTATTTACCAACTTTTAATTTTAAAATCAACAGAAGCAGCTGTTGAGAAGAGGTGACAACACATTTAATGAGCCGAGAAGACTATGAGCAGCTGGTGTTTGTTTGTGTGTGTGTGTTATTAGTTAATCTATAATGACGGTGATGTGGTGGGGGTGTTATTACTTTGTCTTGTGAGCAGATTTGGTAAACAGAAGCCCATCGTGTGTGTGTGGGTGTTACTGTATATGCTTGTCTTGACATCATATGATGATTGTAAATGAGCACCAGATGGGGTACAAGTGGTGTTGTTCATTTCCAGTCTTCTGTGTAAAGCATGTCTGGCCATGGAGAAATATTACTTTGCTTTGTCTGGAAATGAGTGAGGGTTGGCAACAGGAAGGACATCCAGCCATAGAAAACCTGACTCCTGCAGGCTTGGAATATCATCATCATCATCAGCAGCAGCATCAGCATTACTTAATGTCTGCTTTCTGTGCTGGCATGGGTTGGACAGTTTGACATGGAACTGGCTAGCATTGGAGCTGTCCAAACTCCAACTGTCTGTTGTGACATGGAGTCTGCTGCTGGATGCCCTTCCTAATGCTAAGCTATAGTGGACATTAAATGATATTGGTCACAAATGCTTGTGTGATGTAGCGTAAATAACCATGTATTAGACAAAAGTGAGTTCAGTTGGATACAGCTACAGGGATTTGGTCAGAATAAAAATCCATTATGTATAACAGAAGCTGTATTAGACTAAAATAGCATCTGTGTATTATACTTGATGTATAATACATTAACTGTGGTATTTGTCCAGCGATAACATCTGTTATGGACATGCTGTATTTAAAACTGTAAATATACCAGCAGCAGTAGTGAGATTGCTAGATGTAGATTTCTCTCTGTCTTTGGGCTTGGTTAGTAGTATGTACCCAAGTGAGCTGCATGCTATGCAGAATCCTTCATGACTGGTGTAGAAAAGTAGAGACTGAACAATCACTGATGTTAAAATTAGCTGTCTAGCTGAATAAAATCCATTATGTGCAATAGAAATAGATTTAAATAGCCACCTGTGTATGATACAAAATGGAAATATGTTTCAGCCTGGCTCTTTGACAAGTGTTCTGGCTTATTCATGACAACAAGTGTTCTAGTTCATTTGATCAACAGAACTGCCCCCTTGCAAAATTAACATGCAAGTGGCTGAGCACTCCACAGACGCATACCCTTAGCAGAGTTCTCAGGGAAATTCAGTGAGACACAGAAAGTGACAAGGCTGTCCCTTTTGAATTACTGGTGCAGCTCATTTTTGCCAGCTGAATGGACTGGAGCAATGTGAAGTAAAGTGTCTTAAGGATACAATGCACTGCCAGGAATTGAACTCATGACCATACGATTGTTGTTGTTGTTAAGCAACAAGACGGGTAAGGGTGATTAGGTGATGGTCTAGGGCTTAGGGGCAGGAGACCACAGACTTTGGAAACAAAAAAAACAACTTTGGTCTTCTTGTTGTAGTCGAGGGCTCTACGTTGACGCCCGACACCACTGGAAGGTGGCCCTCGATGTTGCTGGAAATGGAGATCTCCAGGTCCAAATTCTTGAACGGCTGACCATACGATTGAGAGCTGAATACCCTAACCACTAGCCTATGTGTCTTCACACATTACAAAAAGCGAAGTACTTGTGCTGTTCACCTGAAAATAATATCCCTTATAAACTTACTGTGGTTAAAAACAAACATATCAGTAGTTGACAAAAATCATCCAACAACAGTGTGAGAATGTTAGATGCACATTTCTGCCTCTTTAGGTATTTTTCTGTAACATGTGCACACTGTCAACTACATGCCAAGAAAAAAATCCATTACTACTGATATAGGAAAACAATGATTTTTCAATCACTGATTTTGAAATTAGCTGTCTGGCTGAATAAAATCCTTTATGTGCAACAAAACTGGTATTAGATTAAAATAACTATCTGTGCATCATACAGAATGCAAATACATTGCTGAAGACAAATTAAATGTGGTATTCATCTGAAGATAATATTTCTTATGGATGTCGCTTTATTTAAAACACAAATACATCAGCAACTGACAAAAATTGTCCAGCAGCATTGGAGAGAATGACAGATGCACATTTTTGTGTATTTCGGTGGCAAATTGCAACACTAGTGATTTCTCAGTCACTGTTTTTCTATACCAGTAGTCATAGATTTTGTCTTAGCATGTGATTGGCATGGGTGCACACTACTGACAAAGCCCAAATAGTGACATACTGGCGTCACTGTTGACACCCTCATTAATGCATCCCAGCTGCAATATTATCTCTCTCTCTCTCTCTCTCTCTGTGATGTCATAACTGTCTCAATGACACACTGACTGTCATGACACCCTTACTGTGACACCACAGCAGTCACGATGACATATTCATTATGTCACAGCTGTCACAATGAGACACTTGCTATGATGTTACAACTGTCACAGTGACACCCTTGCTGTAAAACCACAGATGTCACAATGACATCTTCACTGTCCAATAATTGTAAAACTGAAGTAAGAGGTTCATTACCTCGTTTTGTCTTTTTCTTTGAAAAAAAGAAGAGAATAATGTTTTAGAGAAGCAAAGGACTGGCGGGTGTTTTTGTCTTCTCCCATTAATATCGTCCTTTTCATCATTCACCTCATCAATGTATTTGTCCAGCCCGCAAGCTACTCTGTGTCATGCCTTTATGGCAAAATTTTTGAAATAAAGTAGCTTGCTTGCTAACCACATGGTTTCAGGTTCAGTCCCACTGCATGGCACCTTTGGCAAGTGTCTTCTACTATAGCCTCAGGTTGACCAAAGCCTTGTGAGTGGATTTGGTAGACGGAAATTGAAAGAAGCCCATCATGTGTGTGTGTGTGTCTTCCCCCTGCCCACCATTGCTTGATAACCAATGTTGGTGTGTCCGCGTCCCTCTAACTTGGTGGTTTGGCAAAAGAGATCGATAGAATAAGTCCTAGGATTGATTTGTTCGACTAAAGGCAGTGCTCCAGCATGGCCGCAGTCAAATGACTGAAATAAATAAAAGAATAAATTTTTTTTATCATTTCACTGTTAAAAGTTTATAGAATCCATTTCTAGAGTAAAGTTTATAAATTATCATCCATGTTAAGTTAGTTAAGTTGTGATACCTCATTCGTCACTTAGGTGGGTGCAAGGCACAGCAACTACTTAAGGTAAGAGGTGGGGGGTACAAGAAAATGGTCAAGAACCACTGATTTAACCCTTTAGCATTTAAACCAACCATATCCATCTCAAATATTCTACCCATTTTGTGGCAAGGTATTGCCTCTCACACCTGCCTTACAATGTAATCCTTAAAATAAACAGTCACACCATTGCAATCCCAAAGCTATGAGAAAATGCATGATTAATTCAAAGCAATGTGAATGCATAAGCATTGCATTTGGCAGAGAAATCTGAATGCTAAAAATTTTAAGGAATACTCAGCCACTTACTCTATTGATAGTTCCATTGATCAAAGAGACAGATAGACCATTTGTTGTTGAAATCTGTAAAGAGTCACCATTGTCATTATTGGTCTTGTGCTCAACTTCCTCAATCATCATCATCATCATACGTCCGTTTTCCATGCTAGCATGGGTTAGACGGTTCGACCGGAGACTGGAAAGCCAGGAGGCTGCATTAGGCTCCAGTCTGATCTGGCAGTGTTTCTACAGCTCGATGTCCTTCCTAACGCCAACCACTCCGTGAGTGTAGTAGGTGCTTTTTACGTGCCACTGGCACAGGTGCCAGGGAAGGCTGGCAATGGCCACAATTGGTTGGTGCTTTTTATGTGCCACCGGCACGGAAGCCAGTCAAGGCAGCGCTGGCATCGGCCACGTACAGATGGTGCTTTTTATGTGCCACTGGTACGGAAGCCAGTCAAGGCGGTGCTGGCATCGGCCACGTACAGATGGTGTATTTTACATACCACCGGCACAGGTATCACAACTACTATCCTGGTGTATTGTTTAGTTTCTTCATGAAGATCTTCATTATAGTTACCCACTGAAAATGATGTGAGTTGTTCATTCTGTCACTCTGATATTCAATTTCTACAATACATTGATTGTTGTTTGCATAGGTGATATGTTGTTGATTATAGTTTGAAGCAACAAGACAACAACGACCATTGTAGTCCTCTCTGACCTCCAGATGAGATGGAATTTAATTTTAATTTTTAGTGTCATTGATACACTTGTATTGGATGTATCACTTACCATTTGCTGTGTTATTTATAGATCAAGTGGTAAGCTGATCATGAGAAGAGGTTTCAATCTCTGAATGGAGCTATTTTCTTTTCAAAATTTGCATCACTAATGTCCTTGGAAACGATATGAATATCACATCAATTCACTTCTCTGTTTACCTAAGATATGTGATCTTTGTGTTTGATCGTGTTGAATGTCCAGCTGGATCAGGTATGGGATGACCGAGAGGATGCTTATGCCTGCTTTTGGTTACACAGGCACCTTAACCTTTTAGCATTTACATTACTTTGTCAAATGTAATACTTATTTATTCACATCATTTCTGAATTAACCATGCATTATCTTGTAGCATTGAGATATTGATATGATCATTTATGCTTAGAATGACATTGTTGGGTAAGTGTGAAAGGCTGGATGTAGCCATTTTGAAAATTAAGCAGGTAGAATATATGGGCCAAATATGGTCAGTTATAAACCTTTTAGCATTGATATTATTCTGTGTCAAATGTAATCCTTATTTTATTCGCATTGTTTTGAATTCCTCATACATTATCTTGTAGCTTTGAGATTTCAGTGATGTGACTATATTTTTAGAATGACATTGGAGAGTAGGAGTGAATGACCAGATGTATCCAGCTTGAACCTAAAACAGAATATTTGGGCCTGATACGGCCAGTTTAAATGCTAACAGATTAAACAATCAATGAAATTATGGTATAGGCTACCAAGTCATTCTAAATTTTATGAGATGACTATGGTGTGTGTATGTGTGTGTGTGTGTGTGTGTGTGTGTGGTATTAAACTGTATCCATTGGTGACTGGAAAAAGAGGTTGAATGAAAGGGAGATAATAATAATACTAATAATGGTAATGGTGACTCCATACATATCTTTATATATAAAAGAGAGGTTGTGTGCTGTCTGTCTCCTACGATTTAGATTCCTAACTACTCCCACATTTTGCGGTGCAGTTTAACCAAAACCGGGTATCTTATAGTCGTGATTCATATCGAGCCCTTCTGGGTATTAGCGCGCGTCTACGATGAGTCTACGATTTAAAAAAAAATTTACCATCAATTTTTCCCATTTTTTAATGCATTTTTGGCATATATAAGGGAAGTAACTCTCTAAAAATTTATTATTAAATCTCAGAACGTAAAAAGCTACGGTAACCCCCCCCCCTTTGTGGTTAGCCATATTGAGATGGCTATTATACTTTACGTCTCTAAAAATGCTTATATAGTTATTTCCCTTACAAACCCGAGCAACGCCGGGCGATACTGCTAGTATAATATAAAATTTTATTTATTTTTCAGAAGTGTACAGAAAATTTTGACCTGTCTTTCATCAGATATAGTTTTGGCAACTACAACCTTTTTCTTTAGTTTATCTGAATAAAGATCTCGACTGTTTGCATCATTTGTTTCTGTAAAAATGAGTGGGAAAGACAAAAATGGCTGGAAGCCAAGGTAAGCTTATCTTTTAATCTTTATTCTTATCCTTAATCCTTTTGATACCTACCCACCTGAGGCTGCCCTTGGTTCTATGATACAAACTTCCTGTTTAATGTGATCCAAATTAAAACTTTTCATTAAAATTTCATGTTAATTTATGCTCAAAGCATAAGTTTAATAATGACATAATTATTTTTACTAATGCAGGCGTGGCTGTGTGGTAAGAAGTTTGCTTCCTAACCACATTGTTCTTGGTTCAGTCCCACTGCATGGCACCTTGGGCAAGTGTCTTCTACTATAACCTTGGGCTAACCAAAACCTTGTGAGTGGATTTGGTTGAGGGAAACTGAAAGAAGTGTGTGTGTATGTATGTAAGTATGTATGTATGTATGTATGTAAAACTTACTTGGAAAAGGATGTGTGGCATTCGATCATATAATGATATAAATAATATATAAATATATGCATATATACATACATATATGTACATAGTTACATATATATGTATATATACATGCATATATGGGTACAGGACATCAAAAAACGTTGACAAAATGAGAAAAGAGAACAAAGACACAAAACTTGGAAAACAAACTTTTTTTGAACAATGAAAAAACAAACAGAGAAATGAGACATGCAACATAAAAAACAATCCCTTCATCAGTTGTCCCCTGTTTTATCTACTCCACATTTTGAAGGTAAGGACAAGACATGACTTTGTTAAAACAGTCCTACCCGTAAAGCAAATTAAATAAAATTTTGGATTTTTTTGCAGAGGGTTAAAGTGGTAACAAAAACAGGACAGTGAGAACAAAACAGTAAAAACAAACGATGACAGCTGTTAAGCCAAGACGATGAGAAGTGGTGAACGCTGGAAAAATGAGCTTTGAGAAGAGACGGATAAAAGCATGTCTTGTCTTTAGGAAGGAAGTGGAAGAAAGGAAGGTGGATGGCTGTTGGTCATGTGTGAGCAATGAGAGAGTCAAGGAGGAAGAGTGAGAGAGAAGGAATGGTGAAGGGGAGAGGAGAAGAATAGGGAAAGGGTAGGAGAGAAAAACAGAAAGGAAGAACAACAAGAGAGTAAGATAGAAAGAAAAGAGATAGAATAAGAGTGTGCATCTTAATTATTATGATAAAACTTTCTTGGAAAAGGATAAGTGGCATTCGATCGTATAATAATATAAATAATATATAAATATATGCATATATACATACATATACGTACATACCTACATATTTATGTATATATACATGTATATATGGGTACAGGACATCATAAAAATGTAGACAAAATGAGAAATGAAAACATAAAAAACAGAAACAAAGAAAACAAACTTTTTTTTTGAACAATGAAAAAAGCAAACAGAAATGAAACATGCAACATAAAGAACGTTCCCCTTCATCAGTTGTCCCTTGTTTTGTCTACTCCAAATTTGTGTTTGTGTCTTTGTGTTTGTACCCCCCATCACTGCTTGACAACTGGTTCTTGTGTGTTTATGTTGGTCAAAAAATAAGTACTGGGTGTTGGTTTGTTTGACTAAACCCCCTTCAAGGTGGTGCTCCAGCATGACCACAGTCAAATGACTGAAACAGCTAAAAGAAAAATGAATTAAAGAATATTTCCAAAATTGATTGAAACAAAGGCCAGTGTATTTCAACAGAAATATGGGAACAGAAAAGTTGATAATATAAATCTCTTGCTCTGTAAGAAATCCTTGATTAATCATACTCTTTTCTACTCTAGGCACAGGGCCCGAAATTTTCTGGGAGGGAACCTGTTGATTAGATCAACCCTAGTAGACAACTGGTGGTTAATTTATCAACCCCAAAAGGATGAAAGACAAAGTCGACCTCAGTGGTCTTGATTAAACATATTGCTTTTTGCTTTATCTAGCAATGCCAACCACATCTCTCCGATCACCAGGCTTATCATCATCATCATCCTTTAATGTCCGCTTTCCATGCTAGCATGGGTGAGACGATTTGACTGAGGACTGGCAAAGCAGATGGCTGCACCAGGCTCCAATCTGATCTGGCAGAGTTTCTACAGCTGGATGCCCTTCCTAATGCCAACCACTCCAAGAGTGTAGTGAATGCTTTTATGTGCCACTGGCACGAGGGCCAGTCAGGCAGTACTGGCAATGACCTCGCTTGAATGTTTTTTCACGTGCCACTGGCACGCAAGTAACAATAACTCTAGAATAAGTAATTTATCAAATGGTGTACTGCAAGGATCTGTCTTCTCACTCTCTTTAAACTCTACCAACTGGACCTTCCCATACTTCTTCAAACATTCACAGGCTTGATATGCAAATGATATTCATTACAGTTATTTCCTCCCTTGATTCTCTAGGCACAATTTTTTCTTCTCTCTTGTACTTGTTTTCGGTAAGTAGATTGTGGCCATCTTGGGGCACCACCTTGATGTAGTTTTAGTCAAATGAATCAACCCCAGTATTTAAAAAAAAATTTTTTTTAAGCCTGTTACTTATTCTATCAGTTTCTTTTGCTGAACTGCTAAGTTACGGGGGTGTAAACACACCAGCAACAGCTGTCAAGTGATGGTGTGGACAGACAGTCAGACACACATACACACAGAAACACATGGACACAGAGAGACACACATACGTGCACAGTGATGCATGCACAGACGCACAAGCGCACACAGACATGCACGCAGGTGCACAAGCACGTATGTGCACAGACACACATGTATGCACGCATGTACACGCACCCGCGTACAGGCAAGCACACACAGACACGCATGCGTGCACAGGCATGCATGCAGACATGCATGCACACACACGCACGCACGCAGACAGACAGACATGCACACACAAGCAGACAGACACGCACACAGACACAGACATGCACACACACAGACAGACACAGACATGCACGCACAGATGCATGCACAGATGCACAAACACGTGCATTCCACTCACAAGGTTTTGGTTGCCTTGCGGCTGTAGTAGAGGACACTCGCCCAAGGTGCCTTGTAGTGAGACTGAACCTGGAACCATATGGTTGGAAAGCAAACTTCTTACCACACAGCCACACCTGCCCAATTTCTCCAACCACACACTTATAAATGTGGTTGCACAACCATAGACTTAATGACACCACAGGCCAACCACTTCCCACCACAACTACAACCTGCCATTATGCTGAAAGACAAATATACCTTTAAATATAGAACAAAAAAATACTACAAGTTACATACATCATCTTCATATACTTCAAGACACATTCAAAATACACAATAGAGAAAAAAATATAAATATATGTACTTATTTAGAATATTTTGGAATACCACACTTGACAACCACAACAAAGCATCAACAGTCTCATACAAACAATATAGATAAGATACATTATTGAACCTGCCACTCATGTTTTGGCGCCTGACCTCTGCACAAGTAACATACATCACATCAATACAGGTTATGACAGATCATGCCCACAGACCAGCTACACAGCAGACCAAAATCACTTATAATGAAGGACCATCTAAACATGCAAATGTGCTGTTTGATACCACAGCAAACTCTAATTTTCATTACCACTTGAACGGTTACCCCCATCAGACACAATTAAAACACTCCAGAATATTACTACAACAGCATCCAAAACGCTCCAGAACATTAATATATGAAGAATATAAAAAATTTTTTAAATAAATGTGCCCTTTTAAAGCCTAGCCAGGCTCATGGGCCCGGTTTTCCCGGTTTCAATGGCGTATGTGTTCCTCAGCTGGATGGGACGCCAGTCCATCGCAGCGTTGCTCATTTTTGCCAGCTGAGTGGACTGGAACAATGTAAAATGAAGTGTTTTGCTCAAGAACACAATGCGTCTCCCGGTCCAGGAATTGAAACCACAATCTTACGATCATGATGCTGACACCCTAAGCCACACACACCTCCACATAAAGAATATAAATTTAGCTGAAATAATAAAATGCAGAATCAGAGAGGAAAGGGATTACACTATTACAAATAGAATGAGAAATGGCGAATTGGTGGAGTTGTTACTGCGTAGGATAAAGTTCTCTGTGGTATTTGGTTCAGCATGACGGTGAGCTGGCAGAAACGTTAGCACGCTAGGCGAAATGCTTAACGGTATTTTGTCTGCCGCTAAGTTCTGAGTTCAAATTCCGTCGAGGTCGACTTTGCCTTTCATCCTTTCGGGGTCGATTAAATAAGTACCAGTTACGCACTGGGGTCGATATAATCGACTTAATCCATTTGTCTGCCCTTGTTTGTCCCCTCTGTGTTTAGCCCCTTGTGGGCAGTAAAGAAATAGGTATTTGGTTCAGCACTCAGAGTTCAAATGCCACCGGAGATAGTCATGGTTTCCTCATGTGTTATTGAATGATCGCTCAATAAGCACAAATTTTTTTTTTCCTTGTCCACATCATGTCATTATGGAAAACAGATGTTAATAATGATTATGATGGCTGGTTGGTAAATTTAGATTTGACCAGCAGCTTGACTGACTTCATTAAAATACTTTTACATATAAACTTCAGTTTCAATGTCAAGCATAACTATATATAAAAAAAAGAAGGTGAATGTTACTGATTACAGAAATGAACAGTGCTTTCATTGTACGAAACTTTTTAATGAGTTTTGTGTGTGTATCTTTGTCATTATTTTGTGTTTGTTTTCCTATGTTTGTGCTGGCTGGCTGGATGGGTTTTCTCCAGCACAGTCTCTCTCTATGTGCCACATTAAACTTATCATTTCTTTTGCACAGCTCAGCATCTTGAGATTAGCTTTCACTGCTTCTGTTCACGTTGTCTTCACTGATTTTCTTCTGCAGGATCCTTTTACTTGAATCTCTTGTAGAAGAGATTCTTCTTTACCCAAACTTTGTGTGCGTATGTGTATGTGTACATGAGTGTTTCCAAGCAAAATACAAAATCTGATTAAACAAAACTAATGATGTTAATAAATATTAAGTTTAAATAATAATAAATGTATACAATGTTTAAAACACTACCACACACAGGTGGAACACACATATGATAAGTAAAATAACTGAAGGTATGTTTCAGAAGGCGGCGAGCTGGCAGAATTGCTAGCACGCTGGACGAAAGGCCTAGCGGTATTTCGTCTGCTGCTACGTTCTGAGTTCAAATTCCACCGAGGTTGACTTTGCCTTTCATCCTTTCGGGGTTGATTAACTAAGTACCAGTTACGCACTGGGGTCGATATAATCGACTTAATCCATTTGTCTGTCCTTGTTTGTCCTCTCTGTATTTAGCCCCTTGTGGGTAGTAAAGAAATAGGTATGTTTCAGTCTTATTAAATGTCATCAGCAAAGCCTAATCTTACCATACTTACTGATCCTAAGTGACTCTGGGATGCAAATATCTTGCGTGTATATACACTGAAAGGCGGGACAACTATTTATAAATATAAATTGGGATGGTCATTGCTGGAATGCTTAATTGTAGGCTTTCTGTATCGGGGCTGACCTAGGGCATAACTGGAAAGAGGTAATTGGTAGCACAATATAGGGAGATGGATGAAATATGTGCAGTTGAGCATTTATGATTACAGCATCTGAGCAAATAGTGTTGTAGTCAGAAGAATGATGGAGGGTTGAGTGTTATGAAAATGAGTTTATAGAGGAGAGACTCAACAGGGACAGATTGAGTGCTGGGGCATAGACAGGTATGTTTGAACATTGTTACACATTAAAACATTTAAGAGAAGATATTTCTTCAAAATTTTTTTTTCAGTTATTGCTGCTTCCTGTCCCCTTTTTTCGCCTTGGCTGTGTGGTAAGGAGCTTGCTTCCTTAACCACATGGTTCTAGGTTCAGTCCTACTGCATGGCACTTTAGGCAAGTGTCTTCTACTATAACCTTGGGCTGACCAAAGCATTGTGAGTGGATTTGGTAGATGGAAACTGAAAGAAGCCTCTGTGTGTGTGTATAAATACACACACACACACACACACGTGTATTTCTTTGTGTCTGTTTGTCCACCACCACCACTGTTTGACTCTGGTGTTGGTGTGGTTACATCCTTGTAATTTAGCAGTTTTACAAAAGAAACTGATTAAATAAGTACCAGGTTTTAAAAAAAGTGCAGAGGCCAATTTGTTTGACTAAAAATTCTTCAAGACAGTGCCCCTGCATGGCAAGTCTACTGGACTGAACCAAGAAAAAAAAAAAAAAAAGGGGGAGGTGCAGCAAAAAAATATTTTCCTTTAAGCATTTTAATGTGAAACATTGTTCAAATGTCCATAGATGACTGACCATGACAAATATTACTATCTTAAACTTTTCCATACCAATCCACATAAAGCTGCCTCTACTTCTATAATCTTTTCTACTCTAGGTACAAGGCCTGAAATTAAGTACACAAATGGTACTTAATTTATCGACCCTGAAAGGATGAAAGCAAAATCGACCTAGGCAGAATTTGAACTCAGAACATAAAGACAGATGAAATAGCTGTAAGAATAAGTAGGGTTACATCTCAGGATGTTTGGCATCACAAAGATGGTAGAACATGAAAACAATTGGTACTATGTTTGTATGTCAAAAGATGGCGAGCTGGCAGAATTGTTAGCACACCAGGCAGAATGCTTAGTGGCATTTTGTCCGTCTTTACATTCTGAGTTCAAATTCCACTGAGGTCAGCTTTGGCTTTCATCCTTCTAAGGTCAATAAGATAAGTACCCGTCAAGCACTGAGGTTGATTTAATTGATTAGCCCCACTCCATCCCCACCCAGAATTTCAGGCCTTGTGTCTATAGTAGAAAGCAGTGTTTGTATTTCCGACCTGTACAATTGATCCCAAAATAGAAGACAAACTAAATGATGATTTTGATGATGATGGTTTTAATGATGCTGGTTTTGGTGGTGCTGACCAAAATGTCTGAATGTCTGCATTCTGATATGTGTTGTTTGTTTTGTTTGTTTCTTTCTTTGTAGCGTCTCAGACGGGACGAGTACCGAAGAGACAACTGTATATTTAAAGAACTTCAGTTTCTTGGAGGAAGACAATCCTGCATTTTTGCCAGATGAAACCTTTTCGAATGGTTTGGGCTCCTCTGAACAAACTACCACCTGTGAGTTGAAGCCAGAGATAGTTGACACAAAAGATACTTCAATTGGGAGCGATGAAAAGGGTATGTATGTTTTATTCTGCTCGTGTTTTGCTAATGAAGCATATTATTATCATTATTACATGAATTGTGGTAAATAGGCAGATTCAATTAAGGCGCCAGGCAAAATGTCTTGCAATGTTTGTTCTGGTTCTTTATATTCTTCGTCCAAATCCTGCTGAAGCCAGCTTTTGTCTTTTTTCCTTTTCATGTCAATGAAGTGCCAGCCTAGTTCTTATTTTTTTATTGCCCACAAGGGGCTAAACATAGAGGGGACAAACAAGGACAGACAAAGGGATTAAGTTGATTACATCGACCCCAGTGCATAACTGGTACTTAATTTATCGACCCCAAAAGGATGAAAAGCAAAGTTGACCTCGGCGGAATTTGAACTCAGAATATAAAGATAGACGAAATACTGCTAAGCATTTTGCCTGGCGTGCTGACATTTCTGCCAGCTCACCTAGTTCTCTCTGGTTGATGTTGTCAAGTAACCCTTACCCTTTGAAATTGCAGGCCTTGTCTCTAAATCAGAAACAATAGAGGGCAGAGGATTGGCAGAGCCATTAGTCATCATCATCATTTATGTCCATTTTTCCATGCTGGCATGGGTTAGATGTTTGACAGGAGCTCGTAAAGCTGGGGGCTGCACCAGGCTCCATTGTCTGTTCTGGCATGGTTTCTACAGCTGTATGCCCTTCCTAACAGCAACCACTTTACAGTGTGTACTGGGTGCTTTTTATGTGGCACCAGCAACAGTGCCTTTTTACGTGGAACAGAAAAAACGCTTTGTGGCTTTTGATCTGATTCTTTTTTTTTGTTCTGAGTTCAAATCCTGATGATGCCAACTTTGCCTTTCATCCCTCCAGGGTTAACTAGAGTACCAGTCAAGTACTGGCATTGATGATATTGACTAACTCTCCTCTCTCTAAAATTGCTGTCTTGTGGTGAAATTTGAAACCATTATCCTTAAGAGATGCATTGTATCCTTGTCAGGGATCAGGGTCGCAATTCATGCAATAAAAATTTTAACTTTTGACACCATATAATAAATAATAAATGCTTAAGTGAAGTTAGCAGTTTCAGTCTTGTGTGTTTTCGAATGACTAACATGTCTTCCATACTGCAGTCTATTTTTAACATGTGGTCTGTGCTCAAAATTGCTTGCCTGGCAAGTTCATCTCCAAAACTTTTATTATTATTATTATTATTATTATTATTATTAAGGTGGCGAGCTGGCAGCATCGTTAGCATGCTGGACAAAATGCCTAGTGGTATGTTCTGAGTTCAGATTCCGCCAAGGTTGACTTTTCCTTTCATCCTTTTGGGGTCGATAAAATAAGTACCAGTTGAACACTGGAGTCGATGTAATTGACTCATCCCCTCCCCCAAAATTGCTGCCCTTGTGGAAAAATTTGAAACCATTATTATTATTATTATATTATTATTATTATTATTAAGGCAGCAAGTTGGCAGAATTGTTAGCAGACCAGGCAAAATGCTTAGCAGCATTATTTCATCCAGCTTAACATTCTGAGTTCAAATTCCACCGAGATCGACTTTGCCTGTCATCCTTTCGGGGCCCATAAATTAAGTACTTGTGAAACACTGCAATCAATGTAATCAACTAGTCCCGTTCCCCAAAACTTTAGGCCTTGTGCCTTTAGTAGAAAGGATTATTATTATTATTATTATTATCATTTTCCAATTGATTTGCATTTTATTTCATCTTCTGACCGAGTGTCAACCAGAGACCTAAGGCATGTATATATTAGATGGAGAGAAACCCCTTGAGAATGTAGGCAATTGATGTGAACACAATGTTTTATTATTATTATTATTATTATTAATTTTTATTATTATTGTTATTATCTATTATTATTATTATTATCTGTATACGAGATAGATTTTGTGTTGCTTCTGCAACCCATTTAGTAAGAGACTTTGAGATTCTTTAACCTTTTTGGTACCAACCCACCCGAGACCATCTTAAAGTGACCTAAATTAAAACTTTCCACGAAAATTTCATATTAATTAAAGTTCCAAACATCAGTTTTATAATGACAGTTATTTTACCAAATTCTTCATTATTTCAAAATTTTAATAGAAACAAAAAGCATAAATACGGTAAGAAAAGAATTAATCAGTTTGGATTTTGAATACCTTTAAACTTTATCTTGAGTTCAAATCCTACCCTGGTCTACTTTGTGTTTATCCATTCCTGCCTATGGAATTTCTCGTCTTGTGCTTGTGTTAGAAATCATTATTGTTCTTATTGTTGTTATTTTACTAAGGCAGCAACCTGGCAGAATTGTTAGCATTTTGAGAAAAATGCTTAACAGCATTGCCTTTACGTTCTGAGTCAATAAAATAAGTACCAGTCATTTACTGGGCATCAGACTTTATCAATTGTATCTTCCCATCAAAATCTGCAATCTTCTATCTAACTTAAAAATTATTATTGTTAAAGTGGTGAGGTGAGAGAATCTTTCTGATGCCGGGCAAAATGCTAAGCAGCATTTCATCTGGATTAATGTTCTGAGTTCAAATTCTGCCGAGGTCGACTTTGCCTTTCATCGTTTCAGCAGGTGGGGTCAATAAATTTACTTTAATTTGGGGGAGGGGTCTAGTTGGGGGTCAATAAATTTATTGACCCCCAATTAGACCCCTCTCCCAAAATTTCGGGCTATATGCCTTTAGTAGAAAAGATTATTATTATTACTATTATTATTATTATTATAGATATTGCTGAGCGGTCCCTTATTTATTCCAGGCATGAGGTAAATAGCTTTTCTGTTCTTCTTCCTTTTTCATTCTCATTCTCTCTCTCTTTCTCTCCTCTCATTTTCTCTTGCTCCCTTCTTTCTCTCTTTCCCTACTTTATATAGTGGAATGAGACACTAATAACCATCCTTCATATGCCCTGTCCCCTATTTCCACTCAACCTTTTCTCATTACCTTAACTTACCACAGTTTCTGTTAACTAATATGAGTTCAATGTAGCCCATTGCCGTGCATGCAACAAGGGGCAAGTTGTGTGAAGTATCTTGACCAAGGTCCACAACACAGGAGCATTATACTTGCTGGGAAGTTTGATTTCCCATCCTAGACAGAAAACACAAGTTCTAATATAGGATTCATGAGTGATGAGTGTTGTGACTGAGCACATAGGAAAGTAAGAAGTTGTGGCCTTCCAAAAGACAAACACCATTGTATGTGAACAGGTTCGATTCAAGAATTGAAACCTAAACGGCCTATTCAACTCATTAAGATTTTTACCAGTGATGATGATGATGATGATGGTCGTAGTAAAGGACAATCAGGACGAGGATGGTGGATAGCACTGGTGACAATGAGGATTGTTTTATTCTTTTACTTGTTTCAGTTATTTGACTGTGGCCATGCTGGAGCACCACCTTTAGTCGAAACAAATCAACCCAAAAACTTATTCTTTGTAAGCCTGGTACTTATTCTATCAGTCTCTTTTGCCGAACCTCTAAGTTACAGGGACCTAAACACACCAGCATCGGTTGTCAAGCGATGTTGTGGGGACAAACACAGATTACACAATACACACACACACACACACACACATATATATACATATATACATATATACGATGGGCTTCTTTCAGTTTCCATCTACCAAATCCACTCACAAGGCTTTGGTCAGCCCGAGGCTATAGTAGAAGACACTTGCCCAAGGTGCCACACAGTTGAACTGAACCCGGAGCTATGTGGTTCATAAGCAAGCTACTTACTACACAGCCACTCCTGCACCTGATGATGGTGATGATAGCAATGAGGTTGATAGACAGCAGTTGGCTAAGGGTGATAGGGAATGGCAAAATGATGGACAGCAATAGTGATGATGACTATAATTAATGATGATGGACAACTATGGTGATATGACCATGGGTAAAAAGGATGGACAGCTGTGGTGAAAATGATGAGGAGTAATGATGATAATGATGACAGGGAAAATGGACAACAGTGCTGATAAAGGCTATGGGTAACAGTGATGATGGCAGTGGTAAAAATTATGGTGTAGTGGTTAAGAGCGCAGGTTACTAACCCCAAGATTCTGAGTTCAATTCCTGGCAGTGACTTGAATAATAATATCAAAAAAATACCGTAGGAATGAGAACCCAGGTTCGAAATTTCCCCGAGACACCTGGTGAAGGCTGGAGGGTAGTGATGATGACAGTGCTGATAATGATTATGGGTAACAGTGATGACAGCAGTGGTAAAACTAGGTGTAGGAGTGGCTGTGTGGTAAGTAGCTTGCTTACGAACCACATGGTTCCGGGTTCAGTCCCACTGCATGGCACCTTGGGCATGTGTCTTCTACTATAGTCTCAGGCCAACCAAAACCTTGCGAGTGGATTTGGTAGACAGAAACTGAAAGAAGCCTGTCGTATATATATATGTGTGTGTGTGTGTGTGTTTTTGTCTGTTTGTCCCCTTGACATCGCTTGACAACCGATGCTGGTGTGTTTAGGTCCCCGTAACTTAGTGGTTTGGCAAAAGAGACTGATAGAATAAGTGCTACGGTTACAAAGAATAAGTCCTGGGGTCGATTTGCTTGACTAAAGGCGTTGCTCCATCATGGCCACAGACGAGTGATGGTGAGGATGATAGATAAGGACAAGTGATGGTGAGGATGATAGATAAGGACGAGTGATGGTGAGGATGATAGATAAGGATGAGTGATGGTGAGGATGATAGATAAGGACGAGTGATGGTGAGGATAATAGATAAGGACGAGTGATGGTGAGGATAATAGATAAGGATGAGTGATGGTGAGGATGATAGATAAGGACGAGTGATGGTGAGGATGATAGATAAGGACGAGTGATGGTGAGGATAATAGATAAGGACGAGTGATGGTGAGGATAATAGGTAAGGACGAGTGATGGTGAGGATGATAGATAAGGATGAGTGATGGTGAGGGTGATAGGTAAGGATGAGTGATGGTGAGGGTGATAAGTAAGGATGAGTGATGGTGAGGGTGATAGGTAAGGATGAGTGATGGTGAGGGTGATAGGTAAGGATGAGTGATGGTGAGGATGATAGGTAAGGATGAGTGATGGTGAGGATGATAGGTAAGGATGAGTGATGGTGAGGATGATAGATAAGGACGAGTGATGGTGAGGATGATAGATAAGGACGAGTGATGGTGAGGATGATAGGTAAGGATGAGTGATGGTGAGGATGATAGATAAGGACGAGTGATGGTGAGGATGATAGGTAAGGACGAGTGATGGTGAGGGTGATAGATAAGGACGAGTGATGGTGAGGATGATAGATAAGGATGAGTGATGGTGAGGATGATAGATAAGGATGAGTGATGGTGAGGATGATAGGTAAAGATGAGTGATGGTGAGGATGATAGGTAAGGACGAGTGATGGTGAGGATGATAAATAAGGACGAGTGATGGTGAGGGTGATAGATAAGGATGAGTGATGGTGAGGATGATAGGTAAGGATGAGTGATGGTGAGGATGATAGGTAAGGATGAGTGATGGTGAGGATGGATAGATAAGGATGAGTGATGGTGAGGATGATAGATAAGGATGAGTGATGGTGAGGATGATAAATAAGGATGAGTGATGGTGAGGATGATAGGTAAGGACAAATGAAAGCAAGAAGAATGATGATAATGATGTTGTGTATTAGTGATATGGACAATAATGGTAACGAACATGATCATCATCATCGTTTAATGTCCGCTTTCCATGCTGGCATGGGTTGGACGATTTGACTGAGGACTGGCAAACCAGATGGCTGCACCAGACTCCAGTCTGATCTGGCAGAGTTTCTACAGCTGGATGCCCTTCCTAACGCCAACCACTCCGAGAGTGTAGTGGGTGCTTTTATGTGCCACCGGCATGAGGGCCAGTCAGGCGGTACTGGCAACAGCCACACTCAATTGGTGCTTTTTATGTGCCACCTGCACAGAAGCCAGTCCAGCGGCACTGGCAATGACCTCGCTTGAATGGTGCTTTTTATGTGCCACCGGCACGGAGGCCAGCTTGTTGCTCTGGCAACGATCACGCTCGTATGGTACTCTTAGTGCTCCACTAGCACAATGCTGGCAGTTGATGTTGATTATCTGATGATTACGACAGAAGATGGTGTTGGACAATCATGTGATGTGACGTTCGCTGGATGAAGTAAGAATTTTTCTTTAATTTCTAGAAAGTTCCAATGAAAGACTTTTCTAAGGAAATCCGTGGTGCAAAGGACATTGAAAGATTTGCAAACAGAGCCATTTTGCTGTTAAACATGAATGTGACAAATGTTGACAAAATTATCGAAGAAATTCTCAAAGCTATGGTTCACATCAACGATATTCCTGCTCTTAAGTCTCTCCTCTTCACACATGATGGCGGTAAGTTCATCCATTTTCTCATCATCATCATCACTTTTATCTGTTAACATTATCTATGTTCTTGCTGTTAAAGATGCTAACATGGCCAGTGAAGTAAACCCAAAGCATAATTAAAATTATCATTAGATATTGGTGTGATAAATTAAGTACCAGTTACACACTGTGGTCGATGTAATCGACTTAATCCGTCTGTCCTCTCTGTGTTTGGCCCCTTGTGGGTAGTAAAGAAATAGGTATTTGGGTCTCCTTGTATTGAAATCACATGATAATTGTAAATGAGAGTCACTGTTATACAAGCAGTGTCATTCAGTTGCAATATTATGGGAAGACATGTCTGGCCATGAGGAAATGTTACTTTGCTTGGAAGCAGGTGAGGCTTGGCAACAAGAATATTCAGCTGCAGAGAATCTGCCTTGATAAACTCTATCCAAAAAGTAGATGTTAAAATGATGATGATGATACTCTTTTACTTGTTTCAGTCATTTGACTGTGGCCATACTGGAGCACCACCTTTAGTCGAGCAAATCGCCCCCAAGATTTATTCTTTGTAAGCCTAGTGCTTATTCTATCGGTCTCTTTTGCCGAACCGCTAAGTTACGGGGATATAAACACACAGCATCGGTTGTCAAGCTATGTTGGGGGGACAAACACAGACACACAAACATACACACACACATATATGTGCGCTGCCTGGGGTTGCCCTTCGATTTGCCACCCCTGGACCCCACAAAAAACACATATTGCCTACAGCAAACCCAAAAGTGCCACCCAGGATCAACCGTTCAGCTATGCTAGTGCTGGTAGCCCTTTTCAAACAGGCTGCTTGTTATATTGTACGGGCAATTATCATTCATTCTACTTTCCATCTCTGGTAATTCTGTAAATGCAATAGTATTTGTGAAGGCGTAGGAGTGGCTGTATGGTAAGTAGCTTGCTTATGAAAAACATGGTTCCGGGTTCAGTCCCACTGCGTGGCACCTTGGGCAAGTGTCTTCTACTATAGCCTCGGGCCAACCAAAGCCCTGTGAGTGGATTTGGTAGACGGAAACTGAAAGAAGCCCGTCGTATGTATGTGTGTGTGTATATATATGTATATGTATGTGTGTATATATGTTTGTCCCCCCAACATCGCTTGACAACCGATGCTGGTGTGTTTACATCCCCGTAACTTAGCGTTTTGGCATAAGAGACCGATTGAATAAGTACTAGGCTTACAAAGAATAATTCCTGGGGTTGATTTGCGCGATTGACTAAAGACGATGCTCCAGCATGGCCACAGTCAAATGACTGAAGCAAGTAAAAGAGTAAAGAGTATGTGTGTGTGCGTGTATAGATGTGTGTGTGTACAGGGTGTCTTTGAAATCCATCTGTTTGACTTCCATATTCCTTGGATTTTCAAAAGTTTGAGCAGTTTGTTTAATGTCCATTTTCCATGCTGGCACAGGTGTGAAACTCAAATGGATCAATCTTAAGGACTACTTCTATAAGGCATCAATCTCATCAATCAGTATTTTGTGTCCTGTGAAAAGAGATAAAAATTCTAAACTAACTCCAGTGTCCCTGTTCCCTGTTTAATATGTTAGACTATGTTAGACTAACCACAGCTTGCTAAACCTCTTAGTTTGTTGTACTTCATTTGAGTATTATTAAATACTACACAATGCTTCTATCCTTTTCATGTTTAATTATCTTTATATTCAGTTATTGAAATCTATGGCTTTGTATTTCAATTTCAGTGCATCAGTTGCGGAAGACAGTGCAGAGCTCTTGTATAGCAATGGGTGGTGGCTTTGATTATGACCAAAGTTGGATATGTTCCATGTAAGTATTTGTTATATTGTGTGTGTGTGTGGTGACTGAATGTATATTTATCTACTTGGTTTCTGAAAGCTTGGATTTCATCATACCCCCACACACATATACACACATTACATATGCACATGATGGAAGCCATTTAATGAGATCAGTTTAGGGTGCAGCCATTTAATCCAGACTTCTGTCAAATGTAATTCTTATTTATCCATGTTGTTTTGAATTAATCCTGCATTATCTCATAACATCAAGATTTCAATGATGTGATTGCTTACTTTTAGAATGACATTGTAGGGTAGGTGTGAGAGGCTGGATCCGGTCAGTTTGAACATAAAGCAAGTAGAATATTTGGGCAAGATACGGTCAGTTTGAATGCTAGAGTCAAATAACAATAGTTGGCTGATAACATTAATCAGGAGATATAATCGTATAACAGTATCTGGAGCACATTTGGGGCCCACTTATTTTTATAAGAATAATCATTCGATAACATTATCTGTGAATATTATAAGTGGTTTCCACAGTGTGTGTATGTTTATGTGTGCAATACATATATTGTTGAAAAAGGAAGTGGCAAAATGTGTTTTTACCCTTAGCTTTTAAAAGTTTGTTTTCTGTGCTCTGAGATGGTTCCAGTAGAAGCTTCCAGACTTTGTTCCTTGTATTAAGAGTCAAGATAACTATAAAAGCAGCTGTCTAACATGTGGGTATTGGCTCTTTGGCATCAAATATTTAAAAAAGGATGAGTCCCTGTACAACATGATATATCACACTGCAATGATGGCACAACTCATCCTGTGGTCTGTTGTGATTATTTTATAGTGTTGTTGCTGCAAACTGTCTCCTGTGATGTGGGCTGCCATTGGTGAGTTTTATGACCATCCATGTTCCATCAGCTGTAATCTGGAGAGCTTTTTTCTTTTTACTGAGTTTTGTTGGCTGATGCAGGATGATAGCCACAACAGAGCTGAGTGCAAAATGGTGGTCACAGCAGAAATATGTGCAAGATAGTAGCCACAGAAGTGATGGGTGCTGGATGACAATCACAAGCTCATGATAATAAGCTACAGTAGACTTGAGTACAGAATGATAGCCATAGCAGAGGTGTGTGGTGTGTTGTTATATGTGATGGCTTTTTAAGATTCACCAACCTTGAACTTCAATGATGGATTTGTTCATGTGGTGTGTAAATGTCTTTGTAGTCACGTGACTGTGTGACTTTTTTTTTTATTGTGTGTGCATTTGTGATGGCAAATATCTATGATTTTATGCTACCCAGGATCAACTGTTTGGCTAAGCTAGTGCTGGTAGCCGTTCTCAAACAGGCTGCTTGTTATATTGTACAGGCAATATTCAAGGTTCATTCATTTTACTTTTCATCTCTGGTAATTCTTTGTATGTAAATGCAATAGTATTTGTGTAGGCTTTTTCTCTTGCTATGTATATATATATGTGGATGTGAATGCGAGTGTGTGTCTGATGATGGTTGTCTCTTGTAGCTCAAGGAAGATGGATCTGCAATTTTTTGCTGAATGACCTTATTTTAAATGATTTGTTTATGGTCAAATGTTTACGCTCTACATTTGCTCAATTCCTCCATCAGATTGATATTGCCCGGACAGGTGCATGGTGTAGCACACATCAGGTGTTAAAAGTGATTGTAAAGCAATGTGAGATGAAGTATTTTGCTCAGGAACATAATGCACCACCCTGTCGAAGAATTGAAACCACAATTACAGGATCATGAGTGCAACACCCTAACCACTAGGCCATGAATCCCCCACTCTCTCTATCTTGCACACATACACAATCACATCAGATGCATATGTATATGCATGTGTGTATGTTAATCTCTATATGTAAATGTGTGAAAATGAATATTCATGTGTGTCTGCATACGTTATACTTGGGTATGTTCCCGTATATATGTCTACATACTTGTCATCATCATCCTTTAATGTCCGCTTTCCATGCTAGCATGGGTTGGACAGATGGCTGCACCAGACTCCAATCTGATTTGGCAGAGTTCCTACAGCTGGATGCCCTTCCTAATGCCAACCACTCCAAGAGTGTAGTGGGTGCTTTTACATGCCACCGGCACAAGGGCCAGTCAGGCGGTACTGGCAGTGGCCATGCTCAAATGGTGCTTTTTACGTGCCACCTGATCAGGAGCCAGTCCAGTGGCACTGGCAACGACCTCGCTCGAATGTTTTTTCACGTGCCACCAGCACAGGTGCCAGTAAAGCAATGCAGGTAACAATCACACTTGAATGGTGTTTTTTATGTGCCTCTGGCATAGAGGCCAGCTTGTTGCTCTGGCAACAATCATGCTCGTATGGTACTCTTAGCGCTCCACTAGCATGGATGTGAGTCATCGAATTTGATTTCGATTTTGATTTCACTTGCCTCAACAGGTCTTCACAAGCAGAGTTTGTGTGTATAAACAATATTCAGGTGTGTGTGTGTGTGTGTGTGTGTATGTGCACCTGTGTGTGTGTTTGTAAAGGAACATAGGTGTCTGTGTTTAAATGACTATATCACATGTCTGTGTAAATGTCTATTTATGAGTGTATTTGTGTGTGTGTATGCACGCATACAAATGTCTATGTATGAGTATATGTGTAAACTGTGTAGAGGGGGTTAAATTTTAATATATGTGTGTCTGTGTGTAAATGCATATATACGTGTGTATGTGTGTGTGTGTGTGTCTGTAATTATCTGTTTATAGATGTGTGTGTTTCTAATCAACATCTACCATTTTATTTCAGGTGTTGCAGTCCATTAGTAACCAAGACTATGGTCGGCATTGCTCATCTCCATCATCCAGCCAACTTTGGTACAACTGCTCAAGAAATATCCTTTGTGATTATTATTATTACTCCTACAAAAGAGGTAAGCTATCTTCCCTCCCTGAGACAATGATAAAAACATGTACCAGTCATATACTGTGTCCATTCATCTTAATTATATTCCATCTTCTCTAAATTCATTTAACTATATTCCACCCGTTTGAAATGTGTGAAAAGGTGCAGACATGGCCATGGGGTTAAGAAGTTCCCTTTGCAACCTTGTGGCTTTGGGTTCAATTCCACTGCATGCAGTACCTTGGGCAAGTATTTTCTATTGTATCCCCAGTTTGCTCAATGCCTTGTGAATGTGTTTGGTAAATGGAAATGGTAGAAGCTTGTTATATATGCATATATATATATAAATTTATGGTGAATATATATTTACTGGCAGAGAATTAAGTCTGGAATCAGCTGAATCGAGCAGTCCCTACTGATGAGGCTACAGGATTAGCTGAAACTGACCAATACAGGAAATTCTCATCGTGTGTTTTCGGGCGATTACAGTCCCTGTCAGTACATATATTTACAATTATGTGCTTTAATTACACCATTACAGCATTTTAGCTCTTATTTCTAGCAGTGTCGGTGTTCTAACACCTTACTCATGTTTAGTGACAATTATAGCTTTCCCTTTTGGTAGCACAGTGCATATGGCTGTCTATATTAATTATATATCTCTCTCTATATAAACGGCAGTTTGTCTGCCTGTGTGTCTGTGTGTCTGTCAGGTTGTACCCTCACCCTGACCACGGCTTTCAACCGATTCTGATGAAACTTGACACACACACAGCCCAATGTCATAATTCAAAACTAACGCAGTGAAAATTTTGAAAAGTTCCCCCAGTTCTGAAAAGTATCGATAAATTCGACATGGGGTCGAGAATCTAAGCTTCTTATATGCAACACATTTTCTGTTGTAGTTTTCGCAACTTGCAATCGATTTTCACCAAACTCATGGTGAAGCTTAATGTTACCCTAAGAAACTTAATTCTGACGTTAGTTTTCCATGCAATACCTTACCATCAGAAAAAATCGATAAAATCATGCCATTTTGGTAAATCGCGTTCAAATTCAAGATGACATATTCTTGACAATATCTTTCACAAATTGGCAGGAATTTTTTTTAAAATTCACAGCGAGCATCATTTCTGCTCCAAGGAGCTATATGGCCCTTTTTATTCCAGTAGGATACTTTATTACTGGAAAAAATCGGTTAATTAAATCATATGTGGCACACATAGCAAACCGATTTGTGTATTAAACACAAACCACAGACTGTCTAGGGGACGCAACTCGACCTTTTTAACTCTCTTGGGAGGTGCAATGATGTTTTCATGTTTTTGCCCAAAGGGACAGCTAGGAACATCGTATACACAGAAGTATTCGAGTGAAGAGAAGACATTGCAACCTACACATGCGCCTTCATTCCCTAGGGGGAAAGGACTAGATTGGGATTAGTCGTTGCCTACTATGGTCTCTTACATACCCGGGCAACGCCGGGCTATGCTGCTAGTATATATATATATATACGTCATGGTAAAGTATTGGCAGACACTCAGGGAAGGAAAGAAAGGTGGTTTAGTGTTTTGAGCAAAGCTCTTCTTCAGAAACAGAGGAAAGTCCAATAGAAAAAGAAGATGGAGGAAAAAAAGCGCCAACGATTCACATGTGGTTACATTTATATATATTGGTTAGAACATTGGGTTCACAATCGAGAGGTAGTGAGTTTGATTCTCAGACTGGGCTGTGTGTTGTGTTCTTGAGCAAGACACTTTATTTCATGCTTCTTCAGTTCACTCAGGCATAGAAATGAGTTGCAACATCACTGGTGCCTTGGATAGCATCAGTGGTGTGGAGAGGGGAGACTGGTATGCATGGGCACCTGCTGGTCTTCTATAAACAACCTGGTCATGTGCTCGAATGTTTTTTCATGTGCCACCGGCACAAGTGCCAGTAAGGTGATGCTGGTAACAATCATGCTTGAATGGTGCTTTTTACGTGCCACCGGCACAGAAGCCAGTCAGCTGCTCTGGCAACAATCACGCTCGGATGGTGTTCTTAGCGCTCCACTGTGCATGTTTGAGTTTGTTCCCCCACTGATTGACAATAGGTGTTGAGTTATTTATGTCCTTGTAATTTAACAGATAAAAGAGAAAAACAATAAGAAATAAAGTTTAAAAAATTGTAAGTACAGGGGTCAATTTGTCCAACTAAATCCTTTGAGATGGATGGCCCAGTCTAATGACTGAAAGAAGTAGAAGAGTAAAAGAAGGTGACATTATTATTAGGGTGGGAGATTGGCAGAAACAACAGAGCAGTGGGCAAAGTGCCTGGATCTTTACAGTCTGGGTTCAAATCCTACCAAAATCACCTTTGCTTTGTACCCATCCAGAATTTGATAAGATATAGTACTGGTCTAGTACTAGGGTTGACTTAACCCTTTTGATGCCAACTCCCTTGAAACTGCCCCAGTTTCTACGATACAACGTTCCTGTTTTAAAGTGGTCTCAATTAAATCCTTTCACCAAAATTTTCATGTTAATTTATGTTCCAAGCACAAAGTTAATAATGACAGAGTTATTTTACGAAATTCTTAATCATTTTCAAAATGAATTGAAACAAAAGCAGTGTATTTCAAAAGAAATTCACCAAGTTACAGGGACATAAACACACCAACACTGGTTGCCAAGCAGTGGTAAGACACAGACACAGACACAAAGATGCACACAGATATATAAACACACAAGGGCTTTCTTTCAGTTTCCATCTACCAGATCCACTCACATGGCTTTGGTCAGCCTGAGGCTATAGTAGAAGACACCTGCTCAAAATACCATACAGTGGGACTGACCGCGGATCCATGTGGTTGGGAAGCAAGCTTCTTACCACAGAGTCATACTAGTGCCTATTATATATATATATATATATATATATATGGAGTGGCTGTGTGGTGAGTAGCTTGCTTCAGCTATGGAAGTAGTAAGAAATATTGTGTCTATAGAAATGAGGATTTAAGTGTCTGGACATGCCAGTGATAGTTTGGCCAGTTTTGCTCTCTGGATGACCAAGTGTGGTGAGTAGCTTGGTTCCAGATTCAGTCCACTGCATGGTACCTTGGGCAAGTGTCTTCTACTATAGCCTCAGGCCAACCAAAGCCTTGTGAGTAGATTTGGTAGACAGAAACTGAAAGAAGCCTGTCGTATATGTGTGTGTGTATATTTAATTTATATAAAATTTTTTATGTATTGGATTAAGTCTTTCTTTGTTTGATTTGCATAATAGTGGTTTTATCTCTAATTAATATTATATTATATTATATATATATAATATATATATATATTATATATATATATATATATATATATATATATATATATATATATATATATATATATATAATGTATGTGTTTGTGTGTCTGTGTTTGTCCCCCAACATTGCTTGACAACTGATGCTGGTGTGTTTATGTCCCTGTAACTTAGCAGTTCGGCAAAAGAGACCAATAGAATAAGTACTAGGCTTACAAAAAATAAATCCTGGGGTCAATTTACTCGACTAAAGGTTGTGCTCCAGCATGGCCACATTCAAATGACTGAAACAAGTAAAAGAGAGTAAAGAGTAATGTATACACTTGTGTGTATATATATATATATTGATGAAGATATATGTGTGTGTGTGTGTAAATGTATATTACATAAATATACTACATATGTTTAATGTTATTTTTCAGAAAGGTACAAAAAGCGAGTTTGAAATAGGAAGAACATTTGGCACATTATTTTCTTGTCCTGACCTTCGTCAAGAATTATCCCAATGTTCTAGTGCAGCACAGTTTAATAATGTACTTAGGAAATATGCTGAAATTTTAGCTGAACAGAATCGTAAGTCCCAAATGCACCAGGAGACTGAGCAGGTTAGTCTTACTCTCTTTCTTTCTATTTGTCTACTAATGTGTCTCACTGTCTACCTGTGCCTGCCTGCATGCATGCATGCATCCATCCATCCATCCATCCATCTATCTATCTGACCGAGGTTACCGTGGTCTTTTCTGTAGGCTTTTCTCTCCACGGGTAAACCTCACCTGTCCTCCCCTTTACACTTTATATTGACATTTCTGTGATAATGATCCCTATTGATAGATTTTTTTTCCTTTTCCTTTTATTTCTATTTTCCCTCTTTTTTTTCTTTTTGTTTTTTGCTTTCACCTTTCTTTCCATTTACGATCCCTTTTGATCGAAAACCAACCCACTTCTTTTTTTTTTTTAATCCCCAAACAGAAAAGCTCTACCTTGTAATTTGTCCTGTCTGTGTGCAGCCCTGTGTGGCTAATAAAGAAATCTATCTATCTATCTAGATTTGTCAGACAGATGAGATTATGCTCTCAATAATGAGTGGAAATATTCAGGTTAAATAAATCAAGACCAAAGAAGCATTTGTTTCTTTCTCTTCTTGAAATGCAACAAAAGTTTTTTTTTCCCCAATATTTGTTTATTTTTGTCTCTGTTATTTCTCTGTCTGTCTGTCTGTCTCTCTCTTTCTCTCTTCCACCTTTAACTCCCCTTTTATATTTTTAAAATTGTTTCTCACATTCTCTCTAATTTCTGTCTACTATCTCCCTGTTATTCTCTCTCCCCACCTCTCTCTCTGTTTCATCCTCTCTTTTCCTCTTGATTCAGTCTCTTCCATACACTTCCTCCACATTTTCTCTCTCTCTCCACATCTTGTTTTTTTTTCTTTCTTCCCATCTCTCTTTGTGTATTATTATTAATCTATTATAGTGAAGGCGCATGGCTCAGTGGTTAGAGCGTTGAGCTTACGATCGTGAGGTTGTGAGCTCGAATCCCAGACCGGGCTGCGTGTTGTGTTCTTGAGCAAGGCACTTTATTTCACGTTGCTCCAGTTCACTCAGCTGTAGAAATGAGTTGCGACGTCACTGGTGCCAAGCTGTATCGGCCCCTTTGCCTTTCCCTTGGATAACACTAGTGGCATGGAGAGGGGAGGCTGGTATGCATGGGCAACTGCTGGTCTTCCATAAACAACCTTGCCCGGACTTGTGTCTAGGAGGGTAACTTTCTAGTTGCAATCCCATGGTCATTCATGACCAAAGGGGGTCTTAACCCTTAATTAATCTATGTAATTATTCTTCTCTTTTGCCCCCATTGAATAACACAGTGACAACAAACTTATGGGTCCACACAGTTTACATTGAATCTCAAGTAAATAATAGCAATATAGGTACATCAATTTTCCAGGCACTGATGGTCCCCAAGCAGTGGTTCCCAAACTTTATCAGGCTGCCACCCCCTTGGTTCTAAGGCCACATTCCCAGTGCCCCACCCCCACACCCTGCCACCACCACCACTCACCATCACAGACATAGACCATTTTCTGCAGCAAATTTGCAACAACAATATTTCACAAATAAAACTGAGCGTAATTAACCCTTTATTTTGTTTTCCCTTTACATCCATTGCCCCATTTTGGTCACCCCATTATGACCCCATTTTTCTTCACTGCCTTCGTCCCAGATCTTTCCGCCTCCCTTGTGGTTCCCACTTTGGGAGCCACTGGTCTAGAGGACCTCTTATAATCTGTACTAATTTAAGTGCAAGAACTTGGTTGATACCAGTACCGCCTGACTGGCCCCTGTGCTGCTGGCACATAAAAAGCACCCACTACACTCTGAGTGGTTGGCATTCGGAAGGGCATCCAGCTGTAGAAATCTTGCCAGATCAGACTGGAGCCTGGTGCAACCTCCTGGCTTGCCAGTCTTCAGTCAAACCGTCCAACCCATGCCAGCATGGAAAGTTGACATTAAATGATGATGATAATGAACTTCAAATTCCCATGGTCTCTAGATTAGTTAACTGGTACCTTGCACAAACTGGTACCTTAACAGTAACCAATGACTTAGTAGGAGCTAATTAGTTAACAGAATCAGGTTACTCTTTACTCTTTACTCTTTTACTTGTTTCAGTCATTTGACTGCGGCCATGCTGGAGCACCGCCTTTAGTCAAGCAAATCGACCCCGGGACTTATTCTTTGTAAGCCCAGTACTTATTCTATCGGTCTCTTTTGCCGAACTGCTAAGTGACGGGGACGTAAACACACCAGCATCGGTTGTCAAGCAATGCTAGGGGGACAAACGCAGACACACAAACACACACACACACACATATATATATACATATATACGACAGGCTTCTTTCAGTTTCCGTCTACCAAATCTGCTCACAAGGCATTGGTCGGCCCGGGGCTATGGCAGAAGATACTTGCCCAAGATGCCACACAGTGGGACTGAACCCGGAACCATGTGGCTGGTTAGCAAGCTACTTACCACACAGCCACTCCTGCGCCTATATAGTTAACATTTACTAATTTGTAAAGACAATACCTTGTCTTTGAAATTGTATTTATTAAAATTAATCTGATAAATCTGTTGTCGTTGTTACAGAAAGAAGTGTGCAAATGTGGATTTATGCGAGGTTTACGTAAAGATTTGAAGCGAAGACTTCCTCATTACATTTCTGATTACAAAGATGGTGAATATTTCTCTTTCTTACTCAAAACTAAAACACTTAAAACCCACATCTCACCCATTAAATCTAATCTCTAACCCACAAATCTCCCACCTACTTATCCACAGCAAAATGTGTAGCTTGCTAAAACTAACGTATTTTTATATTTACACAAACATAGGCGCAGGAGTGGCTGTGTGGTAAGTAGCTTGTTTACCAACCACATGGTTCCGGGTTCAGTCCCACTGCGTGGCACATTGGCCAAGTGTCTTCTACTATAGCCTCGGGCCAACCAAAGCCTTGTGAGTGGATTTGGTAGACGGAAACTGAAAGAAGCCCGTCGTATATATGTATATATATATGTGTGCGTGTATGTTTGTGTGTCTGTGTTTGTCCCATCCAACATCGCTTGACAACTGATGCTGGTGTGTTTATATTCCCGTCACTTAGCGGTTCAGCAAAAGAGACCGATAGAATAAGTACTAGGCTTACAAAGGCGGTGCTCCAGCATGGCCGCAGTCAAATGACTGAAACAAGTAAAAGAGTAAAAGAGAAACACACACACACACACACACACGTGTATATACTCATATGGACCAACCAATTCCTTGTGGGTGAATTTGGTTGATGCAAACTGAACAAAGCTCGATATATATGTGGAATGTGTCTGTGTATACATGTGTGCATTTGTGTGTGTGCATACACATCTGCATGTATGAGTGTGTACATGTGTCTAATTGTGTGCGTGCATATGTGTATGATTGCGTGTGTGTGCATGTGTATACACATCTGTGTGTATGAGTGTGTGCATGTCTGTATATATACATCTGTATTTGTGTGCGTGTATGCCTCTGTGTGTGTGTGTGCATACACGTCTGTGTGTGTATGCATCTGTATTTGTGTGTATGAATGTGTGTGTGTGTGTGTGTGTGTGCGTGTGCATACACGTCTGTGTGTATGCATCTGTATTTGTGTGTATGAATGCATGCATGCATGTATGTGCACATCTATGTGTGCATGTCTATGCATGCATCTGTGTATATGTGTGTATGTGAATGTCTACATTCTGATCGGCTGTAAAACTGCTGAGCTATGGGCTCGTGGTTGTCTCTTATCATTTCCTTATACACAGATTGTTCTGCCTCGTGGCTTTGGTACTTTCAGGTTGGAAAGCAGAGCATTTTCCAATCGAAGTTGGATGTAGAGGATTTGTTAGACACAGTGTGGGGTGACTGTTGTTATCATTGGGCCTAACTCATTGTAAAGTAAATACCACCATGACCGATATCCAAACTACAGTGGAAAAGGCTAGCCCCTGGATTTGATTAAAAAGATATGATGAGCAACGGATTGAAGAATATTGAGCTTTATTTGATAAACAGTTGATCTAGCAAGCGGGGCCTCATATCAGTGAGGGGGTGGTTGGTGCGCAATGATGCTGTTGAGAGGTAGGTCCTGAAATGACGCGCATTCTCTCCTGATGACTCCATACACTTGCTGACTTCCGGTATGCAGAGCTTTCAACTGGTAGCACTTGCATGTGCAAGCTGTTTGCAAAACAAAATTCCGTGCTGCACGGATTTTGTCAGTGAACAGGTTACGGTCTCAAAGTGACGAAAATATTTTGATAATTTAAATTTAAATGTTGAAGTGAATTTAACAGTTTTTGTGTGTTTCTTAAATGGCTTATAAACACCTTCCACAGTTGTTGCAGAAACTGATCAGTCCGAGGTGTAAAGTTATCGGTAAACGTTTTTGATTTTCACTCTCGATAAATTCATCCCCTTTTTGTGTTCCCAGCACTCGGCATCCTAATTTAGGAGCCCTTAATTGTATTACTACATGAATAATATTTTTCTATATGAATGATATTTTGTCTTTTGACTAATTCGTCTTTTGTGCTGGGCACCTGGTAGTAACCAATATTACTACCCTTCTTGTTTATATTCGCATATATATATATACATACAGTGGGGGAAAATAAATATTTGTACATGTCAAATTTCTTTATTTATTCATTGCTAATGAACATAAATGGGATACATCAATACTGTATTTGCATAAACTAAGAATATGCAAAAGGAACTAATAAATTATAGTAACTAAGGAATTTATATACAATTATAAATATTTAAGGATGAAAAAAGTATTTGTACAGAATAAATTTATGATTTTCTATGCCAGTGCCGCCTGACTGGCTACCATGCTGGTGGCATTCAATAAGCACCATTCATGCTTGGGTCATTGCCAGTGTCGCCTGACTGTCTCCCTGTGCCAGTGGCATGTAAAAAGCACCATCCAAACGTGGTCAATACCAGCCCCCTTGCCCAGACTGCCTCCTGTGCCAGTGGCACGTAAAAAAAAACCATCCGAATGTGGCCAATGCCAGTGCTGCCTGACTGGCTCTCATGACTGGTGACATGTAAAAAGCACCCACTACACTCTCAGAGTGATTTGTATTAGGAAGGGCATCCAGCTGTGGAAACAGTGTCGGATTGGAGTCTGGTGTGGCCTCCTGGCTTGCCACTCCCCAGTCAAACTGTCCAACCCATGCCGGCATGGAAAACAGACATTAAATGATGATGATGAAATAGAAAGCCATATTTACAATAAACCAAATAGTTTTTGGTCTTACTGCCCATGCGAGTGAGTTATTATTTAAAACCTGGTTGTTGATATCTACATGTGAACAGACAATCCAGATGTTGGCTGTGACTTGGATCTATTGGTCTGGTTGACGAGCATTCAGTTAGTAAATTACTATTTTTAAATCTCACAACGTGAGATATTCAGCAACAGTACTTTGTAGTAAATATTGTTTGCCAACATAACATGGCAGTCCTGGTTTAGGACGAATGTTGTTGTAATTTTGGCCCCAAGAGACATCATCTCCAGCTGGCTGTGCATCCTAAACTACGACTGCCATGTTATGTTGGTAAACAATCTTTACTACAGAGCATTCAGTTGTTTAGTCAATTGTATTTCATGTTCATAGAATTTGTGTGGAATCGGCTTAGTGTTCTGTGGGTACATGTACTGTAAATGTAATCCTCAGGTAAAAATCAGAGTGACAAGGTGTGTGACAAGGGCTGGACATGTTGAAGTACAGGTATGGTTCGTTTGATGGGCTTCAAAGTAGTTTTGTGTCTTTGGTCCCTAATGAGCTCTAGGACACATGAGGATGGAGCTCAACCAGACTTCCATGCTGTGCAATTAGAGATTACAACACTCACCCCAGAATGGGTTGCCAGTCCATTTGCAGGGTTAGCTCTCCAGCTATTGCTGGAATTCATTTACAGCTGAGTGGACTGGGGCAACGTGTGTGTGTGTGTGTAGGTAGTTGTGTGTTCATATCTGGTATGTTTACCATCATCAATTCACTTTCTTTTTTTTTTCAATAAAATAGTATTTTATTATTAATGGTGAGCTACTATGGATAAATTTTCTTTGTAAACTTTCCTCATGGTGAATTGATGGCAGTGAACATACCTGTAATCATCTGTGTATTGTTGTTAATATCATAAGAATATATAAGCCTCAAAAGAATATGTGATAATACTTTTAGTAAATGGTGGATCTCGAAGCAGATAATGCTATAAATAATAGCATATAGCTGGCACTCTGTCAGTGGTTACAATGATGAATGTTCCAGCTAATTGGTAACCTGCAAGTGGCTAAGCGCTCCTCAGACACGCATACTCTTAACATAGTTCTTAGGGAGATTCAGCGTGGCACAGAATGTGACAGGGCTAGCCCTTTGAACAACAGGTACTACTCATCATTCCAGCTGAATGAATTGGTGCAATGTGAAATGAAGTGTCTTGCTCAAGGACACAATGTGCTGCCTGGAATTGAACTCACAACCATACTTCTGTTAGCCCTATACCATAACCACTCTGCCATGTGCCTCCACAATAACAAATAAATATTGGATTGAAAATCTCTTCAGATACTAAAAATTGAAGATTACCAAATATTTACATGTTATTATTTATAGCATTACCTGCTTCAAGCTCCACTGTTCCAAAAAGGCTAATATATATATATATGTATGTATGTATGTGTTAATATACAAAAAAAAAAAACTAATTTTTTTCATATACACACAGGTGTCGTTGGTCCCAGGTCAGTCCAGAAGACTCTGTCCACAACATTATTTCTTTACTTTGCCATACTTCTACCATCGATGGCATTTGGTGTTTTGAATAATGTCAATACCGGAGGAAAACTAAGTAAGTACTCCTTCTACTGCTCAGAGTAACTCCTTACAGTTTTTTTCTGGGATATTAATTTCTCTTTGCAAGTAGTTGCTTCTTAGCTTTATTCTTCCTTTGGGTTTCTGCTTCCTAGTTTGTTTTTCTTTCTTTCTTTCTTTCTTATAGTTGGGGGTTCTTCATAAATGTTCCCATAGGTATATGTAACTTTACATGTGATAACTATTTCTTTCTCATTCTGTTGGTGTTAGGAAGGGCATCCAGCTGTAAAAACCCAGCCAAAACAGACACAGTAGCCTGGGGTAGTCTTCTACCTGGCTGGCTCCTGTCAACCATCCTACCCATGCATGCATGGAAGATGGATGTTAAACAATGATGATATATATATATATATATATATATATATATATATATAAAATATTGGAAAAAAAACACCTTTTATCAATTCAAAATGAATAATTAAATTACACCATCTAGAAAATTACATATAATAGGTATTATATTATTTGATATTTAGTCTATTTTGTTATAGTTTGCTATATTAAATCTATAGATACTACACATGTATATTTATTATATGGTTAGCTTATGTAAGGAGTTTGTCTATATTTGAAACATTTCTTATTTTGATTACAATTTAGTGACTTGTAATAGCTTTGTGTATTTTATTTAATTTTAAAGTATTTAATTATTGAAGTATTATTTTATTTTTCAATTATGTATATTTAAAATTTTCATATATATGTTCAGCAGCACTGAATCCGGGACCATGTAGTTGGGAAGCAATCTTCTTGCCACACAGGCACTCCTGCACCTACATAGATATCATCATCATTTGATGTCCATTGTTGATATTTTAATTTATAATGAACTTAAGGGCTAAGCTCACTAGACAGATTTTTTTCCCCCCTTTACTGTTGAAAATCTTAAGAAAGCCAATGCATTCCTTCATGATCATATTGTGGACTTTGACCCATTCAGTAATTATTTTTCTTTTCAAGTTCTGTCAGATCATTTGCCCTGATATTATCGTTATTTCATTGATATCTTCCTATTCAATGGTTTGATCTCCAAGTTGTTTCTTATTGTCTGTGTGTCATGCTATTTATTCCTTCTTGTGAAGATTGATAATTTTTCTGCTTTGACTCTGACATAGTTTTTTGTCTGATTTGTGGGTTGTATGCATTGGACTGTTTTTCAAATCTGATTCTATAATTCCTTTCATCTGATTAATTTCAATGTCAGTCAACAGTTTCTGCTTTACAAGCTGGCAGAGTTTCTGTCAGTCAACAGTTTCTGCTTTACAAGCTGGCAGAGTTGTTAGAGCAGTGGACAAAATGCTTAGTGGCATTTCTTCTGACTTTACATTCTGAGTTCAAATGCCGCTGGGGTCAACTTTGCTTTTCATCCTTTCAGGGTTGATAAAATAAGTACCAGTTGATGTAATTGACTTATGCCCTCTTCCAAAATTGCTGGCCTCATGCCAAAATTTGGAACCAGTTTTTCAGTATATGAAGGCAGTGAGCTGGCAGAGCCATTGCTGTGCCAGGCTAAATGCTAAGCAACTATAATTGAGAACATCACCTTCCTCCATTATCTCTTTTTGTTCTTCGTGTAGTTCAGGCTTTTGGCAAGCGAAGAGAGAAGACTTCAAGTACAAATGCTATTTACAACTGGTTTATTTACAGGTTTCACAGGATAGGTGAAGTGTGCTGCTCTCAGCAACCAACTTTAGCTGTGTGCATTGTGTAGTAGCTCCGTTAGTGCGGGCACATTGCCTCTGGAGGTACAACATACAGACAGAGCAAGCCAATGGAGTGCGATCAGCAAGCGCTGCTGCTAAGAGGTGGAAAGGAAAAGACTGAATCTGTTTCTGCTTTTTCCTTATATACAGTTTGCCATCACGAGCTTCCTTGTGATCT
Source organism: Octopus sinensis (assembly GCF_006345805.1). NCBI lineage: Eukaryota > Metazoa > Mollusca > Cephalopoda > Octopoda > Octopodidae > Octopus > Octopus sinensis. The sequence goes on along the minus strand of NC_043009.1, from coordinate 57,017,957 downwards.
CACGCATGGCAAATGGATGCCGGTGAGGTCTCGCTCCAGTCTCGGAGATGGCAATGGCTGCTGCAAGATCTCATCCAATATGGTGCTGACTGCTTGTGCCACTACACAACATTTCATCCGTCTTTACATTCTGAGTTCAAATTCTTCTGAGGTTGACTTTGCCTTTTATCCTTTCGGGGTTGATAAAAAAAAAGTACCAGCTGAATACTGAGGTCAATGTAATTGACTTGTCCCCTCCCCCAAAATTGCTGGCCTTGTACCAGAATTTGAAACCAATATTCCAGTGTACATTCACAAATTTATAACTGTTTATGTTTAGTCTAATGTTGGATATTTTTCTCTCTTAGTTTCGTATGTTTAATGTTTTAAAATTCTGACAGATTATTCATGTGTCATGACAAGGTTTGTGTTTCACAATGTGGTTGTGTTGGTTTACTGGCTGCATGTAGATGCTGAACAACACGTCGTGAACAATCAACACAAGTGTTATTCACTGCACAGAGTAGTTTTCATGTTGGTCTATGAATGATGAATACAAACAATAATTTATTCACATGGGAATAGATAAACTCTGCAGTTATGACAAAGTAGCTGATTAGTACAGCTCCATGACTGTATTGCTACAACTGGAGAAATATGTTAAATTCAAGACAGCAAATCAAATTATTATTATTATTATTAAGGTGGCAAACTGGCAGTCGTTAGCACACGGGGCAAAATGCTTAGTGGTATTTCGCCTGTCTTTATGTTCGAGGTTCAAATTCTGCTGGGGGTCAATTAAATAAATACCAGTTACGCACTGGGGTTGATGTAATTGACTTAATCACTTCTCCCAAGTTTGAGGCCTTGTGCTTCCAGTAGAAAGAATTATTATTATTATTATTGAGTGAGAGAGCAGTGCATGCCATCAAAGTGACACTGGGGTAAAATATATGAAGCCCAGTATACCCATCATGACTACCCGTCTGATAAGGGTACACTAGGCACATGCATCACAACCATATGTGCGCGACATGGTGATCTCATATCAAGATAAACAGCACATGACCTTGCAGGTGGGGCCCAGTTAGAATTTTCTTCAGGTCGAGTAGCCCATCCTGCTCAAAAGGTCCCTGAATAAGGGTTGCTTTAGGATGTTGAATGAAACACCCATGTTTCCAGAGGTGAATTATTCAAACCCCAAAGAATCCCTCTCAATACATAGCTATGATGCTCCCCCACTACTTCTGCTCATGATCAGAGATGCACATATCGTCAGCCACTAAGGGACATGCTCAACTGGTTATGGTCAAACAACTGACAAGTAAATCTGTAGTATTGAGCAGAATATTTGCTGTAGCCCATCTATTATTATTATTAAGGCGGTGAGCTGGTAGAATCATTAGCATGCCAGGCAAAATGCTTAGCAGTGTTCCATCTGCCACTATGTTCTGAGTTCAAATTCTTCCATGGTCAACATTGCTTTGCATCCTTTCGGGATCAATAAATTAAGTACCAGTGAAATACTGGGGTCAATGTAATCGATTAGTTCCCTCCCCACAAATTTCAAGTCCTTGTGCTTTCAGTAGAAAGGATTATTATTATTATTATTATCATTATCATTATGATGTCAACAAGTCGGCAGAATCATTAGTTTAGCAGCATTTTGCCCATCTTCACATTCTGAGTTCAAATTCCACCAAAGTTGACTCTGCTTCTCTTCCTTTCAGGGTCGATAAAATAAAGTATCAGTTGAGCGCTGGGGTCAATGTAATCGACTCCCCCCCTCCCCCAAAATTGCCAGCCTTGTGCCAAAATTTGAAACCATTATTATTACTATTACTATTATTATTTGTTTCTCCTCTTTCCAAGGTAGATAAAATATAAATATGTACCAGTGCTGCGCTGGGTTTGATTAAGCTGATTATAGTGTGCTTTGTTCCTTTATGTTAAACCCTTATTATTGTTGTTGTTGTTGTTGTTAACCAATATATTTATGTTCTCCAGATGTCGAGACGGTGATCTACTCCCAAATATTTGGAGGGTTAGTGTTTGCGTTGTTTGGTGGAACACCGCAGATTGTTCTGCTCACCACTGCCCCATTGGCTCTTTACACCAAAAGTAAGGCTTTGCCATTATCTCTTATTCTTGTTGTTGTTGTTGTTGTTGTTTTGGTGCCATGCAATTTATAGAATCACCAGACAAACCAAGTGTGCTTAGTTTCCATGTAATCAATCGTTATTTGCCAGAAGTTGAAGCTGAATTCATCTTAAAATCACACCTGACTGTCTTTGCTCAACGTTGGTCAATGAAGTCCTAAATGTGATGGTCAAAGTTGGAATGCCTTTGATCAGAGCTATATGTGAAAGGAAACTTTAGCATTGCCCTTACATCCTAATGTAGTTGTGGGCCTGACTGAGTCACCTGGAAATAAAGATGTGGCTTGGTGGTTAGCATTTGTGGTTCACAATTGTAAAGTCAGGAGTTCAATTCCTGGTGGTGCATTTTCTCCGTCAACAAGATATTTTAAAATCATATTGTTACAGTTCATTCAGCTGGCAAAAATGAGGAGTACCTGTAATTCACAAGGGCCAGCGTTGTTGCAACCTGTGTTACACTGAGTCTGCCTATGAACTACGTTTAAGGGTACACATATCTGTGGAGTACTCAGCCACTTGATATTTACTTGCTATTATTTATTGTTTTATGCAATTCTCAATATGTATGTGTGTGTGTGTGTGTGTGTGTGTGTGTGTGTGTGTGTTTGTACATTATGCAAGAGGTTGCACAACCATGTAGAGGCTCATTCATTGGCTACTTTTGTATTTTGTAATGGTGGTGTTGTTTAGTTAGTTAGTTAGTTAGTTAGTTAATTTTTTGGCTCAAAAAGCAAAAAGCAAGGCCATGTAGGGGGACATGGAGTTATGTACAGGGTGGTGTTCATGTAAAGAGTTCAGGCCACTTGTGGTCAAGGGAAACTTTGAACCGAGCGGTCATTGGTATCTTCACCATCTCATCCGGCAGCTTATTCCACGGATCCGCAACCCGGACGGAGAAAGCCCCCTCTCCTTCGATTGAGATGAAATCGTCGCAGATAGAGCTTCTCGGAATGACCCCGCAGCTGACGCTCTGGAGCAGGAGTGAAAAACAGCTCTTTCGAGAGGTTACACTTACCGCTTATGATGTTGTGAGCAAGAATGAGATCACCACGGCGTATAGTATTGTAGTGTGCAGGTGTTGCTGATGGTGTGTGCTTTCAAAGGTGGCGAGCTGGCAGAAACGTTAGCACGCTGGGCGAAGTGCTTCACGGTATTTTGCCCGATGCTACGTTCTGAGTTCAAATTCCACCAAGGTCGACTTTGCCTTTCATCCTTTCGGAGTCGATAAATTAAGTACCGGCTCCCACACTGGGCTCGATGTAATAGACTTAATCCGTTTGTCTGTCCTTGTTTGTCCTCTCTGTGTTTAGCCCCGTGTGGGTAATAAAGAAACAGATGGTGTGTGCTTTTGTTTTGTGGTGATGGTGGTGTAGCAGTCTTGTAATGATATAGTGTTTGGTGCCATGTATGATGTGTTATATTACATAGCATTTAACCTTATAGATTGTTCATGTCTATTAACATGATACGTATTATCTTATCTCCCATTCTAGTTATCTACAGTATTTGTAAGGATTTTGATATTGATTTCGCGGCCATGTTTGGTTGTGTGGGGCTCTGGAATACATTCTTCCTCTTCATCTATTCATTCTTTGATCTGAGTATCCTGATGCAATGGTCTACTAGGTGAGTATATCAATTATTTAAGTATCCTGATAATTGTGGTCAGCAGAATATCTACTGATCATTCATCATCTTGATACAATGTCCAGCCCAGTTTGCTATTGTATGAGGGGACTGTAATGTGAGGAACAAAATACGGTTCAACTACCTCTCAGTGTCGACTGTCCAGCTGCAGTAAATCCAAGACACACCCTACTTGTCTCACCTACCGCTAGACCTACTGCTAAGGTCCTGTCTCATGCACATGTCCACATGCGTCCATCCACGATAACTGCCCAAGGCCAAAAAGAGGACCACGCTGGTGTGACATTCCTCACTTCATTAATCCCTCTTCCTCTTCTGGTGGGGCCCCTCAGCTGTTGATGCTTCTCCCTTTTCGTTCCAGTTTACCTCATCCCCACAGCTATATAGTTAGTATTCTTTAGTTTCCCTAATTTAGTTGCACTGATTCAGTTTTGTCTATTGACCACTGGCTTTCAAGTTGGTCATCTTGACACAGTGGTCAACTATATACAGGGTTGAGCATAAGTAGGTACTTAGCTTAGTGGTTAGAGTTGTGAGCTTACAATTGTGAGGTTGTGAGTTTGATTCCTGGACTGAGCTGTGTGTTGCGTTCTTGAGCAAGACACTTTATTTCACATTGGTCCAGTTCACTCAGCTGTAGAAATGAGTTGCAACATCGCTGGTGCCAAGCTGTATCGGCCCCTTTGCCTTTCCCTTGGACAACATCAGTGGCATGGAGAGGGGAGGCTGGTATGCATGGGCAACTGCTGGTCTTCCAGAAACAACCTTGCCCGGGATTGTGCCTCGAAAGGGAACTTTCTAGGTGCAACTCCATCATTATTTGTGACCGAAGAGGATCTTTACCCTTTACTCTTATGTTTGCAGTGTTGAACTCTCCACTAACATTTACAGATAATGCATACAGTCCCTTGTTCTGTTCCCTACATTTCTTAGAATCTAAGGACCATAACAATGTCAGTGGTGTTCCTGTCGGTTATCAATCTAAATTGCTTCTTTGAAAGCTATTGTCTGTTTGTAATGTTGGTCACGAGTCTTTTCTTTTCCTTTTTTTCATTTGTTTCAGTCATTGGATTGTGGCCATGCTGGGGCACCACTTTGACAGGTTTAGTTGAGCAAATCAACCCGTTCTTACTCTGTTGATCTGTTTTGCTGAACTGCAAAGTTACAGTGATATAAACAAATCAACCCCGTTTGTCAATTGCTGGTGGGGTACAAACACAGACACACACACACACACGCACACGCACACGCATGTGCACATGTGTGTGTGTGTAATAAAAGCACTGATGATGGTGCCACATAAGAAGCACCAATAATGGTGCCATGTAAAAAAGCACCTGGTACACTCTGTACAGTGGTTAGCTTTAGGAAGGGCATCAAGCTGTAGAAACCACAACAGACAATAGCATCTGGTGTGGCCCCTGGCCTTGCTAGCTCCTGTCAAACTGTCCAACCCATGCCATACTTTAAATGATGAGTAATATAATTGATTTGTTACCTAACTCTCCATTGTATTCTTTAAGCAAAACCGATTGGTAAGACCAGCCGTGATGGATATTTCATACTATACTTTTCGGATAATACATACATATATATATATAGTTGAAATTTATAGAAAAACAAAGACGAAGACAGATGTATGAACAACAAGCAAGTGTATTAGTTTGATGCTTGGGAATGTGAAAATGTCTTTTATGTTTCGAGCCTATGCTCTTCAACAGAAAGGAATAAGAGAAAATAAACAGAGAAAAAAAAAAAAAATTGTGGATTTAGCAAGTCAGGCTTCCACTCAGTTTCCATCTACCAAGGTATTGGTTGGCTCAGAGATTAGAGTAGAAGACATTCTCCCAAAGTGCTGTGGAGTGGGACTGAAAGAAAAGGGAACTGATTTCCCAATCCCCTTTGTGACCCCTAAGTTCAGTTACCTTTCATTATGTACTCAACTCGTTAACCTTGTTTAACATGTCTGCCATGTTGCCTCCAGTCCTTTTAAGGCCCTCAATGCTGTTACTTCAGTTTTCCTCTCTGTCTTGTTATCAGTTTAAGCAATCACCCATTTCTCCACAAGTTTACTTTTGTAGCTAATGTTTGGTGCTCCATCTGGCCATACACTCTCTCTCTCGTTCTTTCTTTCTTTCAGGTCTTCAGAAGAAATCTTTGCATTATTCATCGCAATAGCTTTTACTGTTGACAGTTTTAAAAGTTTGGCCCAGAGTGAGTAGAAGTGGCTTTTCTTTCTTCGTCTTCTTTTCCTTTGTTTTCTTCTTCTTCTCCTCCTCCTCTTCTTCTTCTCCTTCTTCTTCTTCTTCTCCCTCTTCCTCTTCTTCTTCTTCCTCTTCTTCTTCTTCTTCTTCTTCTTCTTCTTCTTCTTCTTCTTCTCTTCTTCTTCTTCTTCTTCTTCTTCTCCTCTTCTTCTTCTTCTTCTTCCTCTTCTTCTTCTTCTTCTTCTTCTTCTTCCTCTTCTTTTTCTTCCCCTTCTTTTTCTTCCTCTTCTTCTTCATCTTCTTCTCCTTCTCCTTCGCATCTTCGTCTTCTTTTTCTTCTTCTCCTTCGTCGTCCCCTTTTACTTTGTCGTCTCTGCCTCCTTTGTCTCCCTCTTTTCTCCATCTTCTTTTCCTCCCTCTTCTTTTATCTTCATCTTCTCCTTTGTCTTCCATTTCTTCGTCTTACTCTTCTTCTTCGTCGTCTCTTCCATCTTCCACTTCTCCTCCGTCTTCCTCTTGATCTTTTCCTTCCTCTTTCCCTTTTTTCTTCTTCTTCTTTCTCTTCCTCCACTTTTTATACCAAGTAAAATGTCTGGTTTACAGTTTGACCAGGAGAAACAAATACTGTGTGGACATTTCCTTTCGCATTGATGAAACAAATCAGCACCGTCTGGACATTGGACAACTTCCCATGACGCACTTTTTTGCTGGTGTGGCGGTCACATTGAATGCATTCATTGATTTGGTTGCTGCTCTGTTTCCGTGTCGTAGCCATAGCATCAGCTTTCGTTGTCAGTGATGACCTTCAAAAAAGAAGATCCGGATCAACTTCCAACTGTTCTTCAGTTCCCAACGCGCATTCAGTAATGACTGTTTTTTGATCTTCTGTGAGCAAGCGAGGCACAAATTCTGCTGCAACTTTTTCATTTGAAATTCCTTGCTCAAAATTCGGTGGCAGCGGGAGCTCCAGGATACACCAGTCATATCAACAAGCTTCTGAATCGTTTAGTGACTCTCCTCCAAGATCAGTTCATGGATTTTTGTGATGTTTCCATTAGTTTGGGAGATTGATGGTTGCCCTGAACATGACTGGTCTTCAAGTAGCAAGTGACCACCACCACCAGAGCATGAAAACCACTCGTAAGCTTTTCGCTGTGCTCATGGCAGCATCCTTGTAAGTCTGAGGCATAATAACTGTTTTAGCTGCCATTTTCCCCCCAGCGGAAAATATAATTTTGCAGCAGCATGCTGTTCCTTCGATTCAGCCATTGCAAAAATTGATGAACAGGTGAACAGGGGAGAAGCATTGCAAAACAATGATGCACCATGTGGCAGTATGACTTCACTCAATGATGCTGATCAGCAGACTGATGACTGAGGGTGGCATCAAGTGGCTTCTAGCGGCAAAAGTCTGAACTGCAACAGGCTTGTCTCACAGAAAACGTTTCCAATTACTTTTGGGTACCTCCTTGTATAACATGTCCCCGTATTTATTTAGGCTTGAGCACATCTGTAATACATATCTTTGCATCTATGTAGATTTTGACACATACTACAACACACAGTGTCATGATAATCTGACCAGTACTTTGACGGATGACCTGCACACCTGTTCTCCAGAAAAAAGTATCCTCTATTTATTTCTACTACTTGCAACGCTTTGGGTAGGAGTATCCTTGTTTAACTTCAAAAATACGTAAGTTTCCTCCATATTTTAATTAAAAAAAAAAAAATTTATTACTTAGCTAAGTGTTGTTAAGGATTGGCTCTCTTGGCACAAGTGGAATAAGATCTGGGTTTTTAATGTTAAATTTTTCCTCCTGTATCATTTTTCTCATATCCATCATCAGTCCCATCATTCTCATTAAAGTTTGCATCCTCATTGCCATTATCATTATCACCCTCAGTGAATACCAACACTATGGTTGTGTGAACATCTCTTTTTCTTTCTTTCTCTTCCCTCACTCTTTCTCTCTCTATATATATGTATATATCCTCATCATCACTTAACTTCCTCTTTCCATGCTGGCATAGCTTAACAAGAACTGACCAGCTGGGTAGCTGCCCAGGTTATAGTTGTTTCTTGGCGCATGGTTTCTACAGCTGGATGCTCTTCCTAGTGCCCACCACTTCACAGAGTGTACTGGTTGCTTTTTATGTGACACCAGCATAGGCTTCTTTTCCATGGCTACCACAGTCCCTAGATCTCAATATTATTGAACATTTATGGTGCATTTTAGAAAAAAAACAAGTAAGGAGTCGATATCTTCTACCATCATCACTACAAGAACTAGAGACTTTTAGCTGAAGAATGGACAAAAATTCCTTTGGAAACATTCAAGCTGTAATTACTGCCAAAAGTGGTCCTACCCCATATTAAAATAAATTTGTTTGAAATTTTAAGGTATTTCCATTATTTTGTCCAACCCCTGTATATTTGGTCATCCCATAAATAATGTGGTTTCTTTCAATTACATGAATTAAAAGTCGAAGGGGGATGGGATAAACTACTTGCTTCAACTTGCTCTAAAAGCAGGTAGTAATTTTACCTTGTACTTGTTCTTAGTGCAAGTTTTGAAGAGTGCAGTTCGATTTTAACACTTATTTTTTCAAAGTTATAATGGAAGTGACAATGGAGCATATTTGGCATATTTCGGTTTGAGTTCATTAAAGGCAATAAGTGTAAGCCAGTGTCAACGATGGTTCTAGAAATTCCAATCTAGAAACTATAGCCTAGAAGACAAGTCTTGTCCTGGAAGGTCTATAGAGTTCAACAAGGACATCCTGCAAACCCTGGTGGAACAAAATCCTATTGTAACTGTTGAGGAACAAGTAGAAAAGCTTGAATTTGGCCATTCAACCATTCATCGACACCTGCATGCCATCAGAAAAGTCAGTAATTTGGGTCAGTGAGTTCCTCACAAACTTCCCAAGTCTAATCACATGCAGAGAGTGAATGTGTGTTCTTCTTTGCTGTCGTGTCTGATGGACTTTTTTTTTGACTGAATCGTGACTGGTGATAAGAAATGGATTCTCTATAAAAATGTCAAGCGCCAAAGACAGTGTGTAGGGAAAGGAGAAACACTGGCAACCCAGGCTATAAAAGGTGCATAAAGTGTTATCTGTTTAGTGGGATATGGCAGGTTTAGTCTACTTTGAATTTTTAAACCCAAACCAAACAATATCAAAGGAGATCGACTGTGAGCAGCTTGAGTGGCTTAAGTCAGTGCTAGAAGAAAAACGACCATCTTTGGTTTCAAGATGAAAGGTGTTCTTCCATAAGGATAATGTTCGGCCACATGCAGCGAGGATGACATTCCAAAGGCTGGAGTAGTTTGAATGGGAAACAATGCCCCACCTACCATATTCATTGGACATTGCTCCATCTGATTATCATTTATTCTGCAGTCTTCAAAATCATTTGGACAGAAAAAATATGAATTCTGTAGATGAGGTCAGAACAATCCTGGAGGAACATTTTACGTCACGGACAAGTGAATGTTGGAAGCAGGGCCTTGCAAGTCTGCCGGATAGATGGAAGAGCATTGTAGAAAATGAAGGAGAGTATATTTTAGATTAAAAAAGAACTTTGTTTATCTTAGTTTTGATAAATATAAACCCACATTATTTATAAGATGACCTAACATATCTATATATATATTTATATATATATATATATATATATATATATATATATATATACACACACACAGGCGCAGGAGTGGCTGTGTGGTAAGTAGCTTGCTAACCAACCACATGGTTCCGGGTTCAGTCCCACTGCGTGGCATCTTGGGCAAGTGTCTTCTGTTATAGCCTTGTGAGTGGATTTGGTAGACGGAAACTGAAAGAAGCCTGTCGTATATATGTATGTATGTATATATATATATATATATATATATATATATATGTATGTATGTACGTGTTTGTGTGTCTGTGTTTGTCCCCCTAGCATTGCTTGATAACTGATGCTGGTGTGTTTACGTCCCCGTCACTTAGCGGTTCGGCAAAAGAGACCGATAGAATAAGTACTGGGCTTACAAAGAATAAGTCCCAGGGTCAATTTGCTTGACTAAAGGCGGTGCTCCAGCATGGCCGCAGTCAAATGACTGAAACAAGTAAAAGAGTATACATACACGCATATATATTAGCTCTAACTATTCACTGTCAGTCCTCAAACAATTCATTGTTAAACCACAAATAAAGAAATTAATCCACCAATGTGGTGTTGAGCATTCATCCTCACTTCACTATGTGGCTGGCTGGCTGGTTGGATTTTGTGTCTTGCCAGTTGTGCTGAATATATTCCATATCAAAGAGGCCTAATACGATTAACACATGTTCTTGTTTTCTTCATTTATCTGCAATGTCCAATCTGCTGCATTGTGTTTCATGTCTAAAAAGTTCAATCTGCTGAGCTTATTAGAATTACCTCCCTTGAGTGTTCTCTTCTAGCTTTTAAATACACCTGCAGGGAATTTTCTTTTCTTTTTTTTTTTGCATAATCTCCCTTTGATTGTAGTTTTTCAGCTTACTATATTACAAATGTGAGACCCTATTATATTACTCATGCAATGTTCTATCCCTGCTCCTCTACCATATTTCATACATGTTATGTTTGCCTTATTCTATTGATACCGCTCTACAATATACAGTATACCCGTATTGCATTCTATTTTTCAGCCCCTACCTAACATCTGCCAAGAGGGAGATGTTTTCTGACTATGCTTTACCTGCGTCTGTCATCATTATGTCTTTTGTCGGTGCCTACCTGTTTAGGGACATCAAGCGTAAGTAGTAACCCTGTTGTGGTGTTATAGTGTGATGCTATAGTATGGGCGTTTGTTATGGTGGTTAATTTTATAGTGTGCATGATTGTAGTGGTGATGTAGTATGTGAAATTATTTTAGTGGTGATAGTGATGTACAACCGGATGCTGAAAAGTGCCTGGCTTTGGGTAAAAGAAAAATACAAGAGGATCAGTAAATTATGATTTTATTCAAAATATTCCCCTCCCAAATTCACACACTTATTGCAGAAGTCCTTCAGTTTTCCTAAAGCCTGTAAAGGAACTCAGAAGGTTGGGGCCTCCAACCAGACCTTTCATGACACCCTTAAAACCAGGAACTTTTCAGTACTTGCTTGAGGTGTGAGGGGATCGTTGAAGTAGTGGTGATATAGAAACTATTGTAGCAAAGGCTGTGTTGGTGGTGTTGCAGTGTGGATAATGGTTACGGGTGGCTTATAAAATAACATCAATGGTTCCCAAATGTCGCTTTTTTTTTTTGTATTTGTGTTGCACATCAGATTAAATAAGACTATATATTCATTATATGCAGCTGAAGCAATATTAGTTTAAAACCACAATCTGTGTATCACACTTAAAGCAGATACATCATGGAAGGCTTGATTCACTGCAGTATTTGTCCTAAGCAGTATCTCTTATAGACATTTCTGTGTTAAAAAGAACACAGAAGTATATCAGAAGCAAATGAAAATTGTCCGGCTGTGGTGATCACTCTCTCTTCACAGATGATTGCTCTCTCTTTGTGCTTCCTTGTTGTTAATAGAATTTCTGAATCTCTAGTTTCTGTCAGAAAAGAATAATGGGTCCATTGCAAGGACGTAAATTGTATAACTATTGATTGCCAGGTGACCACAAGTCCTGAGAATGTGTCAATTAATCTTCTGTCTGAAATCTTTATATATAAAAGTCAAGTTGTGTATCTGTCTCCTACGATTTAGATTCCTAACTGCTCCCACATTTTACGGTGCAGTTTAACCAAAACCGGGTATCTTATAGTCGTGATTCATATCGAGCCCTTCTGGGTATTAGCGCACGTCTACGATGAGTCTACGATTAAAAAAAAAATTTACCATCATTTTTTTCCATTTTAATGCATTCTTTTCGATATTATATAAAGGAAGTAACTCTCTAAAAATGTCTACAATGAGTCAACGATTTTAAAAAATTTATCATTTTTTTCCATTTTTAATGCATTTTTTTTGCTATTTTTTGGCTATAACTCTCTAAAAATGCTTATATAGTTATTTCCCTTACAAACCCGAGCAATGCCAGGCGATACTGCTAGTTGGTGTATAAAATCCCTTGGAAACAGCTATTATTTTGTATTTTAGCACTTAGAAGTCCTTTCTCTTGACTCATAAACTTCTCATGTTATATGAAGAAATAAAAAACAAGCCCCACATTTCATGAATTTCTTTCACAGGCACATGTGTGGCTTCGTGGTAAGAAGTTTGCTTCCCAACCACATGGTTCCAGGTTCAGTCCCATTGTGTGGGGCACCTTGGACAAGTGTCTTCTACTATAGCCTTGGGTCGACCAAAGCCTTGTCAGTGGATTTTGTAGACTGTCGTGTGTGTATATATATACATCTTCTTATATTTTACTTGTTTCAGTCATTTGACTGTGGCCATCCTGGAGCACTGCCTTAAAAGGTTTTAGTTGAAGAAACCAACCCCAGAGCTTATTGTTTGTAAACCTAATACTTTAGCCAAACCACTAGGTTAAGGGGACCTAAACATGCCAGCATTGGTTGTCAAGCAATGATGGGGGAAGAAATACACACACACACACACACACACACACACACATATAATACGATGAGCTTCTTTCATTAATCGTCTACCAAATCCACTCATAAGGGTTTGGTCTGCCCAAAGCTATAGTAGAAGACACTTGCCCAAGATGTCATACAGTGGGACTGAGCCCAAAACTATGTCATTGGGAAGTAAACTTCTTACCCCACAGCCACACCTGTGCCTACACACACACACACACACACACACACAACACACACATGGATGTGTGTATTTACCTGTTTATTCCCCACCACGTCTTTGCAGCCAGTGTTGTTGTATTTATGTCACCAGCAAAAGAGACTAATAGAATTAAGTGTTAGGTTTTAAAAAAATGCTCTTGGGTAGACTCATTTGACAAATTCTTCAAGTGGTGCCCCAGTATGGCTGCAGTCTAATGACTGGAACAAGTAAAAAATAGAAGATAAAAGATTGTGATTATTTTCATATTTAATATGTCCCACATTGTCAAATAATATTTAATTAATGTATCTCAGGTTATGTCATGCTGACAATTTCTAAAACGAATGAAACAGTGCAATACATGTTTATTGCCAACTAGAAATTATACGAACTTCAAAATAAGCAGACAAAAACAGATAGAATTAAACCTGGCTGTGTGTTAAGTAGCTTGCTTACCAACCACATGGTTCAGTCCCACTGCGTGGCATCTTGGGCAATTGTCTTCTGCTATAGCCTCGGGCCGACCAATGCCTTGTGAGTGGATTTGGTAGATGGAAACTGAAAGAAGCCTGTTGTATATATATATATATATATATATATATGTGTGTGTGTGTGTGTATATGTTTGTGTGTCTGTGTTTGTCCCCCTAGCATTGCTTGACAACCGATGCTGGTGTGTTTAGGTCCCTGTCACTTAGTGGTTCGGCAAAAGAGACCGATAGAATAAATACTGGGCTTACAAAGAATAAGTCCCAGGGTCGATTTGCTCGACTAAAGGCGGTGCACCAGCATGGCCGCAGTCAAATAACTGAAACTAGTAAAAGAGAGAAAAAGAGTACATCTTTTCCCTTATAATTCCTTAATTTCAAATTTCTAATCATCATCATCACCATCATCCTTTAACCTCAGTTTTCCATGCTGGCATCTGAAGAACTGATTATCTCCCTTGTAATAGCTGCCATCACTATAGAAACCGTATGTGCATGTTTTAATATGATATCATTTAATTTTAAATGTTTCAAGTTAATTAATGATGTCTGTTTAATGTCTGGAACTCCAATGTTTTATTTTAGTTGGTGAGAGCTTTGACCCTGATACAACGAATGCAACTTTGGAATTGGTGCCATTTTCCAAATTGAATGTTGGTTCAATATTTGGTGGAATGGGGCTTGGATTCTGTTTGTCTCTTCTCTTCTTCATGGATCAAAACATATCAGCAGCACTTGTTAATGCTCCTCAAAACAAGTAAGCACATATCTACGATTTAATGTATGTATGTATATATATTTGTGTATGTATGTATGTGTGTATATGTATGTGTATGTATGTGCATGTATGTCTATATATATGTATGTGTGTGTGTGTATATATATATATACATATATATGTATGTGTGGCACATAAAAAGCACTATTTGAGCATGATCATTACCAGCTTCACCTTACTGGTGCTTGTGCCGGTTGCACGTGAAAAACAACATTCAAGCGAGGTTGTTGCCAGTACTGCTGGACTGTCTCCTGTGAAGGTGGCACATAAAAAACACCATTTGAGCATGGCCGTTCCCAGTACCGCCTGACTGGCCCTCATGCTGGTGGCACCCACTGTACTCATGGACTAGTTGGCGCTAGGAAGGGCATCCAGCTGTAGAAACCTTGCCTGATCAGATTGGAGCCTGGTGCAACCATCTAGCTTGCCAGTCCTCAATCAAACTGTCCAACCCAAGCTAGCATGGAAAACAAATGTTAAACGATGATGATGATATATATCATCATCATCGTCTGCCTTCCATGCTAGTATGGGTGGGACGGTTTCACATGAACTGGCCAAGCAGAAGCCTGCACCAAACTTCTGTGACTGTTTTGGTAGGATTTTTACAGCTGGATGTCCTTCCTAACATCAACCACTCAGCAGAGTGGATTTAATGCTTTTTATGTAGCACAAGCACAGGCGAGGCCAGTTTTGGCAAGGTCAGTTATTTGATTGCAGCTATACTGGAGCACTGCCTTAAAGGGAGTTAGTCAAAGAAATTGATCCAGCACTTATTCTTTGTAAGCCTAATACTTATTCTATTGGTCTCTTTTGCTGAACTGTTAAGTTAGGAGGACATAAACCCACTAGCATCAGTTTTCAAGCAATGGTGGTGTGGCAAACACAAACATATGCACACAAATACACACACACACACACACACACACATATACATACATACATATATATATATATATATATATATATATATGGCTTTGGTCGGCTTGAGGCTATAGTAGAAGACCACTCACCCAAGGTGCCACACTGGAACTGAACCTGGAACCATGTGGTTGGGAAGTAAGCTTCTTACTACACAGCTATGCCTGTGCCTATATATATATATATATATATATGTGTGTGTGTGTGTGTGTGGAGGTGCAATGGCCTAGTCGTTAGGGCAGCGGACTCGCAGTCGTAGGATCGCGGTTGTGAGTGTTTATTGAGCAAAAACACCTAAAAGCTCCACGAAGCTCCGGGGGTGATCCCTGCTGTACTCTTTCACCACTCTTTCTCTCACTCTTTCTTCTGTTGGCCTGCTTGCTTAGCCAGCGGGGTGGTGTCATTCGAAGGCTAAAACAATGTGAATGCATTGTGACCAGCGATGTGTAGCAACATCTGATGGTCTGGTCGGTCACGTGATATATATATATATGTATATATATATATATGCTTGATTTTATATTGAGCTATAATAAAAGCAATTTTACATTAAACTGAAGGCTTTCTCAATGCTTTTTGTTGCGTACATAATTTATTCTTAAACAAGAATTTTATTGACAGTGACTTCAAAGTTTCGGCCTTTTAGTCTTACGGAAGCTGGCATTCTGATGGAGGCTAACAGAGTCTGAAACTTCAGAGTAAGTCTCTGTCCTTGTAGAAGTCTGTGTATGTATGTATGTATGTATACATGGACTTCACTTTGGAGTCGTTACCATAAGTATCCTTTCAGACTAGGTACGCCATGTTTCTGCATGTTGTAAGAAGGGTCTAGAAGGGACGAGCTCAGGAAGAGCATCAGGCTGTAAAGCACTGCCTCAGACAGGACTGTCCAACTCATGCCAGCATAGAAAAGTGGACACAGGACACTGATGATGTTGATGATAGTAGTGGTGGTGATGATGATGATTGTCATCATCGATCCACCATTGATTTCAACAACAAATATTCAGTTGGTTGACACAGCTGACCATCTGGCTCATTAAATTAATATGCACGTGGTTGACTATTCCAGTGACACATGTAATTATAATGTAATTAATTCTCAAGATGAATCTGCATAACACAATATGTGGCAAGGCCTTACCTTTTGAATTATAGAATAATCAATCTGATGGACACCTAAACAGCTTCACTCACTAGGTTTTGGGTTGACTTGAGGTTTTACTAAGAAGCACTTGCACAAGATTTATCATACATGAAAATATTGATACCATTGATCTTTCATACACTGAAATATTGATCCTGTTGGATTATCATATATTAAAATATTGATTTTTTTTTTTGATTTGTCATCTTTTAAATACTGATTTTTATTCATCTGTCATACACTGTAATATCAGCACTATCAGTCTGTCATACACTGTAATATCAGCACTATCAGTCTGTCATACACTGTAATATCAGCACTATTGGTCTGTCATACACTGTGAAATTGACACTATCGGTCTGTCATACATTGACATCGACACTATCAGTCTGTCATACATTGTGACATCGACACTATCGGTCTGTCATACATTGTGACATCGACACTATTGGTCTGTCATACATTGTGATATCAACACTATTGGCCTGTCATACACTGTGAGATTGACACTAATGGTCTGTCATACATTGTGACATCGACACTATTGGTCTGTCATACATTGTGATATTGACACTATCAGCCTGTCATACACTGTGAGATTGACACTGACGGTCTGTCATACACTGTGATATTGACACTATCGGTCTGTCATACTCTGTGATATCGACGCTATTGGCCTATCATACACTGTGATATCAACACTTGGTCTGTCATATATTATGATACTGACACTATTGATCTGTGATGCATGAAAATATTGAATCTTTTATCAATGACATGTTGGCTTTCTGCCTTGTTAGACGCTTGATATATGTTGACCTATTGACCTTATACCATGCTATAACGTTTAATCTCTGAGAAGTTGACTCATTTCTCTATCATATCACTGATATGTTGCTATTTCTCTCCATCAGAATGAAAAAAGGCACAGCCTACCACTGGGATCTGTTTGTGGTTGGTGTTATCAATGGTATTCTCTCCATATTTGCCTTCCCCTGGTTGCATGCTGCTCTACCACACTCCCCACTTCATGTCCTGGCCCTGGCAGACGTAGAAGAGAGAGTAGATCAGGGTCATGTCTATCGAACGTAAGTAACAACTTCATTTAATTCTATGGTCTAGTTCCTTGTCTTTGATTTGGTTATTGGTCTAGTCTTTGGTTTT
>NC_043009.1:56968191-56995691 GCF_006345805.1 Octopus sinensis | reverse complement strand
GCTGCTATGATTAGCAGATTCAGTAATCACTCAGAAACCTCTATAATTACTCCCTGTCCCTTGTTTGCTTGAGTTTTCTCAGTTGACTCTGATGTAGAGAAAGCCTCAGTCCTTCCTGGCACAATGTATATTGTATGGAAAGGATTTAGCTTGTGGTAGAGCATATCGCGTAAAGAAGGGGGAAAAAAAGAGTCGATTGTATATAACAGAACTTGGTCCCTTAAGATTGCAATGAAAGGTGGTAGTGTTAAGTAGATAGTGAATGTCACCAAAGGAGATGGCTTAGTGGTTAGGGTGTTGGACTCCTGATCATAAGATCATGGTTCTGATTCTTGGAGCGGGTGGTGTGTTGTATCCTTGAACAAAACACTTCATTTCACATTGCTCAAGTCAACTCTGCTAGTAAATGACCAGCCCTGCAACAAACTGGTGTTCCATTCAGGGAGGATGCTGTGATTTTACTAGTTTATTCACCATGGTAACTCGGTAATCAATCTTATAAGTCCAAGGACCAGAGACAGTGATGTCCAGAGGGACTTGCATCTTATGCCACAGAGAACTCCAGACTTATTGATTGACCGTCTGTTTTTTATGCTTTTCTTTCAGTCTGCCTATCCACCAAACCATTTCATTCGACAAGTTCCGCAAAGGAAGATGCATTTATTCACAGGGCTGCAAGTGCTCCAGTTAGTCATTCTCTGCATATTTGGTTTTGCACCATATCCTTATTTAAAGATGTTTTTCCCGGTTTTAATATTTGGACTCATACCTGTCAGGTAAGTTAAGGATTATTTTCACAAACACACAAGCTAATTTTACAGATTTCAGTTTTATTACATTATATTAGATTTTGTAATTCCCCCAGGGCTGACTTTACCTTTCATCCTTTCAAGGTCAATAAATTAAGTACCAGTTGCATACAGGGGTCGAACTAATCAACTGGCCCCCCCTCCCCCAAAATTTTGGATCTTGTGCCTAGAGTAGAAAAGGTTATTTTACATTTTGTGCTGTATGTGTGGGCGGGGTTCTGGCAAGTTAAAGATAAACCCTCTGCATGTCATAAAAGGAAACTAAAAGGCATTGAGGGAGAATTTGCTTCCTGACCTTGTAAAACTCCTCGCAACAATGAGCCCCCAAATAGACCCATGGGTTGTCGCTTGAGTGGTGCAAAGATGTCATATGCCAGGAGTAAGGGAATCGCTAACATATGGATGTTCCAACGTGCTGTTACAACACAGGCCCTCCCCACCATACTACTACTACTATTACTTTACATTTAGTTAGTGTGTCGGACAAAATGCTTAGCAGCATTTCTTCCAGCTCTCTCTATACTAGGTTCAAATTCTTCCAGGGGCAACTTTGCCTTTTGTCCTTTTCAGGTTGACAAAAATAAAGTACCATTCAAGTACTGGAGCCTATTTAACTGATTACTGTCCTCACTGTCAAATTGCTGGCTTTGTGCCAAAATTTGAAGCAGTTACCTTTTACTTGTTTCAGTCATTAAATTTAATTTGTCAAAATATTCTTGTTGCTTTGAAACTGTGACATGTTCGCTGACAAAGTTCCGTGCTGCATCATTTTCTCAGTTGCAGTTTCAAAGTGATGAAAATATTTTGACAAATTAAATTTAAATGTTGAAGTGAATCTAACAGTTTTTGTGTGTTTTTAAATGGCTTATAAATACTTTCCACGCTGCAATTGTTTTTGTTTCAGCACACGATATGCAAGTACATCTTCATAATTATCTTTTTTTTATTTCAGACATAAAATTATTCCTTACATAATTAACGACAAGTTTTTGAAAGCAATGGATGGTAATTAAAGGACGATAGCTTTCACTTCCCACTTTGATGACCAGCATTCAGTAACTGACCAGGAGCCCAAATTCACTTGGATAAAGTACATTGCAGCCATTTATAAGCGTGTCTCTCTGTCTGCCATTCAGAATTTTATTTTATTTTATAATTTTTAATTATTTTAATCTTTTTTTTTTAAATTTACATTTTAAGAATAAATCTATCTCCATTGTAGGACTACTTTTTCTTCTTATTGCTTCAGTCATGGGAATGTGGCCATGCTGGGGCACAGCCTTGAAGTGTTTATTCAAACAAATCAACCACAGTACATATTTTTTAAAGCTGGTACTTATTCTGTTGGTGTCTTTTGCCAAACTGCTAAGTCACAAGGATATAAGCAAATCAACACCAGTTGTTATGTGCTCTATGTATGTGATATATATATATATATATATATACATACAGAAAGGGAGAAGAAAGACTTCAAATATGCTTTCTAATCTGTCACTGGGCTAATAGTGGCAAATTATGTGTGTGTATATATATATATATATATATGGACACACGCGATAGGATTCTACACAGTTTCTTATTTCTTTACTGCCCACAAGTGGCTAAACATAGAGGGGACAGACAAAGGGATTAAGTTGATTACATCGACCCCAGTGCATAACTGGTACTTAATTTATCGAGAACATAAAGACAGACGAAATACTGCTAAGCATTTTGACAGCTAAAGTTTCTGTCAGCTCACCGCCTTCTACACAGTTTCTGCCTACCAAATTCACCCACAAAATGTTGACCTTAGGCTGTAGAAGTCATTTGTCATAGGTGCCATGCAGTGAGATTGAACCTGAAGCCACGTGGTTACAAAGTAAGAAATTAGTTATTTTGATGACTGTAATAGCTAAGATGTCTTAACTATTTATCTCATCTTTTAATATGTCTATCTACACTGTACATCTTTTACTGTTTTTTCTTCTATGTCTGTTAGTATGCTCATGTGGATGTGTGTGTGTGTGTGTGTGTATCAGTGTAAAGGAAGCTTATATCTTACGATGCCAATTAGAAACTGAAAATGAATGAGTGTGTGTGTAACTGATGTTGCCATGGGCACTGGGCTTATGACAGCTGAAAAAATGCAACAATTATTGTATCAGTGAAACAGAAACTCAGTCCTGAATGCAAGTCTCCAAATCTGCATCATTTATTAAATATATATATATACATACACACCACACACAGGTATATTTATACAGATATATGTATGCATGTATATATATATATATATATATAAAACATATGTATGTGTGTGTGTGTGTGTGTGTGTGTGTATTGTCATGTGTCTAGTTACTGGCATGGATGTGCGGTTAAGAATTTTGCTCCCACACCACTTGGTTCAGATTTAGTCCTGGTGTATGACACACTGGACAGGTATCTTCTTCCGTAGCCCAGGGCTGATCAAAGCCTTGTGAGTGGTTCTGGAAGATGTAAACTGAAAGGAACCTATAAAGTGTGTGTGTCTCCTTGTCTTGACTTCACCTGATTGTCATAGTGTCATCATCATATAAGCAATATCATTTGTTTCTGATCTTCCGAGCATTAGCAGTGTGAAAATGATTGCGTGTGTATATATATGTATATAAATTAGAAAAAAAACCACCTTTTATCAATTCAAAATGAACAATTAAATTACACCATCTAGAAAATTACATATAATAGAAATATTAAAATAATAAAATATCAATGATGAAGTAAATTGCATAAAAAGTAATAAAAACGTATATAATTGGTAGAATAACTATATATATAAAAATACAAAATGGGACAAGAACGCAAAACATTCCAATAGACAATACGAAAACGGACGGGTCATTTGAAGCCTCTAATCTTCAGTCAAGAACCGGATCATCCTCATCAGCCGAAATTGCGAGGATGATCTGGTTCTTGACTGAAGATTAAAGGCTTCAAACGACCCATCCGTTTTTTGTGTCGTCTATTTGAATGTTTTGCGTTCTTGTCCCATTTTGTATTTTTATATATATTTTTTATACATATTTTGCGACGTACGTACACACCTTCCTCTTATATATGTATATATATATATATACATACACACACACAATAAAATTATAAGAATGAACAATAGCAGTTTTATACATGCAAGGCATTTTATATGTGATTACACATGCATTATGTTATAGGAAAAACACTTACCACCTCCTCAGGCAACAGAACAACTAAGGTAACAAAAATGTTGCATGTTCTTTCAATAAGCCCCACCTCGTGTAGAAATGTCTGACGTAAAACACCGACTAACTTTTTGTTAAATTTAAGATATTACTCATGTTATATCTCTGTTGTGCATTTGCATTCCTGAAATTCCATTAGCTGATGTCGTGTTCACATGATTCCACTGGTTTTCCTCCAAGCAACATTTCCTTCATGTGGCAGTCTCTCTCATGCACATCTGACACTATGTCACACATCATGCGGAAGTGTTTTTGCTCCAAACCACTTTATGCCATCCCTCTTTTAGCCTGTCAGCTTACAGAAGTCCATTTTGTCTCAACCTGACAGCCAGTTCAACTTGTGTCACCATGTGCAAACCCTCTCAGTAGCCATGACCATGTGCTGTCTGCTTCTTGCTCACCATCCTTTGTGTCATGATGTGGAAGCTGTGCCCCCTTACTGTGTCTCAATGTGGAAGCTATCTTTCCAAGTGACAGCCTTCTTTATATCCGTCTGATCCAGTGTTGTTTACTCAGCAAACTGGAATAGTTTCTTTACAAGTTACAAAGCCATAAGATAACATAGACAAGATGGCAAAAAGATGGGATATATGTATTGATAACCCATAAGATAAAATATTGATAAGATATAACAAATAACATTTATCCAAACAGGGAGATGAGATATAATGAACAATAACATAAATGATAGAGACAAGTATAACAAAGAACATATACAATATATAGCAGGACAAGATAACAAATCATAACATATTTTATGATACAGAAGGCCATGGCATACAAGCCATAATGTAACATATTTAGGTGCTACTTTGGTGTGTGATTTACAGTTTAAAGGGAGATGCCAAACTTGTGTAATCTACACGCTTATTTTTATTATGGTTATTCTGGGTTTCTTATTTACTAAAACACAAATGAAATGTGGTTTTATAATTATTATTAGAACAGTAAGAATTTTTGGAAAAATACACTTACAATGCTAAGTATGGACTAAAAAATTTGAATAATTAACGATGAATTAAGTGAACATTTGCTAAAAATGCAAGAACATCTTAAGGGTTTTTAAGAATTGAAAAGTAAGCTAAAAAGTAACCCAAATTAATCGCCCTTTAAGTTGATCACATATCAAAGTAGCACCCATATTTATATGATACAGAAAAACTTACAATTCCCAGATTTTATGTTCCAGACAATTTTCTTCCTTTTTCTTTTTTCTAAATAAAATTGTAAATAAACAGAATTTGAAACATTTTATTATTTTGTTCTTTTAAAATTTATTTCTAAAAATTTATAACAATGAAGTGATTTTTCAGATGTTTCTAGAAGCTGGCAATTTTTAGATCCCACATCAGTTCATATATATATACACACACACACCTTACCCTTCATCTCAGCTACACTCTATAATGGATGATTCTAGAAACTTTTTACATCCTTTGTATTCTGTAATTAGGTCATTGTAATTAAATTTCTGTGGCATGTAGTTGAAGATCCTGACCAGCGTGAACCTTTCGGCAGCATTTCGACCATAGAACATGGTGAGTTGTCGAGCCAAGTTGAGTGCATTTGCTTTGTCCTGCAACAGAGAATGGAAAGATGTCGAAATAAAGACTTTGTTTGGAAAGTGTGACGATGGCTTAATTGGCCGAAACTTTCAAGTCACCATTAACATTTAAGTGTGTATAATATATATATGTGTAAATATATTCCTTTATTTGTTTCAGTCATCTGACTGCAGCCATGCTGGAGCACCACCTTTAGTCAAACAAATTGACCCCAGGACTTATTCTTTGTAAGCCTAGTACCTATTCTATCGGTGTCTTTTGCCAAACCACTAAGTTACGGGGATGTAACACCAACATCGGTTGTCATGCGGTGGAGGTGGGGACAAACTCACACACATAGGTGCAGGAGTGGCTGTATGGTAAGTAGCTTGCTTATCAACCACATAGTTCCAGATTCAGTTCCACTGCATGGCACCTTGGGAAAGTGCCTTCTACTATAGTCTCAGGTCAACCAAAGTCTTGTGAGTGGATTTGGTAGATGAAAACTGAAAGAAGCCCATCGTGTATATATTCTTTTATTTGTTTCAGTCATTTGACTGCAACCATGCTGGAGCATCACCTTTTATTCAAACAAATCGACCCCAGGACTTATTCTTTGTAAGCCGAGTATTTATTCTATTGGTCTCTTTTGCTGAAACACTAAGTTACAGGGATGTAAACATACCAACATCAGTTGTCAAGCGATGGTGGTGGTGGTGGGGGGACAAATATAGACACATAAACATATACATAATCATCATCATTTAGCGTCCGCTTTCCATGCTAGCATGGGTTGGATGGTTCAACTGGGGTCTGTGAAGCCAGAAGGCTGCATCAGGCCCAGTCTGATCTGGCAGTGTTTCTACGGCTGGATGCCCTTCCTAACGCCAACCACTCCGTGAGTATAGTGGGTGCTTTTTACGTGCCACCCGCACAGGTGCCAGACGGAGCTATATATATTTAAAATAAATGGAAAATTGATCAACAAAAATTGACTAACATCAATTATTACTTTTTAATACAAATAAACTATATCCCATCTGACAGCTGTTTCTGCTTCCAATGTTCCATGGTATTGCCACTGAAAATTCTAAAAATAATATATTTGGTAACACATTCGATCTGGAACATGGAGCTTCATCATTTATTATTTATACACCCTGTTACCCCCATAGAAAAATTAACCCACCAATTAATATTTTAAGTTTAGTCCTGATGTGTCACATATGCAAAAATGGTAGGATTTAAATATATTAAGCCTTTCATCTTCTCGGGGTTCTTCCTTTTTTCTTTTATGAATTTTTCTTCACTTTGATGAAATTCCATGTTCCAGATTGGATGTGTTACCAGATATGAATGTTATTTTCAGAACTTTCAATGGCAATACCATGGAACATTGGAAACAGAAACAGCTGTTAGATAGGATACAGTCTATTTGTATTAAAAAGTAATAACTGATGTTAGAAAATGGAGAAATATTGATCAACAACTGTTTACTTTAAATTTTTTATTTATATATATATATATATATATATATATATATATATATATATATATATATATATATATATTATATATATATATATATGTGTGTGTGTGTGTGTTTGTCTTTACCACCATCGCTTGGCAACTGATGTTGGTGTGTTTATATCCCTGTAACTTAACAGTTCAGCAAAAGACACCGACAGAATAAGTACTAGGCTTACAAAGAATAAGTCCTGGGGTCGATTTGTTTGACTAAAAGGTGGTGCTCTAGCATGGCTGCAGTCAAATGACAAACAAATTTACCACACAGCTATTTATATAAAATTTTAATCTTTTGGCCTGGGGCATTACCTCAAAGAGTTTTTGGTGAAACAAATCAACACCAGTACTTATTCTGTCAGTCACTTTTGCTGAACTGTTAAATTAAGGGGATGTAAACACACCAACACTGGTTGTCAAGTGGTGGAGGGATGGACAAACAAAGGTACACACACACACACACGACAGGCTTCTGTCAATTTCTGTCTACCAAATCCACTCACAAGGCTTTGGTCAGCTTGAGGCTTTAGTAGGAGACATTTGCCCAAGGTGCTATGCGGTGGGACCGAATCTGGAACCATGTGGTTGGGAAGCAAACTTCTCACCACATAGCCAGGTTATAGTAACCATCTTCTTTGTATGTCCTCATTGTGAGTTCAGACCCCACTTTGTCCAACCTAAACAGTGGTCAATATTATTAGAATGGGGATGACAGGGAGAAAGAGAGGAAGGTAAGTAGTAAGATGGTCAGTTGGACAAGGACAAGTGAGCTACTGTATTATCTGCTCAAGCATGCCAAACTGTGAGCGCAAAGACAGTGTCACTTACGCTAATTGCCTTAGTAATGGTCAACTGTCAAGGCAAAAATAGTGTCTATCATTAGTCACCATAGTAACAAGAACTGTCAACAACTCAAGGAGAGCAGTGATACTGATGCTGCACTAAGAAGTATTGTGGTCAATTCAGTTGGGAGGAATTTTCTTCACAGATGGTAGCAGAAATATTGTAGGTATTTAGAACATTTTAATCAACTTACCAATATTTTAGAATCGTAATCTCCAGACATTAGTACCAAACCTAGTAAAAAAATAAAATATAAGCATGAATATATTATACATATATTCTGAGTATATTATATCTCTCTCATATATATATATGTCATCATCATTGTTTATTTATGTGAGGCGGCGAGCTGGCAGAATTGTTAGCATGCTGGGCAAAATGGATGTTAAACGATGATGATGATGATGAACATATATATATATAACAGAGAGAGAGAGAGAGAGAGAGAGATACACACACACATATATGCAGGATACCTTAGCTTTTTTGTAAGCATTAGCATATTTCTGTTGGAATATAACAGCTTTTGTTTCATTAATCAATTAATTATGAAAATAATTTAGTAAAATATTTTGGTCATTATCAAGCTGATGTTTGGAACAAATTAACATGAAGTTTTGATGAAAGATTTTAATTGATATTACTTTAAAAGAGGAAGTTTGTGTCTTAGAATCAGGTGCAATCCAAGGTGGATTTATTTCAGAAGAGACAAGCAATCATTAATTTCATCATTGTTTTAACATTGACTTTTCTACGATTGAAGAGAATTCATCGAGGCACTTCTATGCAAAAAGGACTGTTTTCACGAAGCAAAAATTTTGTCTTTAAACATTAAAAAGAAATATGGTGCCATGTAAAAAGCACCCAGTATACTCTGTAAAGTGGTTGACGTTAGGAAGGGCAACCAATTGTAGAAACCAATCCAAAACAGATTATGTAACTTTGTGCGACCACTGTCAAACCATTCAACTCATGCCAGTATGGAAAATGGATGTTAAACGATGAATATAGTTGTTGTTTGAGAGACACAGGGACATGTGTTTAATTAGGACCCAGCTGGGCTTAGACAACAAACAGCAAAACGATATTTACCTTTCTCCTCTTTAAGATCAGTAAAATGCTGCATTGTGACGCAGGGGGGAGCATTCTCTTGGTGTTTCTGGTGAGAGAAAGAAAAGAGAGAGAAACAGTCATGATGGTTCTTTAATAATGTGATGAAAGAGGTGGCGATGAAGGAGAGAACAGTTTATGATGCTATATAAGTGTATTCCTTACATTACAGTAGAAGTCACATATCTGGTACAGGGCTACAGCTACACACACACACATACAAACATTCTTGATCACCTTTAAAACAAGGCAATCCAGTTGATTAGTAAAATGCTCTCACCAATACACAACTACTGGTACAACAGACTATCTCCTCCTCACCACCTTCATCATCACCACAATAGTTCCTGCATCTATGAATTAATGATTTGTGTACCATCCATGTTTCCACTCACTAACATACACTACCACTGCTCTATACCACAGAACACCATTATACCACTCCACCATGAGCCAAAGATAAAAACACCTGCATTTGTCTTTTGATCTGCAAGATATTATGTGGTCAATACATAACAGGCTTCTATCAGTTTCCATCTACCAAACTCACTCACAAAGCTTTGGTTGATTCTGAGCAACAGTAGAAGCACTTGCCTAAGGTGCCAAGCAGTGGGACAGAACTCAAAACCATATGTATCGAAATCAAACTTCTTACCACACAGTAATGCTTGTGCCTAGCAACATGCCTAGTGATGAGGTACATTTGTAGAGTGGTACTGGTATAAAGTGGAGCATCAGTTATAAAGTAGTATATTTGTATACAGTGTACTTGTAATCCCAGAGAGTCTATACACAGCTTACCTTATAGAGGGCCACAGGTGTGAAATATATTTCACTTCCAGAAAATTGTTGGTAGAAGAACTCATAACCATCCTGACGTGGTAGTGGATATACAAACTGTAAGAAGAAGAAAGGAAATATTAATATATAGAAAAAAAATATCTCTGAAGTTACTATGACGATAGGTCTTTAAACCTTTAGCATTCAGATTATTCTGTCAATCATAAGGCTTATTTATTCATACTGTTTTAAATTAATCCTACATAATATTAGAACTTCAAGATTTCTATGATGTGATTGTTTATTTAGGTTAAGGAACAGTGGTGTTAGATGTGGTTTCATGGTGTGAAGTGAATGAGAGAGGAGCAGTTTCCCCATTGAAACAGGATACCAGTCCACTGATTGTACTTTGCTAAACTAGAGGTGGTAGACTTATGATTTACCACATTGATTATTAATAGTAAGAGAGAGTGAAGTGTGACTTACCGAAGGACACAGTTTAGCCTTACTCATAACTTCATCATAATCCATTTCCTGTGAATTTAAACAAAATATATCAAAACATTAGCAGTCAGTAAAGCAGAAAGATATTATATTACAGACGGAGTGGATCAATGTCACGGTTCTTTCTAATTCTTAAATATCATAGTAAAAGTATTAAATTCTGACACTCTTGTACATCTAATGTTGTGTGTGTGTGTGCTTTCACATACACTTTTCTATGCTTGTACAGGTCAAGCTAAATTCATGGTGACAGATTTTCAATGGCTTGATGCTCTTCCTGATGCCAACCCTCAACATGGTGCCGTAATATTCTTCCCTGGCTGGACATGCCTTCAGGGAAGATAGGAAATGAAGGAGATTGTTTGATGCAGGTGATGTCTAAACAAGAAGATACAACCACCACACACACAACGGGCTTCTTCTTTCAACATTAAATAGTAGTGATGGTTTCTGATTTAGGCACAAGGCCATCAGTTTCGAAGGAAGGGGTTTAGTCAATACCATCGACCCCAGTAGAGACTGGTATTTTATTTTATTGATCCTACAGGGAATCAGATGGGAAATGAACATAGTATGTAAAGAGCTTTGATCTTACCTTTATGACGCCATACACGCAGTCTTTGACACTGTGGAACTGCATCCAAATCTATAGAAATGGTAAACGATTATTAACTAATTAGAACATATTTTTTTGGGTTTTTAATATCTCCCATTTTTTTTACTGTGATATTAACAAAGAACTGGCTGGTGGGATGGAGTGGGGTGATAAGGTACCAAGGGATGAATGGATCAGTCCACTTAGATGTAGGTAAGTAACAAAGCTTATAAAAAAGAAACATGACTTAAGCAGGTACCACTGTGAGATATAATTTAGCTTGAAGTAGATATGACATTGAGGCAGAGTGTAAGTAGCTATATGTAGGTACCATGGTGAGGCATAGTCCAACTAGCTGTAAGTACACACTACAGTGGGGCAGTGTAAGTTGCATGCCACAAGGTGGCTGGTTACGACTTTAAACTGCATTTGGCAGTGGGGATCTGATTTGGGAGTTCCAGGCTTTTGAGGAGAGTGGAACCACTTCTTACCAACTATAGTTTCCCGTCAGGGTCCCAGCCATGGGCTAAGTAGCATGTCAGACTTGCTACTTAGCCTATAGCTGGGACCCTAATGGGTGCAGGGCCGTCGCTAAGCCCCTGCAAACCTCTGCAGTCACAGGGGACCTCCACGGTCGAGGGGTCCCATATTAAGATCAAAGTACATAGACGAGTCATCTATTTACAGCAGTCCCATAGATAACTGGAATTCAAGCAAAAAGTATTCAAAGATTAGAACTTGAAATCAAAGATGTCTTACCTTTTCAATATTTTCAGGTGTTTCTTGTCTCAATAGCTCCAATTTTACAATATCATTTAACACCTGCAATGACAATAACATACATGTAAGTGTGCGCTTGAGTGCACAACACAGAATAACTGAAATAAATTTAAACAGAGTGGTTGGCGTTAGGAAGGGCATCCAGCTGTAGAAACTCTGCCAAATCAAGATTGGAACCTGGTGCAGCCATCTGGTTCACCTGCCCTCAGTCAAAATCGTCCAACCCATGCTAGCATGGAAAGCGGATGTTAAACGATGATGATGATGATGATGTAATAAGAGGATGTGGGGAGCTGTATCCAGCAGCACATGTTAATAAAACACTGATCAATTTCACTGTGCTACTACTGCTTATAACAGAGAGTGGTTCATATACCATGATCTGCACTATGTACAGCAGTCAACTGCATCGACTTCATGGTACCTTTTTACAGCCAGGTGTACTGGATACAACAGCCAGTTATATTTAGCAATGTACCTGTTTATTACTCAGTGTAGTAAGTACAACAGTCAGCCTTATGGTACCTATTTACGGATAGGTGCAATGCTGTTTACAGCAAGGCGTGCTGCACAAGATATCCATTTGCAGAGATGTCTCTGGTTATCTTTGTATGTGTATATCTACGTCACACACCATTTGTGATGCCAGATGAATCGTCCACGAAATTTGAATTTTAAAACAAAATACAAACTGCCAATCTAAGGGAGGCTACTCTATATAACATGAAACTGCATGAATTACTTCCCTTCACAATTTCAGTATTACTTTATCTCAGACTATGCATTTAACATAATTCTTAGAATATAAATCTTCTACACAGAATACCAGGGTCTAATACCTTATAAACTATAATTTTCACCCAGGTCGGCTTTATTCATATTCCACAAAGTCTGTAGCAAATGTGATCTGCCAATGCTGCCTGACTTGCACCTGTGTCGGGGGCACGTAAAAAGCACCATTTGAGCGTGGCCAATGCCAGTGCCGCCTAACTGGCACCTGTGTCGGGGGCACGTAAAAAGCACCATTTGAGCGTGGCCAATGCCAGTGCCGCCTAACTGGCACCTGTGCTGGTGGCATGTAAAAAGCACCCACCACACTCTCAGAGTGGCTGGCATTAGAAAGGGCATCCAGCTGTAGAAACCTTGACAAATTCGACGGGAGCCTGATACAACCTCCCAGCTTACCAGTTCTCAGTGGAACCATCCAACCCATGCCACCGACGACGATGAGGACTCATTTTCCTTCAAAGTGTTTTGTTTTTCCTCCAGGATTATCTCAGATCAAGGTTAAAACAAACTTGTTGTTCAGAGTTAAATACAAGTTCATGGGTTCTTCAGTGCGTTTATATATAAATTAACCTTCCTTTATTTTACACAATGCAGAGATGGAAAGCTTGCTCCTCGACCTCATGGTTTCAGGTTCAGTCCCACTGTACGATACCTTGGGCAAGAGTCTTCTACTTAATCTCAGGCCCACCATGGCTATAGTAGAAGACATTTGCCTAGTTGTGGGTGTATTCTATCTGTTACTTGTTTCAGTCATTAGACTGTGGCCATGCTGCAGCACCACCTTGAAGAATTTTTAGTTGAATGAATTGACCCCATTACTTCTTTTTTTAAGCCTGGTACTTATTCAATCGGTCTCTTATTGCCAAATTACAGGTGTGTAAACAAACCAACACCAGTTGTCAAGTAGTGGTGGGGAACATTCATCCATCCCTCTCTCTCATATATATATATATATATATGATGGGCTTCTTTCAGTTTCTGTCTACCAAATCCACTCACAAGGCTTTGTTGGCCTGAAGCTATAGTAGAAGACACTTGCCCAGGATGTCACACAGTGGGACTGAACTTAGAACCGTGTGATTGGAAAGCAAACTTCCTACCTTACAGCCACACCTGCACCAATTTTTATGTATAGACATAAAAACAATGCTTTTCAGACCTCATTCCTTCAGCAAATTGCCAATCATTTCAGTCTTTTGTCATCTGTGACATCCAGAGACTGGATATCACTCTTGTTTGTACCCCACTCTGCATCACACTGATTTAACGTCCATCATCATCGTCATCATCATCATCATCATCGTTTAACGTCCGCTTTCCATGCTAGCATGGGTTGGACGGTTCAACTGGGGTCTGGGAAGCCCGAAGGCTGCACCAGGCCAGTCAGATCTGGCAGTGTTTCTACAGCTGGATGCCCTTCCTAACGCCAACCACTCCATATTTGCATGGGTCAGACGGAATTTGTTGACCAAGAAGGTTATGCTTTTCCATAACCAGACGTGTTTCAGCAGAAGATTACCAATGAACAACACCTCTTGAATGGCAGTGATGGCTGTTAACAGCTATCACATGACATGAAGACAAGGAGACACAAACACTCATATATATATGTTGCACCAGGCCAGTGAGATCTGGCAGTGTTTCTACAGCTGGATGCCCTTCCTAACGCCAACCACTCTGTGAGTGTAGTGGGTGCTTCTTACGTGCCACTGACACTCGTCTGGCACCTGTGTCGGTGGCACGTAAAAAGCACCCACTACACTCACGGAGTAGTTGGCGTTAGGAAGGGCATCCAGCTGTAGAAACACTGCCAGATCTGACTGGCCTGGTGCAGCCTTCAGGCTTCCCAGACCCCAGTTGAACCGTCCATGCTAGCATGGAAAGTGGACGTTAAACGACGATGATGATGATCATCATCATCATCATTTAACGTCTGCTTTCCATGCTAGCATGTATATATAAGGAAAATAAGACAAGGTAGAAAATACTAAAATAAGAAGAACATTTTATAACCAGTTTCAGTCTTTTTGACTTTTTCAACTTAGAACAGATGGGTGGTTAGATGAGTGGTTAGTGAAAGCTGTACAAGCCATGTACAGGGATGCTGTCAATAAGGTGAGGGTTGGCAATGAGTATAGTGAAGAATTCTGGGTAGGGGTCCACCAAGGATCAGTCTTCAGCCCCCTCTTAGTCATCATAGTCCTCCAGGCAATAACAGAGGAATTCAAGACAGGATGCTCCTGGGAGCTTCTCTATACTGATAACCTTGCTCGAATAGCTGAGTCACTATCAGAACTAGAGAAGTTTCAGGTGTGGAAGCAAAGTGTAGAATCAAAGGGCCTTAGGGCAGTCTAGCAAAAACCAAAGTTTTAATAAGTAGGAAGGCAGACAAATCACAAATCCCTTCAGGTAAATGGCTCTGTTCATCTGTAGAAAAGATGTTGGTAGAAACTCCATCAGATGTATCGGCGTATGCTATGGACACATAAGAGGTGCAGCAATATCAAAGGAAGGCTAACTGGGAAGATAGTTTTTGTGTGCGGCAAATGCTCAGGAGCAATAAACACTGAAAATGTGCAGAAATCAGCTTCCGTCACATGCCAAAGGGAAAAACTAAAAGTAGTTGATAGCTTCCGTTACCTAGGTGACCATGTCAGTAGCAGGGATGGATGCTCTGAGAGTGTAGCCGCTAGAATAAGAATAGCCAGGGCAAAGTTCAGAGAGCTCCTACCTCTGCTGGTGACAAAAGGGCCTCTCGCTCAGAGTAAAAGGTAGACTGTATGACGTGTGTCAATAGCCATGCTACATGGCAGTGAAACATGGGCCGTAACTGCTAAGGACATGTGTCAGCTTGCAAGAAATGAAGCTAGTATGCTCCACTGGATGTGTAATGTCAATATGCATACCTGACAGTATGTAAGCGCCCTGAGAGAAAAGGGACATAAGAAGCATCAGATGTGGTGTGCAAGAGATTTGGCTGTGCTGGTATGGTCATGTGTTGCGAATGGATGAGAACAGCTGTGTGAAAAAGTGTCACACCCTAGCAGTAGAGGGAACCTGTGGAAGAGGTAGACTCAGGAAGACCTGGGATGAGGTGGTGAAGCACGACCTTCGAACACTGGGCCTCATGGAGGCGATGACAAGTGATCAAGTCCTTTGGAGATACACTGTGCTTGAGAAGATCTGGTAAGCCAAGTGAGACCGTAACCATAACCTATGTAGTATATGAGTACCCTTCAATCATTGGGCAATAAACTGTGCTTGTGAAGACCTATTGCGTTAAGTGAAGTCATTGCCGTGCCTGAATGGCACCTGAGCAAGTGGCATGTAAAAAGCACCATTTGAGCGTTGTCGATGCCAGTGCTGCCTGACTAGTCCCATGCTGGTGGTACATAAAAAGCACCATTCGAGTGTGATCGTTGTCAGTGCCACTTGACTGGCTCCTGTGCTGGTGGCACATAAAAAGGACCATTTGAGTATGGTTGTTGTCAGTACCGCCTGACTGGCCCTCGTGTCGGTGGCACATGAAAAGCACCCACTACAATCTTGGAGTGGTTGGCGTTAGGAAGGGCATCCAGCTGTAGAAACCTTGCCAGATCAGATTGGAGCCTAGTACAGCCTTCTTCTGGCTTGTCAGTCCTCAGTCAAACCGTCCAACCCATGCCAGCATGGAAAGCAGGTGCTAAACAACAACGACGATGAATAAAGCAAGGAAAGCAATTAAATTGTGGAAAAATTAAATGAAATGTTTTTAAAAATATTTTCATAGTCTTCAAATAGGTAGGACATTTTCCATGTTTTCTCTCTCTCTTTTATTAACTCGTGTGTTACTTTCCAACCTTCTACATACACACACACACACACATGTATATCAAGTCATGTGACTGACAAGACAATTTGATATTGTTATACATCACTGATCACAATGTGCTTTGCATTATTTCAACTTTTGAATGGGTCGACATTCGGCAGACTCTTTCTCCCATTCATTCTCTTTATTGAGCAACCTTTCATAGTGGTGTCTCCAAACATCTCTCTTTGCAGCCTCATTTAGTGCAAGTGAACCATCATCTATGTGGACACAGTTCTCTCCTACGACATCATGATTCTCTCTCACACACTGTCTTGCAACACAAAATACCTCAAGTCTTTGGTCCTCACGGCGCAGAACATTGGCAAATTTTTTCTTATCTGCTTCCCCTCTGGCTAAATAAATCTGTCTCCTAGCTTCCCATCTGGCAGTCTGATACAATACCCTACTACCACTGTTCTTCCAGTCCTTCCAAGCCTGTTTCTTTTCTCTAATAACCCTGTCAACAACACTGTTCCACCACCACGTTATTTTGGGTCAAGAAGAGACTTTGCACCATCCACAGATCTGGTCAGTGGCCTTCAGCAGGTTGTCTCGTAGAAACCTCCAGTTGTTTTCTACATTGTGTGAAGCTATATCCCCTTCTATTTCATCAAAGGCTTTGAGTAATATCACTAAATCTCTGTCCATTCACAGGATCTTTTACGCTTCCAAACCCTTCTCCTCCATGCTTGTTGTCTTCTGGGCATCCATTTAGCCTTGATCCTGAAATCGCTACCTACCAATCTATGTTGCGGGGTACATTCTTCACCTGGGAAAGTTTTGGCATTTATAAGCAGCCATCTTTCCCTTTTTCTGGTGAGGATGTAGTCAATTTGGCTAGTGTGTCTCCCAGAATGGTAGGTGACTAGATGACTGGCAGGTTCCTGTAGTTAGTATTGCAAACCATAAGATCATTTGCATCGCAGAACTCCAACAGCCTGGTTCCCTCCTCATTGCGGGAACCAAAACCGTAGCCTCCATGTATGCCATAGAAGCCCCTGTATGTTGTCCAACATGTCCATTGAAGTCACCAGCCACAAAGAGAAGGTCCCTGTCATTTTCCAATGAGGTAGTCTGCAAGAGGGTGTCATAAAATCGGTCTTTCTGGCCATCGGGTAGCCTCGGCTGAGGGGCATAGGCTGAGATAATGGTTGCTAACCAATTATCTAATCTAATCTTAAGTATTCTGTCGCATACTCTGACTACCTCGTTTACCTTATCAACCCATTTCTCCGCAAGAAGTATACCCACGCCTCCAACTCTGCTAGTGTTCCCTGCCCAGAAAATCTTGTACCTGTGTTCTTTGCCTGAGGAACCTAGCGGAACCTCCTCTCCACCTTACTTCAAGCATCTCAACATTCTCACCAGACCTACCTTTCAGTGTGCCGATGTTAAGAGTGCCAACTCTGAGGGTGTGGGCCCGTGAGACCCTAGGAAGGGCAACAGCAGCGTCATGTACGGATATATATATTATCATCATCATCATCGTTTAGCGTCTGATCTGATCTGGCAGAGTTTCTACAGCTGGATGCCCTTCCTAACGCCAACCACTCCGAGAGTGTAGTGGGTGCTTTTACGTGCCACCAGCACGAGGGCCAGTCAGGCGGTATATATATATATATATATATATATATTTAAACATGACAGGTTTCTTTTAGTTTTCATTTACAAAAACCACTCACAAGGTTTAGGTTGGCCAAGGGTTTTAGTAGAGGATCCTTGTTTAAGATACCATAGTGGGACTGAAATCAAAACCTTGTGGTTGGAAAGAGAACTTTTCAACCATGCAACCTTGCCCAGGTCTTAAATAAATGATCAACAATGTAGGTCCATTAAACCTGTCACCTCTGTGACCTCTCAACCACTGCCCACCACCCACTGTTTACCATAAGACAATCTTACCAGTTTAGGGACTGTTTTTTTCTCAGTTGGTTTCTTCTGTACCTTTTCTTTTGTTTTAGGGTTCACAGCAGGGGCTGCTTTTGGTTTTAAACTTTCTTTTAATTCCTCGAGCTTTTTACTGTATATTTCAGGGTCTGTTCTGAAATACAATAAACATTATAATATATAATAACACTGTTATATTATCATCATCATCGTTTAATGTCCGTTTTCCATGCTGGCATGGGTTGGACGGTTTGACTGGAGACTAGCATGTCAGGAGGCCGCACCAGGCTCTAATCTGATCTGGCAGAGTTTCTACAGCTGGATACCCTTCTTAACACCAACCACTCCATTCTGAGTTCAAATTCTGCTGAGGTTGACTTTGGCTCTTGTCCTCTCTGGGTCTATAAATTAAGTACCAGTCAAGCACTGGGGGTGATGTAATCAACTAGTCTTCTCCCACAAAATTTCAGGCCTTGTGCCTTTAGTAGAAAGTATTATTATTATTATTAATATTATTATTACTATTATTATTATTATTATTACTATTATTAAGAAGGTGAGCTGACGGAATGGTTGTATATAAAAAATTCTCTACACTTACTCTTGGAGTCCCTTCAACTTTTCTGTGTATTTCTCATAATAAGGATTTTTTTGAAGGTCAATTTCAGGTTCAGTTTTGTTCTTTTGTAAATATACAGAATCTGTTTGGAAGTTTCTTTGTGTTCTTGTGAATGGAAGTGCAGTGAAGGTACGCATCAGGTTGCAGCTGTTGCAAACAATAGCAGCTTGGTGCAAACACTGCCTTCCTCGGTGCAATAACTGCAACATTGCTTACAGTTTATTAATTCAGGATTTTATAGCTGTTAGTATGGAAAATGTAAAAAAGAAAATATCAATTTTTAATTTTCATACAGAAAAAAAAAATCTTAATGAATAATTATCCTAACAAAAGACATCTAGCCATAAAATCATACACTGCTAGATATATATATCGGTAGTAAGAAACTAGGGAGAGCTGAACAGCAGGTCTTTAGAGAAGCCTCATGTCACGCAAATGTTTTTGCCCTCAACTCCTTACACTCTAAGGGACGGGTCGCATCCAAGCCATGATTCCTGGAAACCTCTCGCTCTGCTGTCACATTCTGGACTACTGTCTGCATTGTAATTCTCCTGGATTGTTAAAGAACCCTAGCTAATTGTAACCAATTCAGTCTAAGGCATACAATTAGGTCCAAGTATAAATAAACTCCACCCAGCTTTAACACAAATTATGAAATCTATAGACAGATACTTAGTTATATATTTAGAAAGTAAAAATGGAGATAAAAATTCAGGGATTTATAACAGATAAAAAAAGAAACTG
Source organism: Octopus sinensis (assembly GCF_006345805.1). NCBI lineage: Eukaryota > Metazoa > Mollusca > Cephalopoda > Octopoda > Octopodidae > Octopus > Octopus sinensis. Next base: position 56,976,071 of record NC_043009.1, on the reverse strand, counting down.
AAAATTGAAGAACATACATTGGAAAAACAAAACGAAAAGGTAAATATGACGGTGTATAATAGTAAGAACTTTTAAATACTTAAACACAGATGCATTTAAACTCCTTCATAAATGTATAGTAAAATCCCATTTAGGTTATGAAACTATTCCAGTCTGAATGTATACAAAGAAGGGTTACTAAACAACAACTTGGTTTGAAAATCAGATGTGTCCACAGAGGTCGAAGAAAACAAATCAAATTACCAAGCTTGAGATTCAGTCAAAACAGAGTGTATATATTGTGGTATATACAAAATAATAATTGATAGTGGTAGCAGCAATCACCACTAGTGCCACAGCTATCATTTAACGTTCTCTTTTACATGCTGGCATGAGTTGGATGTTTTGACTGGATTCAACAGGTCAGATGACCGTGTCTCGTTCCAGTGTCCTAGATTTGGCATGGCTCTCAAGGCTGGATGTCCTTTCTAATACTAACCAGTACTAATGAGGTTACCTTGTAACTTGCAAGACTAAAGAAATACCTTGGTGGAGGAGAATAGGAGAGAGAGGGGGGGATGCTTCAGGCAAGAGGTTGAGAAGTTAAAGTATGACAAGGGAAGTAGGAACTGGTTTACAATTATGGAAGAGACTCATGATTGTCCAGCATTTCACATAGGCGGATGGAAGTGGCTGAAATGGAGCCATCGTGATGATAAGGTGCCCGAACATACTCTCAAGGTCATATGTCCAAAGAATGTATAGAAGAGGGTGTGGGTACAGAGGAATGAGGGAGGATGGTGGATAAGGTTGTAAGGATGTGGGAGAAGAGGATCATTCAACTTTGGAATCAGACCTCATATGAACAGAGATAAGAACAGTTGTGCCTGAGCACATCAAAGAGAAGCTTGTTGAGTGTGTGTATGTGTATGTGTGTGTGTGCACCCTTATCTTGACGTCACATGAGGGTTGTAAATGAGCATCTTGGCCATGGGGGAAATATTACCTTGCTTGGAAACAAGTCAGAGTTGGTGACAGGAAGAGCATCCGGCTGCAGAAACTCTGCCTCAACAAATTGCTTCTGACCATGCAATCATGGAAAGTGATGATGATATACACATAGTTTCTCTCAAAGCAAGGTTGGGTTCGGGGCCAACCTGAAATTATGTGGTTATGATACAAAGTTTTTAACCACAACTCAATGGCTGTACCCATCATACATATGTATACCAGTTAGCAATCTTGAGATGCAGAGTTCAATATCACACCGTGTGGTATCATGGGCCAACCAAACAGATGTAAAATGGATAGGTGAAAACTGTAGACGCTTGTTTATTGGGCTGTAGTTGTAATTCAAAGGCTTCGTTACACTGTGTCATTTAAAATAGAAGTCAAACCACCCTCATATAAGACACTACAGTCTTTGGAAAGGGAGCATTAAATAAGCTGGTTCTACATGTACTCCCTGTAATGGTCACGACTGGCACGTTTTTTTTTTATCATATGCTTGTTCGATAAGGCTGTATTTCAAAATTAAAAGCACACGTTTAACTACACCGCAAGTAGTCAACATCATTTGCAGAAAGGAAGGAAAATAATAATAAAGTAGAATAAAAAAACAACAAGCTAATAAATGGAGCGTTAAGATTAGAGAATAATCAATATTCTAGGCAAATTTATATGAATAAATAATTTGGATTGAAAAATTATATCAATAAGGTTATTTTGTAGTTAAACTACGTAAAATGAAATCACAGACGGTAATATTTACTCTTGAACAGTTAACTTGATGTAATCTTGTTATCGATTAATAACATTTAAATGAATGTTGTCGTTTATTTAAAAATAATAATTCACATGTTTCGCTGTTTAAATAAAGAACATATCAATGTTTATTTTGTCGATATTGAATAAAACCATTTGACCTTACCCCAGAGAACAGCATTCGTACCACGCCGGCGGTGTAACATCAATAAATGTATCCAACGTTATTATTTCCACATGAATTAAGAGTGAGTGAAATTACGCGGGTACCCTTATATCTGAATCGAGACACATGGTTCCGACTTCCCGCTGGAGCTATTTCACTTCATTTATGGCACTAAGGTTATTGAGGAAAGTATGAACGTCACATAACGTCCACCGGTCAAATAGATAACAGTTTTTGTATCTTGTGAAAAAAAAAAGACATTCTTTCGATATAACTCGATGGACCAAAACACCGAAATCGGCTCTTTCTATGACTGGGAGGAAAGCTAATGGGTTGTACATGCGTGCGCGCTTGTTCCTCTATTTGTGTGTGTGTGTGCTTGTTCTTGTCTGTGTCTGTGTGTGCCTGTCCTGTTTTTTTAAATGTATTTATGGACTATAGATATAACAAAATTATGCCAATCGAAAGAATGCAAAAAATAAATAAAAATAAATAAAAGCAAAACAACAACAACAACAAAAAAAAAAGGATTTGTTTTCCGATTGAAGTTTGTTTACTCAAGATGTTTATTTGTTTTCGAAAGAGGAAGAGCACCATCGACGTATAATTTCTTCTCCCCTCCCCGCTCGTTATAAATATTCTAGTGTCTTTATGAATGGTCAATATATTATTTCTAGGTATCTCCGACGAAGCAGTACAGATGAAATGTTAGGGAATGAAGCCACTCTTGTGCAGTTTCGATTCCTGGGTGGAACAAATGCCCTTACGCCAGTAAATAAATCTGTCCGGCATCAACCACACTGCCTATCACTGCACCCTACTCGCTCCCAAAAGTTTTTAAATTATTTGTGTTTGCATTATTTTTATGATTTATTTTAGATTTTTCGGTTAGCAGAAGTTGTCTGGCTAGTTCGATTCGTAATCAAGGCCAACAACTCAATTAGTAAACAGTGAGCTGAGATGTCGATGCAGTTTCGAGTTCTGCAGAAACCATTTAATTTCATTTCATTTACGTAATTAATATTTGTGAGAAAAACCTAAACATCTCAGGTAGATAGATGGACAGATAGATAGACAGGCTAATAGACGGATAAACGGAAGCCTGTCTATGTGTAATAGTAGATAGCAGATGGATAAATAGATAGGTAGAGAGGTAGATAAAGTGAGAGAGAAAGACTGATGGATCGACGGATATAGAGGTAGCAGACAGATGCACGCACGCACCCGTACACACACACACACAAATGAGGTATTATAGACTCATTTAATTTCAGCCGAGTTTACCAATCAGTCTTGTGCACGAGAGTTTGGTAAATAAATCATGGAACTCAGAATAATTGGAAGAGTGAAGTACTATTCAAGGGACATAACTCTAACGGATAAAAGTTCCCTCAGTTTTCTCCCGCGGTTCTTTTTTTTTTTATGAAACTCGCAAATCCCGTTCCGTAACCACACAGGTCCTTCCCCTTTCCTCGAAACTTTGCCTTTATTCTGCTCAGGTGTCACCGTTCTTATCTGAGGATTGTTTTTCGTAGGATTGACTCGTCAGTTTTTCCTGCCCTGGGCAACACTACATGTTGTATCAGAAGACTACCTCAATGGGAGAAAGTCGCCTTCTCTCGGCCTCAACTTTGATTATGTTGTGTCTTTTTACAATTTCACTTCTGCTCGGCCCATATGCAATTCCTGAAGAAGCATCTGACATTCCACCCGTCGAGCATTTCCTTCATTAGCCCTGAACTAAATGCGGTGCTGTTGTTCATCAGTAGCTCGTCCACCTGGCCTCTTTCCAAGAATATCTCGTTCAGCACTCCTGCAATTTTAGCAGCAGTCCCCATCCTGATTTCTCTCTATATCACCACAGTTGATCGTCGAGAGATACGATCATCTCTGATAGGTGTCACATTAACTGACAATCTCTTCCAGAGTCTTTCTTTAGGGAAAAGCTGATAAGAGAGAAAATTATGGGAGATAGTAGAGTATTTCATTCTCTAAGTTAGAAAAACCGGCTGCAGCAGATAATGAATGTAGGACAGCGGGGGGCTTCGAGCGTGAAGAGAAAGCGGTAGAAAGAGAGAGAGAGAGAGAGAGAGAGAGAGAGAGTGTGTGTGTGTGTAAGAGAGAGAAAGAGAGATCGAGTGAGAGGTTGGTGAGTTTGACTTGCTCTGGGGTGCATTATATGAGGCACATTATTAGAGTAAGTGACTTAATAATAATAATAATAATAATAATTGTGTACAGTGCTCAGGTGCACTACAACTCATCTAAAGTGTATATATAATCAGGTGAAGTTTCGGCGGATTTCGGAAAGCATGAGGGCCTTAAAAGATGCAGTGTCATGGCAGTCAACAACTGACGCAGGCAGTTTATTCCATGCTTCAGCAACTCTGAGCGTGAAAAAATGTTTCCGAAAGTCATGGGAGCTGTATTGTTTTTCTGACTTTGTAGGCATGTCCACGTGTGTTAGACACATGGAGGTCAAAAAGGTGTTCAGTGTTGTTGTTGGTGAGGTGGTTGATAACTTTGTGGGTGTTTACCAAGTCCGTCGCCAAACGCCGGAGCTTCAGTGAATCCATGCCCAACTTCGTTGGTTTCAAGCGACCAAAGATGTTTTCGTATTGGTGTATTGGAGATGAACCTGGTAGAGTGGAAAAAAATAATATTAGAGGAGATTTACCTAACGTTTCCAGCGTGGATTTAGATGCCAAGCAGATGGCAGCGATTGCGGAAGGTTTTCCTATGCAATAGAACTGCTTACAGAACCTTCATAGCTAAGAAGTCGAAGGAAGAAGGATTCCATAACGTTGCGAGAAACCCTTTTTATAAATGAATAAAAGGATGAACTAGGTTTCGAAAGCATCCTTGACATTTCAGATAATGGTATTGCAGGAATTCTGGTGCTTAGTCAAAGCAGTTCACTTGGTGCAGGCGCCGTAAGCCGTGTTGTGTTCTTTCTAGTTTACTGCAGTTTCTTGTAGAGAGATGGTACGGTCCAGGTAGGACTGGCATAGCAGGTGACAAGTAAGCTCGCTTGCTATGCTGCGCTGGGGAAACGTTTGTAGATTAAATATGCTTCTTCTTACAAGAGGTTGTATGAACACGGTTAATAATAACTAAAGAACGAAGTTTGCATTGGACAAAACAGAGAGATTTATTCTCCGCTAGGCAAACAAATGTTGCTGTACTAAACTAAATCGAGTACGTCACTTTGCAATCGCTTCAACGTCTGAGGTGTGCTACACCGCGCACCTGTTCAGGTAATGTCGATTTGATGGGATGGAATAAGGTAATGTGCAGCACGTACATTTGATCTCTATAAACAATTCATCTGGGCAGGTCGTTCAGAAATAAAAAAAAAAAAAAAATCGCCGAATCGTCTTTCTCGGACACGTGAGACAACCATTAATAGACATCTAGGAAAGGCGGCGAGCTGGCAGAAACGTTAGCACGTCGGGCGTAATGCTTACCCATATTTCGTCCGCCGCTACGTTCTGAGTTCAAATTCCGCCGAAGTCGACTTTGCCTTTCATCCTTTCGGGGTCGATTAAATAAGTACCAGTTACGCACTGAGGTCAATATAATCGACTTAATCCATTTGTTTGTCCTTTCTGTGTTTAGCCCCTTGTGGGTAGTAAAGAAATAGGGATTGCGTCTGCCGTTACGTTCTGAGTTCAAATTCCGCCGAGGTCAACTTTGCCTTTCATCCTTTCGGGATCAATAAATAAAGTACCACCAGTTGCGTACTGGAGTCGATCTAATCGACTGGCCCCCTCCCGCCAAATTTCGGGCCTGATGCCTAGAGTAGAAAAGAATATTTATTGTTCCTTAATGTGATGAGCTGGCAGAAACGTTAGCACGCCGGGCGAAATGCTTATCGGTATTTCGCCTGTCTTCACGTTCTGAGTTCAAATCCCGCCGAGGTTGACCTTGCCTTTCAGCCTTTCGAGGTCGATAAATTAAGTACCAGTTGTGTACTGGAGTCGATCTAATCGACTGGGCCCCCTCCCCACAAATTTCAAGCCTTGTGCCTAGAGTAGGATGGATTAATAGACATCTGGGCAGTGTTTGTACTCTATTGCTGTTGTTTGTTCTTGGTTGACCAATGGCGATGTTAGCAGGGACTCTCACAATGGCTGTCATTCCGCTCGTTTCTTATTTTGCTATCTTCGTTGTGTGTTGTGGAGGAATTACATCTAAGTCAAAGTAGTTTCGTCTCCTCAGTGAGAGAGAGAGAGAGAGAGAGTGTGTGTGTGTGTGTGTGTGTGTGTGTGTTCGTGCGTGTGTATATGTATGTGCGCGTTCGTGTGTTCGTGCGCGTATATGTATGTGTGTGAGTTCGTGCGTTCACATGTGTGCGCGTGTTTGTGTGTATGTGTGTGTGCGCGCGTATGTACGTGCGGTATGTTCCTGATGCTGAGTGTGAGAGCATGTATTTGATGTTTGGTGTTGTTTATGGCATTTTCTGTTACTTGTGTTGTTGTTGTTGTTGTTGTTAGTGGTGGCGGTGACGTCGGCGTCGGTGGTGTTGTGTTGTTATTTGGTGGTCAGGTTGTGTTATTTCTGTTATTGTTATTGTTATTGTTCATAATGTTGTACGTGTGTATTTTTAATTATTTTAATGAATTCGTGTCGTACTACAATGCTGGCGAAAGTGTTGGTGACGGTGGTGTTGGCGAAGTCACGATGACGGTGGTGTTGGCCATGGTGGTGGTGGAGGTGACGATGGTGATGGTGGTGGTGGTGACGATGGTATGGTGGTGGAGATGATGGTGGTGGTGGTGGAGTTGGTGGTGATGGTGGTGGTGGTGGTGGTGATGGTGGTGGTGGAGGTGACGATGGTGAAGGTGTTAAAAGCCATTAGCCTAATGTTTTAATGTTTCTATGTTTAAATGTCATTCAATCATGTCATTTTAGCGTGTGCGTGTGCTTGTGTGAGTATGTATGTGTGTGTGTGTTTGTGTGTGTGTGTATGTGTGCATGTTTGTAACTGTCTGTATGTATGTGCATACGCGTGTGTACCTGCGCGTGCTCAAACGAGTGTGCGCGTGTTTGTGTAGGTAAATGTGTGCTTGTATCTGTCTGTGTGTGTCTTTATGTGTTTTTTGCGTACAAGTGCATGTGTACATGTGTGTACGTGCACGCATGTATTTGTGTGTGTGCGCGTGTGTGTCTAAATGTGTGCGTATCATGTTTCTATGTTTCTCTGCTCATGTGCTTGTGCGTATAGTGCCCATATGTATAAGCGTGTGTGTGTGTGTATGTGTAAGCGTGTGTGTATGGACCCCTGACTGATTCCTAAGCTTTATAGTAGATAATGGTGATTTTGATGCTTCAACAGAAACATACTGTTTGCTCTGTGAGAGGTATGGTCTAAACCAATTGTTAGGAACTTATTTGCCTAAGTTTGGGCAACAATATATCTGAATGTACAGAATCGAACGCTTTACTGATATCTAAGTAAAAGTGCAAGGAGATATTTAGAGATGTTAGTTAGTTAGTTAGTTAATTTTTTGGCTCAAAAAGCAAAAAGCAAGGCTATGTAGGGGGACATGAAGTTATGTACAGGGTGGTGTTCATGTAAAGAGTTCAGGCCACTTGATGTCAAGGGAGACTTTGAACCGAGCGGTCGTCGGCATCTTCATCATCTCGTCTGGCAGCTTATTCCACGGATCCGCAGAGATGTTTAATGAAGAGATGTTTAAACAGAGATGTTTAATGAAGTGTGTGAGTGTTTCGATGTGCCGTTAGAGCATCGCATAGAATTTCTTGCTATATTTCTTCTGGTTCCTTGCACTTTGAGTTCAAATCCTAAGGAGATCAGCATCACCTTTCATTGTCATGGAATCGATAAATAATAACCAGTACAGTGCAGTGGATTAATGAAATTATTAGAACATCGAACAGGATACCTTGCAATAGCCATTTTGACTCTTTGTATTTATCTGTGTCACTGGTGTCAAACTGTATCGGC
>NC_043009.1:56937072-56963091 GCF_006345805.1 Octopus sinensis | reverse complement strand
ATAAATATAAGCATACATTAGATCTTATATTCTTTTTTAAATATATTCTACTTATTATACATTACTCTTTTATGTACACTTTTTTATGGCATTCCTTTATGTACACTGATTGTTCTGCTTTTTATATTTACCCTACAGTCTCTTATGTGGTGGCTTAATAAAGTATGTGATTGAGTATTATCTGGTAATTGCTATTTGATTTAGATGTGTTTCTCCATTTTCTTATCTTGTATTAGTAATTTGTGGTAAATCATTTTACCTTTGCCCATATAATACAGTAAATGAATTGATTGCATCGCAATCATTAACATTTATGTATTAACTTTGTTGGGTACTTCACTAGCAGTATATTGGATATACGTTATCCCATAGAGGGTTGCATTTACAACCTCCATCTCAATTTGTATATATACATATACATATACATATACATACATACAAATATATATATATCATATTATATATATATATATATATATATATATATATATATAATATATATATATAGTCATCTATATATACTATATATTAGATACTATTATATATATATATATCTACATATATATATATATATATATACATTATATTATATAATATATATATACATATATATATATACATACATACATACATATATAGATATACATACTATCTATATATGTATCTATATTATATATATATACACCATATCTAATATACCTATTCATATGTATAGACATATGTATGTATGTATGCATGTATGTATGTATATATGCATGTATATAAATATGTGTGCATGTATATATTTCCTAATTGATGTCAACTATTTGTACTAAATGAATTTTTTCCAATCCCTCCAGAGTGTAACAAAACTACTATCTACTGCAACAGAAAAATAAACTGCCGTGAAACAATCATTGGCAGTGAGTGTATGTTACCATTTGAAACTTCTCAGAAATTAATATGTGGTGATGATCAACAATGGAAAACTGACTTTAAATGTCCAGGTAATAATTTTATTGTGTAGAATTGTCTTTTGTTTATTTGATTGTCTTGATAGAATATGTCTTTATTCCAATAACTGATAATTAAATGAAGATTGATGTAATCTAATCTGAAGTTTTTAAAAAAATTTGCCTGGTGTCACATCTTTTTATCAATTCCCTTTTTCCTTTCTTATCAGTCTATCTTGTCAGTTTTTTTTGGTACTTCTTTCTCTATGTGTATTTTGGTATATTGTATATATATTTATTGAGAGAATGTTGATAAAGGATCACCACTTTAGTGTAAGTGTTCATTGAGAGGTCCTGTAAATGAGCTTTTGAGAAGTGAGTGTAATGAAAATATCAGAAGGCATTTTTATATAAAATATTTTAATTTATTAAAGGATAACGAGTGCTGACAAGTTATATGAACATAGCCGGTGTATGTGCATGAATCAGAGAAAGCTTTATAACTTACATTGGAAAAATGGATTCAGTTGGATGTTGTTTTAAGCTAACAAAAACGGTGCTAGTGGAAACAAAAATATACTGCTCATGATATAGCCAGATTTGTGGGCTGATGTTATTCAGAATTTGGCATGAATGAAATAGGTTGTTCATGATGTGAGTTGGGTTGAGGGTTGATATAATTCAGAGCGAAGGCGGCGAGCTGGCAGAATCGTTAACACACCGGGCAAAATGCTTAGCGTTATTTCGTCTGCCACTATGTTCTGAGTTCAAATTCCACTGAGGTCAACTTTGCCTTTCATCCTTTCGGGGTCGATTAAATAAGTACCAGTTATGCACTGGGGTCGATATAATCGACTTAATCCGTTTGTCTGTCCTTGTTTGTTCTCTGTGTTTAGCCCCTTGTGGGTAGTAAAGAAATTGATATAATTCAGAGCTAGCAGTGCAAAGTTGGTCAGAAAAACAAAGGGGCAGTTCCTATGCTTAACAGCCAATGTTGCTGGTTTGTTGTCTTTTTGCTAACTGGTCCAAACACCCACTTAACTCTTCTCGGTCAGAGAGCTGCCTTTGGCATTAATATGTGCTCAGCTCTGGCTGGTTGGAGTTGCTATTGCAGAACTAGGCTACAATATGATAACAAAAATAGCTTTTCTGACTTGCTACAGTACCCTTCACTGACATTGCAAATTGATACATGCAACAGTAATGCAGAAAAAAAAATGCAGTGTGAAATGTTCAAAGAAGGTAAATACACAAATACATCAGGAAAAGCAATATTACAAATACAATAAAAGGCAAATATACAAAAATGAGAAAACGACAGTCATTTAGTGCAAGTTCATATATATATATAATCTTGCAAAGTCTCATGGACTTATGGATGTGACAGCCTCTACAGGTTGTCATTCCATGTATGGGTGGAGGTGGGGAAGATGTATATGAAGTAGTGTGTGTAGAGGGTGTATGAAGTTTCTGGGTATGTGCATCTGTATAGGCCCTTTTAAGTCTATCAACAGAGACAGTGTCTCTGGAACCACCACAGTCAATGGTGAAATGTTTGTTAGAATGAGAAAGAACACAATAAGGTCCTGAGTAAGGTTGGATGAGAGGTCTTCTCATGGTGTTGTTTCCGATGAAAACGTGGGTCCATGAGACCATGTCCCTCAGGACTGCATCGTGTTCAATCAAATAATAATATAAATAATATAAATATTATTTCCAAGTAAGTTTATTTTAATGTTTTTGATACAACTCTACTCTATACTGTTTCCCCCACCTATTGTTTTCTCTCTCATTCTTTCTCTAATTCCTTTTTTCTCCCCTTCACCATTTTCTATCTGTCTGTCTGTCTGCCTTTTTGTCAGTCTGCCTGTCTATTTGTCTGTCTGTCTGTCTCTCTCTCTCTCTCTCCCTCTTTCTCCTTTACTCTCTCTCATTGCTCACATGTGACCATTGTCCATCATTCTTTTCCACACATGATCATCCTTCTTTTCTTTCAGGGCTGTCCTATAGATATATATTATTTATATCATATTCTTATGTATACACATACAAGGGGAGAGCTGAAAATTTCCTGACATTACGGGTATAGCAAAAGGCCTGGCTGGAGGCCCAATCTCCCGAGTTCTTTTGCAGGGCTTAGAAAAACTGAAAGATGTTGCAATATGTGTGTGAATATGAGGGGGATATGTTGAATAACATTATAATTAACTGATCCTCCTGTATTTTCTTTTACCCAAAGCCAGGAACTTTTCAGCACTCCTTCGTATATGAAGATGTCCATATATATATATACATTTGTAAGTATGTGTGTATTTGAAGGGGTGTGTATATATGTATTTTCTGATTGAAGATAGCTATTTATTGTAAATTAATTTTTTTCCACCCTTCCAGTTTGTCCCAACGTTACTTCCATCTGCAATAGAACAGTAAACTGTAGTGAAACAGTAATTGGCAGTGAGTGTATTTCACCATTTAAGAGTTCTCAGAAATTAATATGTGGTGATGATCAACAATGGAAAACTGACTTTAAATGTCCTCCAGTCGTGAAAATTGATCCAAGCAAATCCAAAGGTATTTTTGAATTTTGCCTGATGCTAACACAACCTTATATCAATTCTTTTTATCCTTTCTCTTCAGTCTGTCTTGTCAGTTTTTTTGGCGCCTCTTTCTCTATGTGTATTTTGGTATATAGATTATATATGTATACTAGCAGAGATACCCGGCGTAGCTCGGGATTAAAATGGTATAGTTTGTACACGTATATTACAGTTATGTTGAAACAGGTGATACAGGAAAGTGCAGCATTGATGACAAAACATTTGTAGAGTAAATGATGGTCTAATTCAACTTAGCGACATGTTATACATCAGGCCCTAACCTTAAGAGTTGTAAGGGGGCATGTAATTTTTGAACTCACTGCAAAGTTGTCAGTGGATATACTCACCTTGGAGGTGGTCAGTGCTGCATGTAACACGACCCATCGTATGGCTGACAGTCAAACGAATGGGAGTAATGGAGATATTGTATGTAAATGGGTTCATTCTGGAAATGGGCTGCAATGGGAGATGACAACGGGGAAGTGAACTGTTGAAATGATGCAGAAGGTGAAGTGTTGACATTGGATTGTTGGTGTGGCTGTAGAATAAGACACATAAAGTGACCCTATGCAGTCACATGAGAATATGTAGTAGTGAATTACTTGAAAAAATAAGGTAAAATGGTTTCCCTCGTGGTATGTATATAGTATGTGTGTATTTTTGTATGCAGTGTAAATTGACGAAATATAAGGAAATGAACAAAATAGAAGCACATGTATGAAAATGCTAATTTAATGGTAAATACCACAATAATTATTACAGAGAGACAAAGAATTGTATACTCTTTTCACTCATTTGACTGCGGCCATGCTGGAGCACCGCCTTTATAGTTGAGCAAATCGACCCCAGAGCTTATTCTTTGTAAGCCTAGTACTTATTCTATTGGTCTCTTTCGCTGAACCACTAAGCCATGCAGATGCAAACACACCAGCATCGGTTGTCAAGCGATGTTGGGGGGACAAACACAAACACACACACACAAATATATACATATACATATATATACATATACGACAGGCTTCTTCCAGTTTCCGTCTACCAAATCCACTCACAAGGCTTTGGTCAGCCCAAGGCTATGGTAGAAGACATTTCCCAAGGTGCCACGCTGTGGGACTGAACCCGGGACCATGTGGTTGGTAAACAAGCTACTTACCACACAGCCGCTCCTGCGCCTGTATATATAAGATAAATTTCTTAATGTAAGTGTAAATATTAATATGCAACCTTGTAACTGCTGCGATAATTAATTAACTGGTAATGGAACAATAAATGTATATTTTGATATATACCTTGGATCTTGCCACCTCAATAGTTTTTTTTTCAAGAGTTTCACTTCTAGCACTCACATACATACATTCAGGCATGTCAGTCATCACATATGTATATGTATGTGTAGATGTGTGTGTGTGTGTGTGGTGTTTAATAATATATGCAATGTGGAAACACACAGGCTCACAGATACACACACACACACACTCATACATTCACAGACAGATACACACTCATATACAAAATGTAACATCATCATCGTTGTGTTATAAAAAGTTCCTGATATACACTCACACACATTTACTTAGTCACACAGAGACATACATTCACGCATGTTAGTTGTTACATACGCATATGTGTGTGTACATGTATGTATGTTTAATAATGTACCTAACATGGAAAGACGTCATATACAAATTGTGATTATTTACATTATTTACATTGGACGTATATGTGCCCTTATCTTGTTTGTTCTTACCACAGATTTCGGCTGATTTTCTCTCCAGCCTTCATCAGGTGTCCTGATGCAATTTTGAACCCAACCCTGGGTTCTCATTTTTTGCTGACATCATCATCATTATTATTATCATTATTATTATTATTCAAAGTACTGCCTGGAATTGAACTCGGAATCTTAGGGTTAGTAGATCGTGCTCTTAACCCTTACACTATATATCCATAGGCAATTATAGAGTGAATTTCAGGGATTATAAACCTAATATTTTTGTATCCTTCCTTAATACCAGTTCCCATATTCTACTCATATCTGCATTAGGTCTGCTTAGGAGGTTGTTGTGTCCTAGCATATGTGCTGCCTCTTTTACTTTTCGTATTTTCCAGGGGTGCTTTCTGTCTATTATTTTAACTACATCCCACAGGGTTAGGTGGTCTCTGTTTTTCCATAGCTGATCAGCTATACCCAATTTTTCAACATCTCCTCATGTCACAGCTTTACGATGTTTCTCTACCCTTATTTTGAGTAGGTAGCATGTTTCACCTTTGTATAACCTCCCACAACTGCATGGGATGGAGCACATGCATTCTTTGGTCATATTCTCTTCTATTGGTGGTTTTACTCGAAGGTGGCAGTTGTAAGGAGTAGTATTCCTTTTGAATACTGTCCTGATATGATATGGACTGCATATCTTTTGTACTTTTTCCAAGTAGCCTTTCACATAGGATAGACAGACTGGTCAATTTATGGGTTTCGTCTTCTCTCTACTTCCTAATTGGAGTAGATAGTATGTTTTTTGGGTAGTTGTTGCTAAATAGATTGTTACTTAGCTTGATCATTTATTCATGGTGTGTATCAGGATTGCTACTTATATTCTTTGCTCGATGTTTTAGGCACTGAGCAATCCCTCTCTTCACTGTATGAATGGTGAGAATTGAAGTCAAGGTATTGTCAAGTGAAGGTTGGCTTGTCTGATACAGCTGTCCTGAACCCATGCTTAGTGCAAGTTGTTAATATATGTATATTTATATATGTACATACGTCAAAAATTGGTGAAGTTTTATCAGTGAACAGGTCATGGTTTCTAGGCAATAAATATATTTTGACACAAATGAAATTTAAATGTTGAAGTGAAACTAATGGTTTTTGAGTGTTCTTGAATGGCTTACAAATACAGGGGTTGGACAAAATAATGGAAACACCTTAAAATTTCAAACAAATTTATTTTAATATGGAGTAAGACCAACTTTGGCAATAATTATAGCTTGAATTCTACAAGGTATGGACTCATACAAAGTTTGAATTGTTTCCAAAGGAATTTTTGTCCATTCTTCAGCTTAAACAGTCTCCAGTTCTTGTAGTGATGACGATGGAGGATATCTTCTCCTTACTTGTTTTTCTAAAAAGCACCATAAATGTTCAATAATATTGAGATCTGGGGACTGTGGTGGCCAGATAAAATGTTCCACTTCACTAGAATGTTCCTTGTGCCATTCAGTAACAACTTTAAGCTGTGTGAATTAGTTCATTATTATCCTGAAAGATTGCGTTTCCCTCTGGAAACAGTTCTGCAACCATAGGATGAAATTGATTAGATAAAATTCTTAAATAGTCTTGTCTATCAATTCTGTGGATCTTGCCCTGACTGTAACATCCAGAACGTGAGAAGAAGCAAAGGAATTACTAACTGTGACATCCCAGACAAGGCATCTGCCTTTCGACCAGGGACAAAGGAGAGGCTGTTAGGTCTTTTCCCATCACATCTGAAATACCACAATCTGTTGGCCAACTACATTTTCCATTCTGTGGTGTTTGAGATGTTTGGTGGGGTCGGACCAGCGACTTCCAGATACCTGTCTTCACTGGCAGTTTGCCTAGCAGAGGCGACTGGTGAAGCTTGTGAGGGTGCCAGGTTGTCCCAGTGCATCAGCCTTGCTCTAACCTGCAGCAATGCTGCAAGCATGATGGTGTGCCTCAAAAGCCATTAGGGAGGTTTCCCAATACCCACCCAAATTTTCTACTTGTTTGAGTAATATGATACTATAGCAATTTATTATTGAGTTAGCAAAGCTATTGTTCACAAAGGAGTGAGCAAAAAAACATATAACAAAGAAAATACAAAATAATTTGCACAAAACACACACATATATATGTATACACACACACATGCATACATATATGATAGCCTTTTTTGGTTTACATCTACCAGATCCACTCACAAGTCTTTCAATAGCCCATGGCTAAACTAGAAGACACTTGCTCATGGTGGCACACAGTGGGATTGAACCCCAAAACTAAGTGGTTGGTAAATATAAAGTAAAATAACACCCACGTTGTATTCTATATTATTCTATATATTTTATTGTTTATTGTAATATTGTTTTATATTTTTTCTAAGGTAATGCGCTATCTTTTTCTTGTCTTGTATTTTCCTTTGAAGCTCGAAGAAGCAGAACACCAAGTGCTACAAGTAATGGACGAGGTGAGAGTGGATGTTTAATTGGATTTATGTGATTTTTGTTCTCTTAACTGTTGTTATTTTATTTTTTAATACCAGCTTCAGCCTCTATTTCTGTAGATTTATGATCAAAGATATTCCTGCCAAGCCTACCTTGTCTTTTATTTACACACTATATATCTCAGGCAATGGTATAATCAGAAGCACATTTGGCTGCTACATCTTGCAGGTGGAGAAACACTATAGAGGCTAATATAATATGTTTGTGTATGCACACTGAGAGTATGACAGTGTTGTATGAGCTTGCTCTATATTTTGGACTTAGCTGCTGGAAATCATTCTCTGAGGGCCTCACCGAGTAGATGACAATGAACCAAGATGTCTAATGATATGAGGTTCTTGAGAAGACTAGCTCACTTGAGTGAAACTGAGTTCCGGAAGCATTGCATGTTTCACTTAGATGAAACATTAACATTTTTCACACATCCTACTCCAGTAAACCAAACTACATCTCCCCTTCTCTTCCTCACATTTCTTCTTTTCTCATGCATAGTACTTATTTCTCCATCCTCACTCCTAGAGTCCAATCATGTCCTCACTGCTCTGTCTCTGTCCACTGTATCATTGCTATTCTGTTGTCCCTCCACACCTCTATGTATTCTCCACCTTCCCCTTTCTTTGCATTCACATGATCCCCTACTCACCACTTGTACCATTAATAATGCTCTACCATCTAATTTATATTCTCATTCCCATAGCTTAGGAGTATGCCCTGACACATCACCACCATCTCTCTCACTCTTATTCTCTTCCACTCTCACTCTCTCTCATTCTTGATAATTCTCTCTCTCTCTCTCTCTCTCTTGCTCTCTCCCCCCAACTATGGTAGCCATAGTTTCTTTCCCTCTGTCATACTCTCATCTCTCATCATCTGGCACAAAGCCACCACATCCAGTATTCCCCCTCTCAAAAGATATTTGTCTTGCAAGTTACTTGGAGATCTCACTGGTGCTTGTGCCATGTAAAAAGCATACAGCCCACACTGTAAAGAGGTTGGCATTTTGAAGGGCATCCAACTATGAAAAGCCATGCCAAAGCAGGATTTGCTAGTGCTGGTACCATGTGAAAAGTATCCAGCTCTCTTTGTAAAGTGGTTGGCATTAGGAAGGGCTTCCAGCCATAAAATCTATACCAAAATAGATCTCTCAGGTGCTGGTGCCTTAACATTTTCCCATGGTCAGATGTTTTTTTTTTTTATAGAAGACTACTTTTGCTTGTGTGATGGTGATGCTTGTTTGCAACCATCAAGTGATGTGAAGACAAGGATTCACACACACACACACACACACACACACACATACAAATATAAGTGTGTGTGTATGTGTGTGCGTGTGAGTGTTTATAGATATGTCAGACCAGTGGCCTCTTCTGATACCCCATGCATCACACTAGTGTTCCAGCTGACTTAACAGATGCTGAAATACACATACGAAATTATGTCGTATTTTGAAGGTAACAACTCATGGTTGCGTTGTGGTGTACATCCGGGAAGATGCCATACCTGTAAGCTTCCTCTTGCTCATATTCAGTCTGTGACACAGTGATGGCATATATTAACCAAGTCATCAAAACAGTAATATGTACTACATATCATCCAGATGCTTCAAATCATAGGGATTTGTTCAAAGAGAGCCTTAAAATATGGAAAAGGTACTACCAACTAGATGACAGCCATCACATTTCTTCTAGAAGACTTCAACCTAGATTCCTAATGTCAAATGGCCTAATGACTACCTTCTTTCAAGCGTGTTTTTACATGAGTGCTTCCCTCAACAAAGGGTACAAATAGCCCTCCGTGTCACAAGTCCATCCATAATGTTAAGGTGATTTCCAACTATTTTCTCAGGTCATATCTTAGTAGAAGTAATAATGCATTGTCTGGGGAAAACTGCAGAGATGCAGTCTACTAGAAGCACCCAACTGGGTGTTGAATTATTACATGTTTTACCAGCAAAATTTATTATCAACACATTGCATATCATTTGACATGCAATAAGAGGTTTATATAACTTGCCATGTTGCCAGGTAATACTCCAATAGAGATTTATCAGGCAATATGCCACTGATGGGATTATAGTAAGATATAAATTTTCAAATGAAGGATTCTTAAACATGCTATTTGATTCATTTAGGGACAGTGTGGTTCATATAGAGCCATTAACCATTCACCATCATTAGCTTCACATGCTAAACTGATTCAACCTTAAACATAAATTTGAAGAATAAAGAAGAAAATATCTAAATCCATAGAAATTTCCTACACTATAAATCTGTATTATAACCCTATCTTGTCCGGGAGTTAATGTAGAAGTAATGAAAATTCCTTTTTTGATATAAATAACTCACTATTGAAATTATTTTCTCTGATTCAACAACTAGTACCCTGTATTGTTCTTAATAGTGTATACTTGAATGATGTTGAATAACGTAAACTAAGT
Organism: Octopus sinensis; assembly: GCF_006345805.1. Lineage (NCBI taxonomy): Eukaryota > Metazoa > Mollusca > Cephalopoda > Octopoda > Octopodidae > Octopus > Octopus sinensis. The sequence goes on along the minus strand of NC_043009.1, from coordinate 56,952,883 downwards.
AGATTGATTAAAATTATTACTATAAATAAAATTAAACAATTTGATCTAATCCAACTTTAAATAAGTCTATTCATTACTAAACTTGCCCATTATACTCTTAGTTGCAATTCTTTTTCTTTAGATAAACTCATAATATCTTTATCTACTCATAGATTATATAGCTGGTGTACTGCCTTAACTTTACTTATTATTATTATTATTATTATTATTATTATTATTATTATTATTATATCATCATCATTGTCATTTACTTTTAATCTGCATGTTTGATGCAATCACCTGCCGGGGCACACCCAGCGCCCTAGGGCAAGTGAAGGTTAAGAGTTGTTGAAATATAGCTGAAAGCTTGGGGAGGGGAAGTAGAGATATATCTCCATGTAATGCAAACACAGACATTTACATTGATAGGGTTTTTCTAAGGATGTGGGCAGTACTTGTTAGCACAATCTTTTGGATTTCCTTGAGACATGGTTTTCCAGGGATATTGTCTAGGTTGTTCTGACATCCCTTTTTTATCATACCTAGGGCACCTACAATAACAGGAACTTATCATACCTAGGGCACCTACAATAACAGGAATATATACCTAGGGTACCTACAATAACAGGACTTATTATTATTATTATTATTATATTATTATTATTATTATTATCATTATTATTATTATTATTATTATTCAGTAGTTTTATTTTTATAGCGTGCTTTCACTTCACTACCGAGCGCAGCTCTGTGTGCCTTGGTATGTGCTGTGATTTGTGTGATGCTCTGATGGTTATTGTATGGAAAGTGTTCTGCGTAGGATGTGTGCAGTGCCTAGTAGTGCAATTTTCTGTATGTTATATGTGTTTGTAAGTCCTGGTGTTTTGTTATGTATTTGTCTGAATATTTTTTATCATGCCTAATGCACCTACTATGATAGGAATTGTTTCTGTTTTCAGATTCCACATTCTAGTTACCTCTATTTCCAGATCTTTGTATTTTGAGAGTTTCTCCATTTCTTTTAGAGTCACGTTGTCATCAGCCGGTATTGATACATCAATTAGAAAGCATTTTTTTTCTTCATGGTCTCTGACAACTATATCTGGTCTGTTGGCCTTAATTTCTCTATCTGTGTGTATCGGCATATCCCAGAGTATGGTTGCTTTCTCGTTTTCTGTGACCTTTTCTGGTGTGTGCCTATACCATCTTTTTTCTGTTGTTATTCCATAATGTTGGCATAGCTTCCAATGTATGTAGGTTCCAACTCTGTCATGTCTGTGAATATATTCCTTCTTAGCCAGGACTGGGCAGCTAGAGATAATATGATTTATTGTTTCCTGTCCATCTCCACATATTCTGCAGTTACTTGTAATATTTCTTTTCATTACATGTTTTTGGTAATTTCTGGTGGGGAGGCTTTGGTCTTGTGCTGCAATTAAAAATCCCTCTGTTTCTGCTTTGAGTCCTGAGCTTCTCAACCATTGCTGGGATTTTTTTTTGTCTATTTCTTTTGCGTTTAGTTTAGTCCAGTATTTACCATGAAGGGGCTTTTCTTGCCATCGTTTTATCATGGTTCGTTGCTGTTCTATTTTTAGTTTGGATTTCATTTGTTTTATAGCTTTTGTTGTTTCTTCAACTTCTTCTTCTTCTTCATGTTTATTAGGTGGTATGATTTCTTGTTTGTATTTGTCAGCTTCCTTAAATACTGAGAACAGTTTTTTGTTTTGCTCGTGTTTTGCCGCTATCTGGATCAGTTTTCCTTCCTTCTGAAGTAGATATTTTTGCAGTCCTATGGTGGTTATTTTATAGTAGTTTTCCAGCTGTATAAGGCCTCTACCACCTTCTATACGTTGTATATATAGTCTTTCTATGTCAGATTTTGGGTGATGCATCCTAGATGCTGTCATTATTTTCTTGTTTTCCTATCTATTTTGGTCAGTTCATTTCGTGTCCAGTTAAGGATATTGTAGCTGTAACTTATAACTGGGACAGCTAAAGTGTTGATACCTATTATCTTGTTTTTAGCATTGAGCTCTGTGTTTAGTATTGATCTAACTCGTCTATAATATTCTTTTTTTATTTTCTCTTTCATTTGTGTGTGTTGTGTCTTATCTAGTTCATGGATTCCTAAGTATTTGTAAGTTTGGCTTTCGTCTAATTCTTTTATTTCATTGGTTTTATCTAGTGTGATGTTGTTACTCTTAACTAGTTTTCCTCTTTTCATGGTTACTTTGGCGCATTTTTCTAATCCAAATTTCATATCTATGTCTTTAATAGTGTTTCCAGCTGTTTGTCATTTGCAGCATATAGTTTTAGGTCATCCATATATAAAAGGTGGCTGATCGTTTTGCCGTAACATTTATATCCGCATCCAGTTCTATTTAGCATATCAGATAGAGGTGACAGTGCCAAGCAGAAAAGGAGTGGAGAGAGCATGTCTCCCTGGAATATTCCTCTTCTAATGGGGATGTCTTTGGTTTTCATGAGTCCCTCTTTTGTTTGAAGGTGTAGGACTGTTTGCCATTTATTCATAGAGTGCTCTATGAATTTTATGATTGTTGGTGCTACTTTGTTAATGGCTAGTGTTTCGAGGATCCATGTGTGGGGGATGCTATCAAATGCCTTTTTGTAGTCAATCCAGGCCATACTGAGGCCTTTCTTCTTTCTGTGGCTGTCTTCAGTTATGGCTTTATTAATCATTAGTTGATCTTTATTATACTCAATCCAGGCCATACCGAGGCCTTTCTTCTTTCTGTGGCTGTCTTCAGTTATGGCTTTATTAATCATTAGTTGATCTTTATTATAGTCAATCCAGGCCATACTTTGTAGTCAATCCAGGCCATACTTTGTAGTCAATCCAGGCCATAATTTGTAGTCAATCCAGGCCATACTTTGTAGTCGATCCAGGCCATACTTTGTAGTCAATCCAGACCATACTTTGTAGTCAATCCAGGTCATACTTGTAGTCAATCCAGGCCATATTTTGTAGTCAATCCAGGCCATACTTTGTAGTCAATCCAGGCCATACTTTGTAGTCAATCCAGGCCATACTTTGTAGTCAATCCAGGCCATACTTTGTAGTCAATCCAGGCCATACTTTGTAGTCAATCCAGGCCATACTTTGTAGTCAATCCAGGCCATACTTTGTAGTCAATCCAGGCCATACTTTATAGTCAATCCAGGCCATACTTTGTAGTCAATCCAGGCCATACTTTGTAGTCAATGGAGGCCATACTTTATTATCATCATCATTATTATTATTATTATTATTATTATTATTATTAATATTATTATTATTATTATTATCATTATTATTATTATTATTATTCTATGTTTGACTTTTGCTTTATGAGAAAATGATAGAAACGATGGCAAAAATACTGAACATGGGGACTGCTTTTATTTTCATTTTTTAATATAAATTTGTGCCTATACTTCTATCTATCTTGTTTTATAATAAGACTGTATATCTTTCATGTCGTATGCTATGTGTTCTGTAAATTTCTGAAGAGATTAGAGTATGATTAGAAGTAGGTTTGGCTGCTACTTCAGGCAGGTGGAGAAATTCTAGAGAGGTTCATGTATTGCCTTGATTATAACGTTTTTGTTTCTAAATAAGGTAATATTTTTTCCTGGCCAGGCATGTTTTCTACAGAGGGCTTGAAAAGAAGAGCATTGCTTGTATGATGGTGATGTTCATTTGCAACCATCAAGTGATGTGATGACAAAGTTTCACAAATATACACACATATAGACCCATAGAAATATATATACATACATATGTGTATAAAATATATAAAGAACATTAATACTCATGAGAGATATTAATGTTTGTGACTGCAAGCTAAAAACCGTATAGGCAAAACTAATAGATATATTTTTTCTTATTCTTTTTTATTTTTTATATGTTTCAGTCATTTGACTGTAGCCATGCTGGAGCACTGCTTTTAGTCGAACAAATCGACCCCAGGAATTATTCTTTGTAAGCCTAGTACATATTCTATCAGTCTCTTTACTGAACTGTTAAGTTACAGGGACGTAAACATACCAGCATTGGTTGTCAAGCAATGGTGGGGGGACAAACACAGACACACACACACACATATACTCATGATGGGATTCTTTCTGTTTCCATCAACCAAATCCACTAACAAGACTTTAGCCGGCCTGAGGCTATGGTAGAGAACACTTACCCAAGATGTTATGCAGTGAGACTGAACCTGGAACAATGCAGTTGGTAAGCAAGCTACTTACCACACAGCCACTTCTGCACCTAGATATATAAGAATTATATATAACAAGGATGCTATTGACAAGCAAGCGTTTGCCAAGAGTAGGAGTCAAAATACTCCGAAGTCACAAAAATTAGCACTAGATTTTTGCAGGCATGGTGGGAGTAAAAGTAAATGAAAAAATTGCATCTTGCATCTGCAAAATTGCAAAAAGGAAGGCCAGTTAAGCTGGTGTCATGATTTTGAAATAGGCACCAAAAGACACTTGATTCGTTTCAGCGAAGTCCATTAGTTGTTTAGGAAGCTGTGTCTTTATGTTTCCATCAACATAAAGGAATGTGGGACAAATGATTGCACATTTAGAGTGGGCAGGGGTGAAAGAGGGGTATGTTACATAAAAGTGTTGGGGGAAATGTTTAGAGTTGGGGAAGTGGTGAATGTAGCAGGTGATGGTTAAATATACAGAAGTGGCTTAGTGGTAAGTATAGTAGATAACTGAGGGCATAGAGAATGATGAGAAAGTTGGTCAAGGTAGAACACAGCAGAGAGGAGAATTCATATTATTAATATCTGAACTTGATAGAAGTGAAATAGAGTTGTGACAAAATCCGTGGAAATGTTGCTTGAAGTAATTCGGTATTGAATTGGACATGTTTGCGGGAGCTGCACATTGAATGAAGACAAAGAGATTTCCTAATGTAGCAAATGCATATATAAAGTGTTATGAAATCTCACAGTGGCTTATGGTAAGAAAGAAAACAACATACATATAATGTCAACACTGTATCTCCCCCAAAGTAGTCCTTTCCTGAAACTACACACTTCATACAACATTGCTGGCATTAGTGCAAGCATTCTCAGTTCTTCTTTGTTATGACAGCAAGGAACTGTCTTGGAACATTCTCTTGGATTTCCCTAATATATTGAAATATTTTCATTTGTAGTGGGGTATGACTTTTAGCATAGTTTCAGGGTCATAACCATAGATACATGATTCATCACATGTGATGACCGTTTTCAAAATTCCTTTCACTCTCTCAACACAATTGAGGAGATCTTTCACAGCAGAAAAATGGTGTCATTTTAAAGATGATTATAGACTATACAATATATTGTGAAGCTCTGCTATAACCAATGCGAGTGTGAAAGTATTAATTAATGTGTCTGCATGACTGCTGCAGGTCAGTATCCACGTAGTTAATCCTGCTACCACAACAAATGCCCTGATAGTGTTTGATTGAAACTCATATATCTATTTATAAGCACTCACATGTAGAAACATGCTTGAACTTCTCTGTATTAAGATCTGAAATGTAAGATCGTCGCTACCATGGTATCAGAGGCTCATCTCATACTATGTTAAATGCATCTAAGTAGGCTACTGGTGTTCTGTGATGCATGTAACCTATTAGTACTAACTTGAGGAAGCCGAGCAGCCACTTGATAACCTATCAATCACGTGACTCTGCTGGCCAGATTTATTTCATCCTCACCAGACTGTGGTACACAGGGTTACACAAATATACAAAGACCCTCCTGGGTGAAGAATGTAACCCCCAGAATAGATTAGTCCTTATTGACTTTAGATTCAAGGTCGAAGGATGTCAAGTAGCAGAACAATGCAGAAAAGAAGGATTTGGAAGCTAAAGAACACTTCACATGATCAGAGATTTAGGGATCTCGTCATAGAGAAATTTGATGAGTGGGAGGAGGGGCCACATAGTTTGGACATAGAGGGTAGTTGCATACATATATGATAGCCTTTTTTGGTTTACATCTACCAGATCTACTCATAAGTCTTTCATTGGCCCATGGCTAAACTAGAAGACACTTGCTCATGGTGGCATACAGTGGGATTGAACCCCAAAACTAAGTGGTTGGTAAATATAAAGTAAAATAACACCCACGTTGTATTCTATATTATACTATATATTTTATTGTTTATTGTATTTATTGTTTTATATTTTTTCTAAGGTAATGCGCTATCTTTTTCTTGTCTTGTATTTTCCTTTGAAGCTCAAAGAAGCAGAACACCAAGTGCTACAAGTAATGGACGAGGAGAGAGTGGATGTTTAATTGGATTTATGTGATTTTTGTTCTCTTAACTGTTGTTATTTTTATTTTTTTAATACCAGCTTCAGCCTCTATTTCTGTAGATTTATGATCAAAGATATTCCTGCCAAGCCTACCTTGTCTTTTATTTACACACTATATATCTCAGGCAATGGTATAATCAGAAGCACATTTGGCTGCTACATCTTGCAGGTGGAGAAACACTATAGAGGCTAATATAATATGTTTGTGTATGCACACTGAGAGTATGACAGTGTTGTATGAGCTTGCTCTATATTTTGGACTTAGCTGCTGGAAATCATTCTCTGAGGGCCTCACCGAGTAGATGACAATGAACCAAGATGTCTAATGATATGAGGTTCTTGAGAAGACTAGCTCACTTGAGTGAAACTGAGTTCCGGAAGCATTGCATGTTTCACTTAGATGAAACATTAACATTTTTCACACATCCTACTCCAGTAAACCAAACTACATCTCCCCTTCTCTTCCTCACATTTCTTCTTTTCTCATGCATAGTACTTATTTCTCCATCCTCACTCCTAGAGTCCAATCATGTCCTCACTGCTCTGTCTCTGTCCACTGTATCATTGCTATTCTGTTGACCCTCCACACCTCTATGTATTCTCCACCTACCCCTTTCTTTGCATTCACATGATCTCCCTACTCACCACTTGTACCATTAATAATGCTCTACCATCTAATTTATATTCTCATTCCCATAGCTTAGGAGTATGCCCTGACACATCACCACCATCTCTCTCACTCTTATTCTCTTCCACTCTCACTCTCTCTCATTCTTGATAATTCTCTCTCTCTCTCTCTCTCTTGCTCTCTCCCCCCAACTATGGTAGCCATAGTTTCTTTCCTTCTGTCATACTCTCATCTCTCATCATCTGGCACAAAGAGATCGTCATCGAGAAATTTGATGAGTGGGAGGAGGAGCCACATTCTTTGGACATAGTGCGTAGTTGGAAATTCCTACGAAATAGCTTACTGAGCACCACAGACCAAATGTGGGGCAGGGGCAAAGTCCCTTCCAGACCCAGAGAAATGTGATGGTGGAATAATATAGTAGACAAGGGCATTAGAGCAAAGAAACAGGCCTGGAAAGCCTGGAACAGAGGGGCTACCTTGGAACTGTAACAGATAGTCAAGGGGAGGCTGTGTGACAGCTCTACATAGCCAAGGGAGAAGCAGAAAAGAAGAAGTTTGCAAATGTGCAGTTACGTGAGGACCAAAGAACAGAGGTATTTCAGATAGCAACGCAGTGTGTGAAAGAAAATTGTGATGTCACAGGAGGAAAATGTGTGGGCATGGATGACGGTGCACTTGTTTTTAATGATTCTGAAAAGAAAGAGTCTTGGAGAAGCCATTATGAAAGGCTGCTGAATGTGGAGAATAAATGGGAGGAGGTGAGCCTGCCAAAAGTTGATCCAGTAGAGGGACAAGCTATGATGAGTGTTGTTATAGTAGGACATCGTGTGTATGTTAGAACATGAGGGACTAATTGGAGATCTATGTAATGTGTGGATATATCATAGTATAATATCCATATTGTATCTTACCTCTCAGTACATATGTTGTTGTTCAGTTCCTTATTTTTGTTCATTTCTTTTAAGTTACTGCTAAAAGTCCTCAAGTTGGAGGAAATGGAGAACAAAGCACACAGCAACCCAATCAAGGAGGTATGTATTCTGCAAATTTTGAAAGAAAATAACTTATGATTAGAGGTAAACTTGGCGTCAATTTTTCTCAAGAAGAGAAATCCTGCAAAGATTAATATATGGACTTACTTATGAGTGTGTGTGTGTGTGTGTGTGTGTGTGTGTGTGTGTGTGTGTGTGTGTTGTGTGTGTGTGTGTGTGTGTGTGTGTGTGTGTGTGTGTGCTTGTTTATGTACGTGTGAAAATATTAAAAAAGTGAGTGAAGACAATGAGATTTCCTAATGTAGAAAATATTTATATAAAGCGTGATGAAAACTCACAGTGACGTACAGTGACAAAGAAAACAAGATACTTATCATTTCAGCACTGTATTCCCCACAAAGTAGTCCTTTTCTGAAAATACACACTTGATACAACATTGCTTACTTTAGTGCAAGTATTCTGGATGATATATTTTTATATATATATATGAATGTAAATATATATGTATTTATATCTATATATATATATATGTATATATATAATCTACATTATATATATGTTCACATATACATACACACATGTGAATCTATGTATTTGTATGTATATCTTTGAAAATATATATATGATGAGTGTCATTATGGTTGGAGAACTTGAGTGAGTTAGACATTGGGAGTCTGATTGGAGGACTACGTAATGTGTGGATATATCATAGTATAATATCCATATTGTATCTTACATCTTAGTACATATGTTGTTATAGTAGGACATCGTGTGTAGGTTAGAACATGAGGGACTAATTGGAGATCTATGTAATGTGTGGATATATCATAGTATACTATCCATAATGTATCTTACATCTTAGTACATATGTTGTTGTTCAGATCCTTATTTTTTTGTTCATTTCTTTTAAGTTACTGCTAAAAGTCCTCAAGATGTAGGAAATGGAGAACAAAGCACACAGCAACCCAATCAAGGAGGTATGTATTCTGCAAATTTTGAAAGAAAATAACGTATGATTAGAGATATACTTGGCTTCAATTTTTCTCAAGAAGAGAAATCCCGTAAAGATTAATATATGGACTTACTTATGAGTGTGTGTGTGTGTGTGTGTGGTGTGTGTGTGTGTGTGTGTGTGTGTGTGAGTGTGTGTGTGTTTTTGTATGTCCGTGTGAGAATATTTAAAAATTGAGTGAAGACAAAGAGATTTCCTAATGTAGCAAATATATAGGAACTGTCTTGGACCATTCTTTTGGATTTCCTGAATATATTGAAATGTTTTCATTTGTATTGGGGTCTGACTTTTAGCATAGTTTCAGGGTCATAACCATACGATACATGAGTCATCACTTCTTGTGACAATTTCCAAAATTCCTTTGACTTTCTCAACACAATTAATGAGATTCTTGGCAGCAGAAAAAGGTGTCATATCAAAGATTATCATAGAGCATACAATTTATTGTGAAACACAGCTATAACTAATGCGAGTGTGAATGTATTAATTAATGAGTCTACATGACAGCTGCAGGTCAGTCTCGGTGTAGTCAATCCTGTTACCATAACAAATGTCTCAATACCTTCCGATTGGAACTCATATATCTACATTCACGTATAGAAACATGTTTTAACTTCTCTGGATTAAGATCTGAAATGTAAGTTCATGTCTACCCTGGTGACAGAGGCTCATCTCATACTATGTTAAATGCATCCATAGTCGCATATGTATGTAACCTATTAATCTGCAACACTAACTTCAGGAAGACAGGCAACCAGTTGATAACCTATCAAACATGTGACTCTGCTAGCCAGATTTATTTCACCGTCAACAGACAGTGGTACACAGGGTTGCTCATAAATACAAAGGCACTCCTGGGTGAAGAATGTAAACCCCAGAATAGATTTGTCATTATTGACTTTAGACTCGAGGTCGAAGAATGCCAAGCAGCAGACCAATGCAGAAAAGAAGATTTGGAAGCTAAAGAACGCTTCACGTAGTCAGAGATTTAGGGAGATCGTCATCGAGAAATTTGACGAGTGGGAGGGGGAGCCACATACTTTGGACATAGTGAGTAGTTGGAAATTCCTACGAAACAGTTTACTGAGCACCACAGACCAAATGTGGGGCTGGGGCAAAGTCCCTTCCAGACCCAGAGAAATGTGATTGTGGAATAATATAGTAGACAAGGGCATTAGAGCAAAGAAACAGACCTGGAAAGCCTGGAAGAGTGGAGGTAACAGGGAACTGTAACAGATAGGCAAAGGGAGGCTGTGTGACAGCTCTACATAGCCAAGGGAGAAGCAGAAAAGAAGAAGTTTGCCAATGTTCAGTGACTTGAGGACCAAAGAACAGAAGTATTTCAGATTGCAAGACAGTGTGTGAAAGAAAATTGTGATGTCACAGGAGGGAAATGTGTGGGCATGGATGACGGTGCACTTGTTTTTAATGATTCTGAAAAGAAAGAGTCTTGGAGAAGCCACTATGAAAGGCTGCTGAATGTGGAGAATAAATGGGAGGAGGAGATCCTGCCAAATGTTGATCCAGTAGAGGGACAAGCTATGATGAGTGTTGTTATAGTAGGACATCGTGTGTAGGTTAGGACATGAGGGACTAATTGGAGATCTATGTAATGTGTGGATATATCATAGTATAATATCCATATTGTATCTTACCTCTCAGTACATATGTTGTTGTTCAGTTCCTTATTTTTGTTCATTTCTTTTAAGCTACTGCTAAAAGTCCTCAAGTTGGAGGAAATGGAGAACAAAGCACACAGCAACCCAATCAAGGAGGTATGTATTCTGCAAATTTTGAAAGAAAATAACTTATGATTAGAGGTAAACTTGGCGTCAATTTTTCTCAAGAAGAGAAATCCTGCAAAGATTAATATATGGACTTACTTATGAGTGTGTGTGTGTGTGTGTGTGTTTTTGTGTGTGTGTGTGTGTGTGTCTGTGTGTGTGTGTGTGTGTGCTTGTTTATGTACTTACTCGACAGAGCGTTAGTACCTTGAGAGAAATGTTGTACCTAAGAAGCATCAGTTGTTGTGTGCAAGAGAGACGATTGCGCTGTTATGGTCATGTGGCGAGAATGGATGAAGATAGGTGTGTGAGAAAGTGCCAATCCCTAGCAGTTGAGGGAACCCGTGGAAGAGGTAGACCCAGGAAAACCTGGGACGAGGTGGTGAAGCACGACCTTCGGACGTTAGGTCTCACCATGGAAATGACTAGAGACCGAGACCTATGGAAGCGTGAGAAGACCCGGCAAGACTAGTGAAGCCATAATCCGTGGCTCCTACCTGGGACGTAGTCAGTCCACCTGTGCATACCTTCCTTCTTGTGACACTTGTGAAGACCTGTTGAGGCAAGTGAGAATCGAATCGTATCGAATCAAATCGAACCAAATCAAAATAGATGAACATCAATGGAATTTGTATCCTTGTGGTACCAGTGCCGGTGGCACATAAGAAAACCATCCGAACGTGACCGTAGCCAGTACCGCAATGACTGGCCTCCGTGCTGAGGGCACGTAACAAACACCATCCGAGCGTGGCCGTCCGCCAGCCTCGTCTGGCACCTGTGTCTGTGACACATAAGAAAACACCATCCGAGCGTGGCCGTCTGCCAGCCTCGTCTGGCACCTGTGTCGGTGGCACATAAAAAACACCATCCGAGCGTGGCTGTCTGCCAGCCTCGTCTTGCACCTGTGTCGGTGGCACATAAAATCACCCACTACACTCTCGGAGTGGTTGGCGTTAGGAAGGGCATCCAGCTGTAGAAACACTGCCACATCTGACTGGCCTGGTGCAGCCTTCGGGCTTCCCAGACCCCAGTTGAACCGTCCAACCCATGCTAGCATGGAAAGCGGACGTTAAACGATGATGATGATGATGATGATGATGATCTCTATATATATATGTATATATATCTACATTATATATATACACATATACATACACATATGTGTATGTATGTATATGTATGTATATTTATGAAAATATATATATGATGACTGTCATTACAGTAGGAGAACTTGACTAAGTTGAATCATGGGGAGACTGATTGGAGGACTATGTAATGTGTGGATATATCATAGTATAATATCCATATTGTATCTTACATCTTAGTACATATGTTGTTGTTCAGTTCCTTATTCTTTTTCATTTCTTTTAAGTTACTGCTGAAAGTCCTGATTAGAGATATATTCGGCTTCAATTTTTTCTCAAGAAGAGAAATCCCGTAAAGATTAATATATGGACTTACTTATTAGTGTTTGTGTCTGTGTGTGTGTGTATGCGCGCGCGCATCCACATGTGTGTGTGTAGAAAAGAATAAGGAAAACATATATCTAAACGAGACCATGTTTTTCTTGGCCAGAAATGTTATTACAGAATATTAGACAAGGAGATTTCATTGCTTTTATGAGGGCAATATCCAGTTGCAACCCTGAAGTTATGTTTTTAATATTTCCTTTAAGATGATGGCGTAAAAGGTAAACCAGAAGAAGGCAAAAAAGAAGAAGGCAAAAAAAATGAAAATGGCAATGAGCAAGGCAAAAGAGTAAAAGAAAAAAATGATAAGAAAACTGGACATGATGAGAGTAAGTATTGAACTGAATTTATTTGTTATTTATATTATATCAAGCCCTTTCAGCTCCTCTTCCAATACACCTATGTTGACAATATTCCGGTCTTGCTTACCTTGTATGTTATTGATGCTCTATAAGATTTAGTCAAAGCATACCAAATGCTCTCCCACTTTCTCAAGATAATAATGTATGATTCAAGACAGATTTGGTTACTATTTCTGTCAAACAGAGACCTCAAATTAAGTGTCATGCATTGCCTGACACTTAATTTCACACAACTATCTTCATCCATACTTACCACGTGTCCATACCAGCGTAGACGTCTCTCTTGCACACCACAACTGATGCTTCTTAGGTCCAACTTTTCTCTCAAGGCACTTACACTCTGTCGGGTATGAACACTGACATTACACATCCATCGGAGCATACTGGCTTCATTTCTTGTGAGCTTATGCATATCCTCAGCAGTCACAGCCCATGTTTCACTGCCATGTAGCATGGCTGTTCGTACACATGCATCATACAGTCTGCCTTTTACTCTGAGTGAGAGGCCTTTTGTCACCAGCAGAGGTAAGAGTTCTCTGAACTTTGCCCAGGCTATTCTTACTCTAGCAGTTACACTTTCGGCACACCCACCCCCACTACTGACTTGATCACCTAGGTAACAGAAACTATCAACTATTTCTAGTTTTTCTCTCTGGAATGTGGCGGAAGATGGTCTCTGCGCATTTTCAGTGTTTATTGCACCAGAGCATCTGCCACATACAAAAACTATATTCCTAGTTAGCCTTCCTTTGACATTGCTGCACCTCTTATGTGTCCATAGCTTACACTTGGTGCATCTTATAGAGTTCCTACCTATGCCTTTTCTACAGATCGAGCAGGGCCATCTACCTGAAGGCGTTTGAGATTTGTTTACCTTCCTAGTTATTAGGACTTTGGTTTTAGCTAGATTGACTCTGAGGCCCTTCGATTCTAATCCTTGCTTCCACACCTGAAACTTCTCTTTGAGTTCTGATTGTGACTCAGCAATTAGAGCAAGGTCATCAGCATAGAGGAGCTCCCAGGGGCATCCTGTCTTGAATTCCTCCATTATTGCCTGGAGGACTATGATAAATAGGAGAGGGCTGAGGACTGAGCCTTGGTGGACCCCAACCTCCACCCGGAATTCTTCACTGTACACGTTGCCAACCCTCACCTTACTAACAGCGTTCCTGTACATGGCATGCACAGCTCTCACTAACCATTCATCTATCCCTAGTTTCCTCATTGACCACCAGATAAGGGAATGGGGGATCCTGTCAAAGGCTTTCTCTAAGTCAATGAAAGCCAGGAACAGAGTTTTATCTTTGGCTAGGTATTTCTCCTGCAGCTGTCTCACCAGAAATATGGCATCGGTGGTGCTTTTCCCTGGCATGAAACCAAACTGCATCTCGTCCAGGTTGACACTCTCTCTAATCAGTTGGGCTATGACCCTTTCCGTAACATTCATTACCTGATCCAACAGCTTGATACCTCTGTAATTATTTGTATCTAGGGCGTCACCTTTACCTTTGTAGCAGTTGACTATTATGCCACTACACCAGTCATTGGGTATGACTCCTTCGTGTATCACCTGGTTAACTATACGGGTGACTAGGCTATAGCTGACACTGCCAGATATTTTGAGCATCTCAGCAGTAATTCCTGATGGGCTTGGGGCTTTCCCTGTCTTCATGCTTCTAATTGCCTTAACTACCATGGAACTGTCAACTCGGATAGCTGGTCCCTTTATTGGGTCGACATTCGGCAGACTCTCTTTATCCCATTCATTCTCTTTGTTGAGCAACCTTTCATAGTGGCATCTCCAAACCTCTCTCTTTGCATCCTCATTTAGCGCAAGTGAACCATCATCCATGCGAACACATTTCTCTGCTACCACATCACAATTCTCTCTCACTCACTTGCAACACGAAACACCTCAAGTCTTTCGTCCTCACGGCGCAGAACATTGGCAAATTTTTTCTTATCTGCTTCCCCTCTGGCTGAATATATCTGTCTCCTAGCTTCTCTTTTCGCAGTCTGATACAATTCCCTACTACTGCCATTCCTCCAGTCCTTCCAAGCCTGTCTCTTGTCTCTAATAGCCCTGTCTACAACATTGTTTCACCACCACGTTACCCTGGGACAAGATGGGACTTTGCTCCATCCACAGATCTGGTCAGTGGCACTCAGCAGATTGTCCCGTAGCAACTTCCATTTGGTTTCCATATTTTGTGATGCCATATCCCCTTCTATTTCGTCAAAGGCTTCAAGTAATATGTCCCTAAATCTCTGTCCATTTGCAGGATCTTTAAGCTTCCAGATCCTTCTTCTCCATGTTGGTCGTCTTCTGGCCGTCCTCTTAGTCCTGATCCTAAAGTCACTAACTACCAGTCTATGTTGTGGGTTACATTCCTCGCCTGGAAAGGTTTTGGCATTTATAAGCAGCCCTCTTTCCCTCTTTCTGGCGAGGATGTAGTCGATCTGGCTAGTGTGTCTGCCAGAACGGTAGGTGACTAGGTGAGAAGTGGGTTTCCTGAAGTTGGTATTGCAAATCATAAGGTCATTTGCATCGCAGAACTCCAGCAGCCTGGTTCCCTCCTCATTGCGAGAACCAAAACCGTAGCCCCCGTGTATGCCATGGAAGCCCCCGACATGCCGTCCAACATGTCTATTGAAGTCACCTGCCACAAAGAGAAGGTCACTGTCATTTGTCAACGAGGTAGTCTGTAATAGGGTGTCATAGAATCGGTCTTTTTGTCCTTCTGGTAGCCCCGGCTGAGGGGGCATATGCCGAGATAATGGTTGCTGACCTATGACAGAGCACTAATCTAATCTTAAGTATTCTGTCACATACTCTGACTACCTCGACTACCTTATCAACCCATTTCTCTGCAAGAAGTATACCCACGCCCCCAACCCCTTCAGTGTTCCTTGCACAGGAAATCTTGTACCTGTATTCCTTGCCTGTAAGGAACCTAGCGGAACCTCCTCTCCACCTTACTTCTTGGACGCAGCACAAATCCACACGTCTCCGTTCAAGCAGCTCGACAATCTCACCAGACCTACCTTTCAATGTGCCAACATTGAGTGTGCCAACTCTGAGGGTGTGGGAGGTGTGGGCCTGTGGGCCCCTGGGATGGGGGGCAGAAGTGTAATGTACCTGAAAAGAAGACTTGCGATTGGCAGATTTCATAAAGAAACACTAGACTACAACCTTCATACATTACAGTTTTTGCGCTATATGATCAAATAAGCCCTACAATAGGGGTGAGGGT
>NC_043009.1:56902072-56932072 GCF_006345805.1 Octopus sinensis | reverse complement strand
GCCTCCTCTAAGACAACACCTCAGATCACAATGTGCACATTGCCCGGATGAAAGTATTCCCCTGTGGCTATAAAATTCTCCCTCATCTCTCTTGCTCTCCCAATCTCACACCATCCAATGTCCACCTCTTTCCAACCATGAAGTCTTTTTTGAAGGGGAAGCACTTTTTGAATGATGAAGAACTTATATTTGAGCTAAAGTCTTGGCTCCAGACACAACCTACTGACTTCTACGGATGAGATCTTCACAGCTGCATTAAGCAATGGGAGAAGTGTGTCACCATTAGTGATTGCTGTGTAGAGAAGGATTATTAATTATGCCACGTTTTGCTTATCTTGATCCTTGGAAAGTGGGTCAAGGGAAATCTTTAATGAACACCAATCATTGTTAGAAAAAGTATAATGGAATGAAGAAAAGTAAAATGAAATAAAATAAGATAATAAAATAAGATAATGTACAATAGCAAGTAATGGGTAAATAAAAAAAATAACAATGATGATAATGAAATAATTGTAGAAAGACAGAATATATATTATGCAAAATATAATAGAAAACTACTGTTATAGCCTTATGAATCCAATATCATAGTACAGGGTCAATGCGAAATTTAACATTAAACACGTACATCTACAGCAAGGTTTCTGATAGAATGATGAGAATTTTTGCCAGAGCCGACCATTTCGGAATTGAATGAGTGAAAATATTCAGCTAAGAAGATATTGGATTTTAGACTATCATTACAAGGAGCATGTCTATGGGTTGTGATTTTGAGCTTCACAGGATTAGTAATCAATCTGGTTTAAGATCTAGTGGTAGAACCAGAAGGTACCAAACTCTCATACAGTACCTTAGTTTGGTCACAATTTCCATTCAAAGGATAGATTTTCCCAGGTTGAAAATTATACTTTTGTTTTGGAGGAGATGTAGTTGCCAGTAATGATCTGTAGTACCTGATTGGGGTGTGATGAGATGTTTGGCTCTAGTATCTGGCTCAATTATGGGGCTTGTGGTAGCATCAGAGTCAGCGGTAGTGGAAAATACCCTTGACTGCTCACCGGAAGACACAGTCTTAGCTTCTATTTCTATGTGACTCAAAGTATGATACCTTGAAGATTGGGGTTTAATTTCCTCACATTTGCAAACAAAAGTGGTGGTAGTGTGGAGTTGCATTACGACTTATTTAGCTTGTACTTATTAAATGCAACTACGACAAGTTTCCAAATTCAGGGTCACACAATAAACGATTTGATGGTTTTCTATCAAAGATTATGTAATACCTATGTTGAAGGGAGATGTTTTTCTCTGATAGGTTATTAAAGATTCTTGTCATAGGATCTATTGTGTTATTAGCAAAGGGAGGGTTACACCAACATATTTGATGCTTCCTAGATTTGCTGGTGTTTGTATTCCTATGACTTCCCACTCCCCTTGGGAGGTTGTCTTACAGATGCACTTATATGCATACATATAGACATTCATATAAATATGTGTATATATATTTGTATACATATATGTATATATTTATGATAGGTACACATACATAGATTCATACACATTTGTACACAGGTATATACATACATTTACATGCAGACTGACACTTTCATATGCTTTTGCACATACCAAAATCCGTATATATGAACATATATGTATTCATTCTTATCCCTCGTCCCTTCATTAGAACTGATTACACGATTATATTTTCATTTTCTAATATTTTTCTCATTTTTGCAGATGAAGAGGAAAAGCCTCCTTCATCCGGAATGAATTTATTTTAATATTATTATCCCGTTACCATGTTCTCTTTGTTATTTTGTTGCAAGTCTGCCCTAATCAAATAGATTTATGGTTAAAAGCACTCCATTCATGACAATCCTATCGTATGTTAAGAGACACATTTTATGTAGGAATGAAATTTATGCATACATAGTTTCATACGCATATCTCGTCATCGTCATCATCATCATCATCATCATCATCATTATTTAACATCCACTTTTCATGCTGACATGGGTTGGATGGTGTGACTGAGGCTAGCAAGCCAGGAGGCTGCACCATGCTGCAGTCTGATCTGGCAAGGTTTTTACAGCTGGATGCCCTTCCTAATGCCAGCCACTCTGATAGTGTTGTGGGTGCTTTTTACATTCCACCAGCACAGGAGCCAGTCAGGTGGCACTGGCATTGACAACGCTTGAATGGTGCATTTTACACACCACCAGCATAGGAACCTGTGAGGCAGTATAGGCATCAACCATCCTCACATGATTACATGATTATATTTTCATTTTCTAATATTTTTTTCGTTTTTGCAGATAATGGGAAAAAGCTTCCTCCACCCGGTATGAATTTATTTTAATATTATTATCCTGTTACCATGTTCTGTTTGTTTTTTTGTTGCAAGTCTGCCCTAATCAAATAGATTTATGGTTACAAGCACTCCATTCATGACAATCCTGTTGTATGTTAAAAGACACAATTTATGTAGGAATGAAATTTATGCATACAAAGTTTCATACGCATATCTTGTTGTCGTCGTCGTCATCATCATCATCATCAACATCATAATCATTTAACGTCCACTTTCCATGTTGGCATGGGTTGCATGGTTTAACTGAGTACTATCAAGCCAGAAGGCTGCACGAGGCTGCAATCTGATCTGGCAAGGTTTTTCCGGCTGGATGCCCTTCCTAACACCAACCGATTTGAGAGTATTATGGATGCTTTTTATATTCCACCAGCATGGGGGCCAGTCAGGTGGCTCTGGCAATGAACATGCTTGAATGTTGTTTTTTGCATGCCACCAGCATGGGAGCCAGTTAAGAGACACGGGCGTCAACCACACTCAAATGATGCTTTTATTGTGCCACCTGCATGAGCATGAATCAGGTGTCACTGGCATAATGTTACATTCACAAACAAACACACTTTAATATGCTGTTGCACAGATTATATTTTCATTTCCTAATTAATTTTTTTCTTTTGTTTTGGTTTTTAAGATTATGTGAGCCCTGTAACTGGTATGAATGTTTCTTTTCTTATTATAACCCTTTCTCATGTTCTCTTTGTTGTTGTTTGGCTGTGAGTAAATTCTAATGACATAGATTTATGGTCAAAGACACTGAAGCCTTTGCAATTCTCTCTTTTATCTTCATACCTTATTTTGGAACTGAATGCTTTGTCACTTTTTTTTAGATGGTAGTGTATAGGGCTATTTGGTTAGTATCTCTAGCAAGATGAGAAACTGTGTAAAGGCTTGTTAAGTGACACATATCAAGAATCTATGATATATTCCAGCTTTTGTTGTGATAGCAATGGTTTAAACATTAAATTTTGGCTTTCTTTTATTAAATTTACCTGAGCATCAGTATTACCCATGCTAGCATTAAAGGCAGACTTTAATAACAATGATGATGATGATGTTTAATCATCTTAGACATTGGATACTCTGGGCTACATTACTCAATGTGTCTTCTCTCTTTTAAGAATGTAGGAGAGGATTAAGGTTAAAACCTCTACAATTTACATGACAACCCAACAAGTTTTAGAATATATTTAGTTTCCATTTAGTCTGAAGGAATGAACTGTGTTTCACCTAATATTTATGTAGGAGGGAACAGGGCAGGATTTTTGTTGTTGACTGACCTGCTAAAAATGGCAGTGAAATCTGTTGGACATTACATTCAGTTGTCTTGGGAAAGGAAGGCCATACTGGATAATGTAGACCTGATGTTTTCAAAGACAAGAGCTTTAATCATAGGTGTACTGAACCAGAGCCTATGTGGAATTTAACATTAAACACATTCATCTACTTCAAATGTCAATGATATTTAACTTCTCATTTCAAATATCATTTGAAATATGTTTTCACTACTCCTCTGAATATTCTGAAATTACTATATTTTGTTATATATCCACCTTATTTTATTGAGATAGTATGTGTCTTGTTTTCTTCTTTACTTACAAGTGCTCCAGCTTGCCCTTGTAAGTTACAGATTGTCTCTCTGTATTATATTCAGCTTCAGATTTGGACTACAACCTTCCAACACAGATCACATTATTTGGGTCTGTATCACATTCTTCCGATGTGGGTCACATTCCTCAGGTTTAGACCACATTCTTCTGACGTGGTGGATCACATTCTTCCAATCTGGATTGGAGTCTTCATATATGAATCACAAGCTTCATGTGTAGATCATATTTGATGCATGTCCTTCAGTCCTTAGATGTGGGTCATAGTCTTTACATTCTCAATTCCCTCTGTTCTCTATGTAATATGTTTATTATGTTTTTTTAATTACCTGCATTCATACAATTTTTTTAGTGCAATTTGCTTGTATACATAACACTGTGTAACAATTTTTTTTTGTTGTTGTCTATGGTCAGTAAGTGTTATTTCCCATTTGCTTCTATCTAGAAATCAAATGAAGTCACTATTACTACTTTTAAACTTTACTTTTGTGACTTTGACATCAATGCTTTGACACTGACCGATATCCAATTATACTTCAGGCAGATTCAGTGGTGAGTTGCTGGAGAAGAGACATTGTTATAGAAAATATTCTCTTTCATACCAAATATTTGCTTGTTAGTTGTTTGACCTTAACCACTTGAGAATGTTCCATAATGGCTTCCAATATGCGTATCTCTCTGATCATGAGCAGGAATAGTGGGGGAGCATCAGAGCCATGTGTTGAGAGTGGGTTTCAGAGGTTTGAATAAAAATAACAAAAGCAAAGCTTGAAGTAAATATTAGCCATTTTTCATAATTTCTAGTAGTAAGCAAATAAGAAATAACAGTTACTACTGAAGGACAAAAATTATTTTACCAAATCTAACTGCATGCCCATTTCCCTGTGTTTGTGTGTGTGTGAAACTTATTAATTGAAAGTCTAATTAATTTTTTTTTTGTTTTTATTTTTTAGTTACAGCCAGTGTCTTGTGTAAGTTTTGATTTATTTCTTTAAGTGTTAATGCATGTTTAAGTGTTGTGACTGAGTTCATTGTGATTGTGTGTGTATTTGTATTGCTGGTGATATATGTTTCTGGTGTTTGTATATTGTGAGAATATGTATTTGTGTTGTTTGTTGTGAGTATCTTTGATGTAAATATTTTTATATCTTGTATGAGTATGTATCCATTATCAACTTGCCCTAACATTCACACACACACACACACACACACACATGCATTTATTCATGAACATGCATAGATATGTGCATGCATGCTCATTTGCAAGCACCAATATGTGCAAGCTCATACATATATGAAATAATTTTGTATGCTTATATGGATACTCTTGCCAACTTTCGGATGATTGCCTTTAATACACATACGTATGCACAACTGTGTAGTATTCCTGCACACACATACATACTGATACACAAAATAGGGATTCAAATGTTTTTCATGTATGTGCTCCCAGTGTAACATGCACACTTGTTTCTTTGTATAATCACTCTTACTTTCAATCATAAGCTGATGAAGAAATGCAAGATAATTTATGTAATTTACAATGGAAACTAAACAAAGGCACCATGTAAGTTGCAATAAAACAAGGAATGAATTTGAACAAGTTGAGATGCAATAAAGTAGGTTTTATATTCTTTCTCGTAAAGTTCTTGAATGTAAATCTTAATATATACTTACATTAATAGACAGTTAGTCTGTTACAATTATTCCACAAACAGAAATTCAAGAAGACGCAGTTTGCAAAATATCTCGCTACCACTAGAAGGTTGGGCTTTGGCCAGAACTGACAATTTCGGAATTGAGTGAGTGAAAATGTTCAGCTAAGAAGATATTGGATTTCAGATTATCATTACAAGGAATATGTCTATGGGTTGTGATTTTGAGCTTCACAGGATTAGTAATCAATCTGATGTAAGATCTAGTGATAGAACCAGAAGGTGCTAAAAACTTATACAGCACATTAGTTTGGTCACAATTTCCATTCAAAGGATAGATTTTCCCAGGTTTGAAATTATACTTGTGTTTAGGAGGAGAGGTAGTTGTCTGTAATTATCTGTAGTACCTGATTGGGGTGTGATGAGATGTTTGGCTCTAGTATCTGGCTCAATTATGGGGCTTGTGGTAGTATCAGAGTCAGCGGTAGTGGGAAATATTCTTGATTGCCCAACTCAAAGATTCAGTCCTAGCTTCTATTTCTATGTGATTCAAAGTAAGATACCTTGCAGTTTGGGGTTTAAATTCCTCACATTTGGAAACGGAAGTGGTGGTGGTAGTGGGGAGTAGTAGTAAGAGTCATTAGAGCTTATTAAATGCAACTACGACAAGTTTCCAAATTCAGGATCATAGAATAATATGATTTGATGGTTTCTATCAAAGATTATGTAATACCTATGTTGAAGGGAGATGTTTTTTCTCTGACAGGTTATTAAAGGTCCTTGTTATAGGATGTTTTATGTTATTAGCAAAGGGAGGGTTACACCAACCTACTTGATTCTTCCTAGATTTGCTGGTGTTTGTATTCCTATGACTTCCCATTCCCCTGGGATTTGATCTGTTGTTGGAAGCTCAGCATTCTGGGTGTCACCACTACCTCCCTGTTTTTTTGTATCATTTGATCTTAGATTATAGTTACTATTGCCTTTATGGATGGCTAATTATTTCCACACTTATGAGATTTAGCAGATGTATCAAATGCAGTTAGTCCTTGGGAGGTTGTCTTACAGATGCACTTATATGCATGCATATAGACATTCATGTACATATGAGTATATATGTATATATACATGTATGTATATATTTATGACAGGTACACATACATAGATTCATACACATTTGTACACATGTATATACATACATTTACATGAAAACTGACACTTTCATATGCTTTTGCACACACCAAAATCTGTATCTATGAACATATATGTATTCATTCTTATCCCTCGTCCCTTCATTAGAACTGATTACACGATTATATTTTCATTTTCTAATATTTTTCTCGTTTTTGCAGATGAAGAGAAAAAGCTTCATTCACCCGGTATGAATTTATTTTAATATTATTATCCTGTTACCATGTTCTGTTTGTTTTTTTGTTGCAAGTCTGCCCTAATCAAATAGATTTATGGTTAAAAGCACTCCATTCATGACAATCCTATCGTATGTTAAGAGACACATTTTATGTAGGAATGAAATTTATGCATACATAGTTTCATACGCATATCTCGTCATCGTCATCATCATCATCATTATTCAATGGCCACTTTTCATGCTGGCATGGGTTGGATGGTTCGACTGAGGACTGGTAAACTTGGAGGCTGCACCAGGTTCCAGTCTGATCTGGCAAAGTTCTTACAGCTGGATGCCCTTCCTAATGTCAACCACTCTGAGAGTGTTGTGGGTCCTTTTTATATTCTACTAGCATGGGATCCACTCAGGTGGCATTGTCATCGACCATACTCACATGATGCTTTTTATGTGTCATCAGCATGGGAGCCAGTCCAGGGACACTGGCATCGACCACACTTGAATGATGCTTTTTATGTGCTAACTGATAGTTAGTCTGTTACAATTATTCCACAAACAGAACTTCAAGAAGATGCAGTTTGCAAAATATCTTGCTACCACTAGAAGGTTGGGCCTTGGCCTGAACCAAGCATTTCGGAATTGAGTGAGTGAAAATGTTCAGCTAAGAAGATATTGGATTTCAGACTATCATTACAAGGAGCGTGTCTATGGGTTGAGATTCTGAGGTTCACAGGATTAGTAATCAATCTGGTTTAAGATCTAGTGATAGAACCAGAAAGGTACCAAACACTCATACAGTACATTAGCTTGGTCACAATTTCCATTCAAGGGATATATTTTCCCAGGTTTGAAATTATACTTGTGTTTAGGAGGAGAGGTAGTTGCCAGTAATGATCTGTAGTACCTGATTGGGGTGTGATGAGATGTTTGGCTCTAGTATCTGACTGAATTATGGGGCTTGTGGTAGTATCAGAGTCAGCGGTAGTGGAAAATACCCTTGACTGCTCACCGGAAGACTCTGTCTTAGCTTCTATTTCTATGTGACTCAAAGTACGATACCTTGATGTGTGGGGTTTAAATTCCTCACATTTCGAAACAGAAGTGGTGGTAGTGGGGAGTAGTATTACGGGTTATTTAGCTTGTACTCATTAAATGCAACTACGACAAGTTTCCAAATTCAGGGTCACAGAATAATATGATTTGATGAGAATATAGATTTATGGTTACAAGCACTCCATTCATGACAATCCTGTCGTATGTTAAAAGACACAGTTAATGTACGAATGAAATTTATGCATACAGAGTTTCATACGCATATCTCGTCATAGTCATCATCATCATCATCATCATCATCATTATTTAACATCCACTTTTCATGCTGACATGGGTTGGATGGTGTGACTGAGGCTAGCAAGCCAGGAGGCTGCACCATGCTGCAGTCTGATCTGGCAAGGCTTTTACAGCTGGATGCCCTTCCTAATGCCACCACTCTGAGAGTATTGTGGGTGCTTTTTACATTCCACCAGCACAGGAGCCAGTCAGGTGGCACTGGCATTGACAACGCTTGAATGGTGCATTTTACACACCACCAGCATAGGAACCTGTGAGGCAGTATAGGCATCGACCATCCTCACATGATGCTTTCAATGTGCCACCGGCACAAGTGCCATTCAGGTGGTACTAGCATACATTTGCACACACACACACACACACACACACACACACCCTTTAATATGCTATTGCACAGACTATATTTTCATTTCCTAATTAATATTTTTCTTTTGTTTAGGTGTTTCAGATGACATTGAGAGGACCCTAACTGGTATGAATGTTTCTTTTCTCATGTTCTCTTTGTTGTTGTTTGGCTGTGATTAAGTTCTAATGACATACATTTATGGTCAAAGACAATGAAGCCTTTGCAATTCTCTCTTTTATCGTCACATATTATTTTGAAATCGAATGCTTTGTCTAATTTTTTTTAATTGGTGCTATATCATAATAGGGATATTTGGTTAGTATCTGTAGCAAGATGAGAAACTGTGTAAAGGCTTGTTTAGTGACACATGTCCAGAATCTATGATATCTTCCAGCTTTTATTGTGATAGCAATGGTTTAAATTGTAGACCACATTCTTCTGACATGGTGGATCACATTCTTCCAATCTGGATTGGAGTCTTCACATGTGAATCACAAGCTTCATGTGTAGATCATATTTGATGCATGTGCTTCAGTCCTTAGATGTGGGTCATAGTCTTTACATTCTCAATTCCCTCTGTTCTGTATGTAATTTGTTTATTATGTTTCTTTAATTACCTGCATTCATACAATTTTTTTAGTGCAATTTGCTTGTATATATAACATTGTGTAACAATTTTTTTTGTTGCCTTTGGTCAGTAAGTGTTATTTTCAGTTTGCTTCTATCTAGAAATCAAAGGAACTGGCTGCTATTCCCTTCAAACTTTGCTTTTGCGACTTTGACATCAATGCTTTGAGACTGACCGATATCCAATTATACTTCAGACAGATTCAGGTGGTGATTTGCTGGAGAAGAGACATTGTTATAGAAAATATTCTCTTTCATACCAAATATTTGCTTGTTAGTTGCTTGACCTTAACCACTTGAGAATGTTCCATAATGACTTCCAATATGTGTATCTCTCTGATCATGAGCAGGAATGGTGGGGGAGCATCAGAGCCATGTGTTGCGACTGGTTTTCAGAGGTTTGAATAAAAGTAACAAAAGCAAAGCTTGAAGTAAATATTAGCCATTTTTCATAATTTCTAGTAGTAAGCAAATAAGAAATAACAGTTACTACTGAAGGACAAAAATTATCTTACATATTGTAATTGCACGCCCATTTTTGATTGTCTGTGCGTGTGTGTGTGTGTTGATATCAGTTAAAAATATTATTAAATTGTTTGTTTTTATTTTTTAGCTTTACGCTCTCTAGGTAAGTTTCAACTTATTCCATATTATGCATGTTATGTGTTGTGACTGTACATCGTTATTATGTGTGTATTTTTGTTAGCATTGTATGTTTTTTGTAAGTATATGTGTGTTAATATTTGTATATCTTTGCATGAGTATGTATACATTATCAATTCTTCCTATCACACACACACTCACACACACACACACACACACACACACACACCACACACACACACACAGACACACACACATACACACAGACTCACACACACACAGACACAGACACAGACACACACACACACACAACACACACACACACACACACACACACACACACACATTAATATGCGTTTTTATTCCATGTTATGTATAGTACCATTTACAAGGAAATGGCAGACTGAAGTTTCGGCTTGCTTGTCTTCATCATATTGTGCTTTACTTGCATTCCTTTTTGACTCTATATAGTCTTTTGTAAGTAGCTTTTTGGTTTATGTGTTCATATATAATATGCATTGATGAAATAAAACCAAGTAATGATATTCTGAATGCATTTAATATGCATGTTTCAGATCACTGCACAATTGACAGAAAACAATTTCTCATGCAAAATCTTCTTCAGTTAAGATATTTCAAAATATGTGCAAAATGAGAGATATCTGGTTGGGGCAGTCTAAGTTGCCTACTAAATGTGGAGAGGATGTAACCAGAAGGAGTAAAATATCAATAAAGTGGGAAATGGATGAGAGAGAAAGAGCAGGGGGCAGAAAATGGATTGGTTGTGTAGATAAGAGAGCAGAGAAAGCTTGAAAGAGATGAAACTATATCAAATGAAAAGAAGGGACAGGGTCAACTAAATTAATAAATAAATGGACAAAAAAATGGTAGAAATGAATAAAAACAGAGTAATGATGATGATAACAATAATAATAGTAATAATAATAATAACAACAACAATAATAATAATAATGATAATAATAATAATAATAATGATAATAATAATAATAATAATAATAATAATAATAATAATAGAGGGTTTAGCTCCTGCAACCAAGCTGTGCCAAACGTAATGCACTGCACTCCACTGGACTACATCAGCAAGGTCGAGAGAGGAAACCTGACGATTGGACTACCCAGGACTTTCTTACCTATAGCCCAGGCCTGCACAAAACTGGAGAGGACACTTCAGTGCTGCTGTAGAAAGCTGCAGAAACAACACGGGAGGTAACAGTCACGAGTGATAAGTCCATTCAGATTGGCGTAAAATATGGGCGCTACGGGTTACCTCTGACGGTGGGAGGGACTTCCGTGTCCTATTGGTTAGCTACTGCCCACCTCAAGCTGGGCAGCCCCCAGTTAATAAGGTGCTGACCCGCCACAAGCCGCCTGCTCCATTGGGTGTTTGGAGCTAAGAGTATGACTCGAAAAGCGGCCTGCAACCTCTGCACCAGGCAAGCAACTAAAAGTCAAGAAAACACCAGTTCTGCGGTTGGCAAGCTGGAATGTCAGGACCATGTGTCCTGGAATATCTGATGATCTTCTCAGAATTGAAGACACAAGGAAAACGGCCATCATTGACCGTGAACTAAAGAGGCTCAACATAGATATTGCTGGGCTGCAGGAGACAAGACTTCCCTCAAACAGCAAACTCAAAGAGCAGGATTTCACCTTCTTTTGGCAGGGAAGAGATCCAGAAGAACCTCGTCAACATGGCGTTGGCTTTGCAGTGAGAAATTCACTACTCTCCTCAATAGAACCACCATCGGGAGGCACTGAGCGTATCCTCTCACTGTGCCTCTCGACTTCTTCTGGCTCAGTACATCTACTCAGCATCTATGCTCCCACTCTCTACAGCTCAGAGGAGACCAAGGACCAGTTCTACAAAGATCTCAACTGTGTCATAGAAAATATACCAACGACTGAAAATATCTACCTTCTAGGGGATTTTAACGCTCGCATGGGATCTGACCATGATTCGTGGCTCATTTGTGTTGGACACTTTGGTATTGGCAACATGAATGACAATGGTCAGAGACTACTCGAATTCTGCACATACCACAACCTGTGCATCACAAACACATTCTTTACCAACAAGCCATCCCACAAGGCATCCTGGAGACATCCAAGATCTCACCACTGGCATCAGCTGGATCTCATCATTACACGGAGATCCTTTCTGAATTCTACTCTATTGACCCGCAGTTACCACAGCGCGGATTGTGACACAGACCACTCACTAATTTGAAGCAGGGTGAGGATTCTGCCTAAAAAAGTCCATCGCTCCAAGAAAGTGGGCTGACCACGCATCAACACCGCCAAAACCTCGGACCCTACACTGCGAAAATGTTTTGCTGCTTCTATCAAGGTTGCCCTCAGTAGCTGCCCAACCTCCTCTGCTGAAAGTAGGTGGGACTATATCAGGGAAGCCTTGTATACGACATCATTGGATACTTTCGGCATGAGAGAAAGGCAAAACCCAGATTGGTTCAATGCTGGGCTCTCAGAGCTGGAGCCAGTTATCGAAGCAAAGCATGCAGCTCTGGTGCAATACAAGAGTGACTCTTCTACAAAGTCACTTGAAGAACTCAGAAAGGCACGAAATAAAACCCAACTGACAGCCAGACGCTGTGCAAATAGGTATTGGCAGGAAATCTGTCAGAGTATCCAGTCAGCTGCTGACAGGGGCGACACCCGTGGGATGTATGCCGGTTTGAAGAAGGCCCTCGGTCCATCCGCAACCAAGTCAGCCCCTCTGAAATCAACTACTGGAGATTTCATCAGGGATCAAGGCAAGCAAATGGATAGATGGGTGGAGCACTACCAGGATCTCTACTCACGGGAGACCACAGTGTCTGAGGCTGCAGTCGAGAGTGTCAAGATCTTGCCAGTCATTTGCGAACTTGACAGTCCACCATCTATAGCAGAGCTCACCAAGGCTGTTGACTCCCTAGCAAGAAATAAGGCTCCGGGAAAAGACGGCATCCCCTCAGAGATCATCAAAGCCGGCAAAAACACCATCCTGCTTCGGCACCTTCATGAGCTTCTGTGTCAGTGCTGGGAAGAGGGTACAGTCCCTCAGGATATGCGGGATGCCAACATCATTACGCTTTACAAAAACAAAGGTGACCGTGGTGATTGTAACAATTACCGTGGTATATCCCTTCTAAGCACTGTTGGAAAGACCTTTGCCCGCGTTATCCTGGCCAGGCTACAACTACTTGCTTCTCGAATCTATCCGGAATCGCAGTGTGGCTTTAGAAGAAGCAGATCAACTATCGATATGATATTCTCCATACGCCAACTTCAGGAGAAGTCCAGAGAGCAGAAAATGCCATTATATATGGCCTTCATTGATCTAACAAAGGCTTTTGACTCGGTAAGCAGAACAGGCCTCTTCCTCCTGCTCCAAAAAATGGGATGTCCACCAAAGCTGCTGAGGATCATCAAGTCTTTCCATGATGACATCCAAGACACCATACAGCACAACGGTTCAACATCAGCCGCCTTCCAAATAAAAAACGGGGTAAAGCAAGGCTGTGTCCTCGCTCCTACATTGTTTGGCATCTTCTTCTCGCTCTTACTTTCACATGCCTTTCAGACATCAGATGATGGAGTGTTTCTGCACAGTAGAAGTGACGGGAAACTGTTCAATCTCTTGCACCTGCGTGCCAAGACCAAAATCAGAAACGTCCTGATCAAGGAGATGTTATTTGCTGATGATGCCGCTCTGGTAACACACACAGAAGAAGCCCTCCAAAGGCTCATTAACTGTTTTGAGCAAGCATGTAACGACTTTGGCTTAGCTATCAGCCTTAAGAAGACCAACATCATGGGCCAGGCTACATCGGACATCCCAAACATACATATTGGAGACCACAGATTACAAGAGGTGGAGAAGTTTACCTATCTGGGCTCTACCGTCACCTACAACCTATCCCTTGACACTGAGCTCAATATACGCATTGGCAAGGCAGTGCTGCGATGGCCCAACTCTCCAAACGGGCTTGGGACAACAATAAGCTGACCAAGACCACGAAAATGAAGATCTACCAGGCATGTGTACTCAGACGCTATACACATCCAAGAGCGTCGCCTAAACATCTTTCACCTGCGCTGCCTCCGAAAAATCCTCCGTATCAAATGGCAGAATCATATCCCCAACAAAGATGTCCTCAGGCAAGCAGGAATACCAAGCATGTTTGCACTCCTCACACAAAGACGTATGAGATGGCTTGGGCATGTTAGCTGTATGAAAGATGGCAGAATCCCCAAGGACATACTCTACGGAGAGCTTGCTAGGGGTACTAGGTCTGTGGGTAGACCGATCTTACGTTACAAGGATGTTTGCAAAAGGGATATGATGGCCTGCAACATCAATATTAGCAGTTGGGAGGCAGTTGCCGGCAACCGTGGAGAATGGCGACATACAGTAAAAGAGGGAATACAAAAGAGTGACAGAGAGAGAGAGGAGAAATGGAAAGAAAGGAAGAGACGTAAACAAGAGACTATGGCACTACAACCAGCCAAGAACAGTCTTTGCTACATTTGCGGTACCTGCCAGAGGGAGTGTTTGTCCAGGATAGGACTACACAGCCACAGCAGGAAATGTATCAGGACATGAAATATAAAAGCTGGACTAGACTACTTCATGCGCAACTCCATTGTCTCCCGAGACAGAAAGGATGCCAATATATATATATACAATAATGTCAACGAAATCAACTCCAGAACTTATTCTTTGTAAGCCTTGTACTTATTCTAACAATCTCTTTTGCCAAACCACTGAGATAGGGGCCCTAAACACATTGATTGTCAAGTGACGATGGGGGGGGACAAAAACAGAAAGAAAGACATACACACAAAAATGTACATATAAATATATATATATATACACACACACAATGGGCTTCCTTCAGTTTCTGCCTACCAGATACACTCACAAGGCTTTTCTTAGCCCGAGGCTGTAGTAGAAGACACTTGCCGAAGGTGCCATGCAGTGAAACTGAACCTGAAACTATATGGTTGGGAAACAAGCTTCTTACCACACAACCATACCTGCATATATTGGGTCATCTCATAAATAATGCATTTTTTTTTCAACTGCATGAACTAAAAGCTGGAGCGGACAGGATAAATTACCTGCATCAACTTGCTATAAAAGCAGGTAGTAATTTTACCTTCTGCTTATTTTTAGTACAAGTTTTGAAGAGTACAGTTTGATTTTAAAATTTATATTTTCAAAGCTATTATGGAAGAGACAAAGGAACATATTTGGCATATTTTGCTTTATCAGTTTAATAAAGGCATCAATACAACAAAGAGCGTGAGGAATATTAATGCAGTATATGGGAAGTAGACAATAAGTGTAAGCCAGTTTCAACAGTGGTTCCAGAAATTCTGAGCTGGAAACTACAGGGTAGAAGATACGCCTCATCCTGCAAGATCTGTAGAGCTAGACAAGGACAGCCTGCAAACCCTGGTAGAAGAAAATCCCATCATAAATGTTGAGGAACTAGTTGAGAAGCTTAGATTTAGTCATTCAACCATTCATCGACACTTGCGTGCCATTGGAAAAGTCAGCAAATTGGGTCAGTGGATTCCTCACAAACTTTCTGAGTCTTATTGTGCACAGGGAGTGGATGTGTGTTCTTCATTGCTGTCACATCTCACAAATGAGCCTTTTTGGGACCGAACAGTGACTGGTAATGAGAAATGGGTTCTTTATAAAAATCTCAAGCACTGAAGACAGTGGGTAGGGAAAGGAGAAACACTGGCACCCCAGACTAAAGAAGGTCTTCACCCATATAAGATGTTGTTTTCTGTTTGTTGGGATATGAAAGGTTTAGCCCACTTTGAACTTTTAAACCCAAACCAAACAATAACAAAGGAGATCGACTGTGAGCAGCTTGAGTGGCTTAAGTCAACGCTTGAAGAAAAATGACCATCTTTGGTTTCAAGATGAAAGGTGTCCTTCCATCAAGATAATGCTTGGCCACATACAGTGAGGATAACATTTCAAGAACTGGAGCAGTTTGAATTGGAAACGATGCCCCACCCACCATATTCACTGGACATTGCCCCATCTGATTATCATTTATTCGCAGTCTTCAAAATCATTTGGATGGCAAAATATAAATTTTGTAGAGGAGGTTAGAACAGCACTGGCAGAGTATTTTTCACCATGGATAAGTGAATTTTGGAAGAGAGGCTTTGCAAGTCTACCAGGTAGATGGAAGAGCATTGTAGAAAAAGTGAAGGAGTGTATATTTTAGATTGAAAAAGAACTTTGTTTATCTTAATTTTAAAAAATAAAAGAAGTATAAAAAAAACATTATTTATGGGGTGACATATATATATGTGTGTGTGTATGTATAAACATATATATATATATATATATATATATCTTATAATTAAGGGCTAAAGAAGGTTAATCTATAGCCAATACACTGATTTATCCACTTATAATCCACTTGTTACAGGAAAATTGAACTGAAAGCGGGCAACTAACCTTTAGAAAATTTAAATTTCGTTATCTCTATATTGAATCAATTTCAGAATTAATCCCTATAAAGGATATATTCTTCTTCAGTAGAGCTTACAAGGGAACATAAATAAAATACTCACATGTGATCATGGAAAAAGCAGAAGCTAAAAACACAACTACATTTAAGTACATCATTTATATCTAAAAATAAAAATTCCTTGGTCAGTCTCAGAACAACGTGTTGACCTATCGCCGCTACATATTGTAATGGTTACCGGTCCCCTTGTAACAAGCAGTGAGTTTACTACTAACAATATAGGATGAAGTCCCTTTCTCTACAGAAAAGGACTCCATCAAAAAGCATGGCAGTATATTTTAAAAAAACCTTTACAGTTGAAGTATAAACATCTTATAATTAAGGGCTAAAAAAGGTTAATCTATAGCCAATACACTGATTTATTCACTTATAATCCACTTGTTACAGGAAAATTATATATATATATATATATATATATATATATAACGGATTGTTTAAAGCTCTCTTCAGCTGCATGCAATTGCTATACCAAAGACTTACATCACATTATGAAAAATCCGAAAAGGTACATTTGGTATTATCTATAATTGAGTTTCACTGAGAAAGTATGTTTGTATGCATATATATATATATATATATTATATATATATATATATATAATATATATATATATATACGTACAAATATACACACACACACATTATAAATGAAAGACTCTGATGTCTAGTATTCCAAGCTGCTTGTTTCCAGTCAAGCCTGTTTCTTTTTTCTTTTGAATATTCACTGTCTGAATATTGTTTCAATTACGAAATGAAAGTTTGAAGGACATTCTTATCATCATGCTCTTTTGTTTAGAAACCATTAGAAAAACATGTGTGAAAATGGCTGCTTCAAGCTCAAACTCTTGATTTATTTCCTGGTTCTCTTGGTAATGTTATTATAAAAATGTCATAGATTCCACACAATCGGAATCATGAAAATGTGCTGCTGTTTAAGCAATGTTCCAAAACAATAAATTTAAATAATACATTTCATTAATGTCTTTAAAAACCAATGAGTATGTATGTGGATGTTGATTTTGCATTGCCCTGTGCAGACACATGTATGGAGAGACATGTACACTCATAGACACACATTTATACACAGAATTATATATTCATGTATACATATACACATATGCTTGAATACATATCCTCACATATAGACATGCAAACACACACACACACACACACCACACACACACACACACACCACACACACACACACACACACACACACATTTAAACTTATATGAATAAAATCTATCATTTAAATCTGTCACTTAAATATTTCAAAAACTAGCCTTTTTTAGGTCCTAGAATGAAATTGAAGGAGAATTGTGTTTGCATATAAGATAGCCACATGCATACAAAATGTAAACAATTAATTTGTTTTGTTCAAACTCTTGGTGCCACATGACAAAATTCTCTACTATTTGATCAAACAAAGGTCACACTGCATCTTTGATTTGACCCTTCCTTTCCTGTAAAGTTGGGCATTATCTATAAAAGACCAGGTAATTTTGAATTTGTGAGGACATTTGCCCAAGGTGCCATGCAATGTCACTGCACCTGGAACCATGTATTTGGGAAGCAATGCTTACCACAATAGTTACACCTGTGCCTATATATATATATTTATAAACAGTTCCATTTATACATACACACACACACACACACATGCACACACAAACTAAATTTTCACCAGACTTATGTATTTATGTTGTAGTGCATAGTGCAAATCAAAAAAGGAGACAAAGTGATGTTAATAAATTTCCACAAGAAACTCAAGAAAACCATAGCAGTAAGTATGAATCACTTTTAATGTCTCTCTCTAACCTATAAGTGAATGTCCTGGAAGAATCACTACAGTATTTGACAGATTATATGAATAAAATCTATCAATTAAATCTGTCCCTTAAACATTTCAAAAATTAGCCTTTTTTTAGCTCCTAGAATGAAATTGAAGGAGAATTGTGTTTGCATAAAAGATAGCCACATGCATACAAAACGTAAACAATTAATTTGTTTTGTTCAAACTCTTGGTGCCATGTGACAAAATTCTCAAATATTTGATCAAACAATGGTCACACTGCATCTTTGATTTGACCCTTCCTTTCCTGTAAAGTTGGGCATTATCTATAAAAGACCAGGTAATTTTGAATTTGTGAGGACTTGTTGCATGCATGAACCATATAAACTCCAACAAATTGTAGTACATTTCCTGTGGGTTTCATTGATCCACCATACATATCAGGTTGATCACTGCTATTTGATTCAACCTTTGCATTATTCTATTGACCTTGCCAGACAATTACCATATAAAGTGATTAAATGATTATATTTTCACTTTCTAATTGTTGCTTTTTGTTTATGTTTACAGGTGATGAACAGAATTCAGATGGTATGAATGCTTTTTATTATAACCCTTTCTAATGTCCTCTTTGGTGTTCTTTAGCTGTGAACCATAGCTACTCAAGTAGATTGATGGTGAAAGGCATTCATTCCTCTGCCATCTTATCTTTTATCTTGTGATATGTTTAAATCTAATGCATCAAACTTTTTTCATATGGTAGTGTATCATTATATGGCAATTTGGTTACTGTTTCTAGCAATCTGAATTACTGTAAAGATGCCTTCGGTGACACAAATCCAGAATTTATGTTATACTCCAGAATTTATGATATATACTCCAGCATTTACGTTATACTCTAGAATTTATGTTATACTCCAGCTTTATTTTGATAGTAATGATTTAAATGTTAAATTTTGACTTTCTTTTATTAAATTTACAAGAAACTATGGAAACTAGATTTTCAAATTGATATAGATATATGTAATCATCTTAAGCATTGGATACCCTGGACTACATTGTTCAATGTGTCTTCTCTCTTTTAAGACAGTAGGACAGGATTAAGGTTAAAACCTCTACAATTTACATGACAACCCAACAAGTTTTCAGATATATTTAGTTTTCATTTAGTCTGAAGGAATGAACTATGTTTTACCAATTTAACTTGGAGGGAACAAGGCAGAATTTTCATGGTTGTCTGATACACTAAAACTAGGTGCAAAATCTGTTGGACATTATATTCCATTGTCTTAGAATAAGAAGACTAATTGGAACAGATATTCTGAAAGAGTAAACCCTTGATCATAGGTTTGCTCAACCAGTTTCTATCTATCAAATCCACTCAAATGTCATTGAACCTGGAACCATGTATTTGGGAACCAATGCTTACCACAATAGCTACACCTGTGCCTATATATATATATTTATAAACAGTTCCATTTATACATACACACACATGCACACACAAACTAAATTTACACAGACTTATGTATTTATGTTGTAGTGCATAGAGCAAATCAAAAAAGGAGACAAAGTGATGTTAATAAATTTCCACAAGAAACTCAAGAAAACCATAGCAGTAAGTATGAATCACTTTTAATGTCTCTCTCTAACCTATAAGTGAATGTCCTGGAAGAATCACTACAGTATTTGACAGATATCTTGTAGATTAACAGGTCATGTGGGTAGCTGTATTTATATGAATGTAAACCTGTGTTCAAATACTTAGAGTATATATATAGATATATATACACAGATACAAATACACACACACACACACACACATTATAAATGAAAGACTTTGATATCTGGTATTCCAAGTTTGCTTGTTTCCAGTCGAACCTGTTTCTTTTTTCTTGTGAATATTCATTGTCTGAATATTTTTTTCAAATATGAAATGAAAGTTTGAAGGACATTCTTGTCATTGTTCTCTTTTGTTTAGACATATGTAATCATCTTAAACATTGGATTTCCTGGACAACATTGTTCAGTGTAGGACAGAATTAAGGTTAAAACCTCTACAATTTACATGACAACCCAACAAGTTTTCAGACATATTTAGTTTTCAATTAGTCTGAAGGAATGAACTACGTTTTACCTATTTATCTCAGAGGGCACAAGGCAGACTTTTCATGGTTGTCTGATCCACTAAAACTAGCTGCAAAATATGTTGGACATCAATTATTATAAATTATTAAAAAGATTCAAAGTCATACCGGTATCATCAAAAGCTGTTCACTGATTTTGAATGAACACCAATATCCAAACGGTGTCAGGTCTAATAGTACCTGAGTGAAAATATTACATGCAAGAGAGGTTAGCAGTTCTGGAATTGATGCAATTAAGGTAGATATAAATACTGCAATATGGATGGTGTATGGGATGTATGGAAATTAGTGGTATTATTGGTAAGGTTAGTAGTGTCCTGTATTAAGTTATGTTTTCATGTTGAGTTGTGGATGATATTTATTAATGAGACTTGCCTCTTTATTTAATCTTTGCTGTACTGAGGTGTTCCATGAACATTGATAGAAAGGGAAAATTAGGAAGCTGGGTTTAAAGTTTCTAGCACATCTTTCTATGTGTTCACTGACCTGTATCTGTCTGTATTGTGGGTAGCGGATTTGTTCTTTGTGAGGAGTTGTTCTTCATTGGAGTGACATTCCTGTTTGGCCTATATAGTGATTTCTGCACCCTAAGCTGGTAATAACAATAGCATACATTAGGTTTTCTGAGGCACAGGTGAAATTTGATTTTATCTTAGATATTTCACCTTGTTTGAAGTGGAACTCTGTACCCTCCAAAACACACACACACACACACAACACACACACACACACCACACACACATGCATATATAAATGCAAATTGACTGAAAAAACAAAATGAATTGAAGGACTTTGGTTAGAATATGATCAACTAAAACAGTTTAGAGAAGATGATAACATAAAATATGAATACAAAGATTAGATAATGTAAAATAAAATAAAGAATACAATAATTTTAAATAGTATAAGCCTGAATAAAGTAAGATTAAGAAAAACATAAAATAAAAATGAGATAATAAAATGAAATCATTAAAAAAAACTTATTAATAATTAATTTCATTAAATTAAATAAAAACTATGTTAATTAGGATTAATTATTCTCTCTCATAAAGTTCATGAATGTAAATCTTAATGTGTGTTTTTTTCCTTATCAGCAAACAGAATTTCATGGAGGTAAGGTTTGCAATATATCTGGTTACCACTATAAGGTTGGGCTTTGGCCAGAATATACTATTTAGTTTTGTAGTTAAAGTTTTGAGAATTGAGTGAGTGAAAATATTCAGGTAAGGAGGTATAGATTTCATACTAACATTACGAAAGGTATGTATATGAGTTGAAATTCTGATCTTCCTATATAATATCTAGTTACCACACACTGACATACCATATTAACTTGGTCATGACTTCTGTTCAAGGGATAGTTTTTTCCAGGTTTGAAATTACACTTGTGTTTAGGTGGACAGGTAGTTAACGGAATATAGGGAGCACTATAATATGCAGTACCTGGCTGGCGTACGATGAGATATTTGGCACTAGTATCTGGCTCAGTTATGGGGGTTGTTGTAATATCAGTCAACAGTAGTGGAAATTACCCTCGACTGTCCAGTGGAAGGCTCAGTCTTAGCATCTATTTCTATGCAGCTCATAGGACTATACCTGAAAATAATGATGATTCAGTTGGTCTTATGTGTTGCCATCAATTTGGAGGTTTTACCCCAAAATATTCTAAAGTATGATTAACAATGTTTTAAACATCTATAAATAATTATTCATGCATTGAATTAATTATGTCAACTGCATGGCATCATAAATGAGTAATGATATTTTCCTTCATTTTTTTTTTTTTCTTTTTGAAGAAAAATCTAATCCAGTAAGTTTTTAATTTATCATCTCTCTCTCTCTGAAATAATTTCATCTCTAAATCCAAATTTTATGTTTTATCTTTTTCTTGTTTCAACCACTGAATTGTGGCCATACTAGAGCATTGCTTTGAGGATGATTTTTTTGCTTTGTTTTGTTTTATTATCATGAATATATATCAAATGAATTTTTTCATTTTCTTTTACAGACTAGAAAATAATTCTTCAAAGATTAATGTGTTCAGACAAATGTCTACTTCATTTAGTTCCTGTGTTGCGTGCTGATCTTCAATCACTAAAAAACTGTTTAGTTGTAACAGTCTTTCTACTGTTTTAAAATTTATACAGTGATACCTGGCAGTACACGTTTAATTCATTCCATGACTGAGCTTGTTTTATGATTTACTCATTTTACTAATCAATATTCTCCATTGAAATTTATTAAAATATAATTAATCCATTCCAGTTTCAAAAACACTACCCCCAAATAATTTTTGTGGGTTTTAAAACAGAAAAGGAGCAGTTACAAGGCAATTATAAGAATATAATAAAAGAAATATGTGAACTGGTTTTATTAAGATGGGACGATTTTTGTGTGAGAAAGATGATGGAGCAGGGAGGAATTGGGTTATTATCTGGAAGGAAAATCTGCCATTAAGACTTCCGGAAGAACAGTTTCAGGCATTTTCTCTCTCACTTCACTCCAGTTAGGCTTTTTGGACACACTTTCTTCACTTTTCACATGTGCAGGTCGTTTCACTAGCAACATATCAAGATAAGCCTGCTTTTTCCTGCTTTCTAAAATGTTACAAAAATGTGTCAGAGCAGTGTCATTAAATAAAGTAGCTGCATGACTTGTAGATACTTTTTCAGGATGATATTTTCTACAAATTCAGAAACATACTGCCACTTTGCCAATGCTGACTTTATGTCACTCATTGAGATAACCTTCCCTGCTTCACTGATTTCCTCTGGGAACAAAATCTCTTCCACTGCATCCAAATGCTGCTGTTTTTGAAGCTGTAGGAGTTCATCTGTCATCAATTCCTCTGAGTGTTCCTCGACAAGATTGTTAATGTCCCCATTGCCAATCTCTAGGCCATGAACTTGTCAAGAGACACTACCTCCTCTACTGCAGGTGTCTCAAACTCAGACCTCTTGAAGTCTCTTTTGGATATGCAGTCAGGCCGCAGCTTGCATCATGCAGAATTCAGCATTATTCTCATTACATCCTGCCTTCATGTCAGAACTCTTTGCTTCTCCGTACCTGATGACGTTATGAACACCAGTCCCCTTCTTGAAACTCTCAAACCAGCCACAACTGGCCTTAAATGTGTCTACTGATGTCTCCTCCGTCAATGTTCCAGGGATCTGCTTCAAAAGATCCCCGTACAGTGCTTGTGCTTTCTTACAGATGATGGTCTCCATAATCTTGTCCCCTGCAAGTTGCTTTTCATTGATCCACAGGAGAAGCAATTTTTCCATCACTTTGTGGACAGATGTACATTGCAAGGAGAGCTTGTTGTAACAACCTTCATCTCATCCTTTTAATTCAGATTGGATGGTGGAGTTTGTTGACATACTTCAGTCGTATTGATGTGCTGTGTCTACTACATGCATTCCTCTCTCATGTTTATCAATGATTTCTTTCTTCAATTCTATCATAATCAGCTTTTTCTTCTTCTCAGCACTGTTTTTTACACTAACCTTCTTAGGACCCATGGCTAACACAACTAATTATTATAAAATGATAGAAAAGAATGCACAAAACTAAACAAAAACACTGGGAAAAACACAACAGGGATGCTGCCACAATGAGATAAACACGTGAACAGAGCCAGTGCAGGTTGCACTTGGTGGGAAAGCATGTACGAGCTCAGCACCAACTAGTGGTTGCTTGTATAAAACTCGCTTGTATTGCTGATTTTCACTTGTACTCCAAAACAAAAAAATTCACATGAGCCTTGGCTCGTACAGCAAATTACTCATTCAATGGTACACTTGTACTGTGAGGTTCTACTGTAATGAATAAAGATACCAAAAAGTAACTAGTGGTATATTCAACCACTTGAATATAATAGTGAGCCGAATTTTGATGTTATATAGATACCAATAATGATTATTGGACTTTTTGATATTCTATTAACTTTCCCTTCTCTTGTCTTATTAATTTCTATTAATTTTATCCTTATTTTCTAAGATTTTAAAAAATTGACTGTGTTTCTGAAATATTGTGGTGGGATTATTTTTAACATGGATTTCTTTTAACCTGAAGAGCCTGCTTAGTATCAACATTAATTTAAAGATGCATTTTAACATATGAATATAAACAAATTACAGAATATCGGTATGCCTGGCAAACTGTGACATTTAAGCTACATGTGGATTAGTCAAAACTGTATTCCATAAATTCGGCTCGTTGGAGCATTCTAAGAAGTACAACAGTTGTCAAGAACTCAACTGATAGTTAAATACATTTGAAATCTGAAGATTACTACCAAATATATGAAAGCACTAATTGAACTTTATGGACATTACAAAATATATTTTAATGTTGAAATACCATAATAAAAAACGTGAAAACCAGACCATGTTTTAACTTTATTCAAGTGATATATTATTCCAAACACATTCACACAAATTCGGAAATATATATATATCAGGTCGTCCCATAAGTTCTGTCCGAATTTTGAATAAAGAAAGCAAGTGATCAATGTTATATTTAACTGAAATTTAATCATCAATGTACTTTCCCTGATTATCTATGACTTCCTTCCATCTATTTACAAGCTTGTTAATCCCATCAATGTAAAACTCTTTTGGTTTCAAAGCAAAGAACTGAAAATTCAGTTTCGACCTCCTCCTGGCTTATGTCCCCCAAATGATTCTGTAAACTACAAAACAATGGTAGTCTGAAGGAGCAAGGTCAGGAGAATAAGGTGGATGAGGAATTTTTTCCCAATCAAGCTCTTCGATCTTCTGTGATGTGATCTTTGCAGTGTAGAGTCGCGCATTGTCCTGATGAAGCATCACTCCTTTTTGATTCACTAAAGTAGGTCTTTTTTCTTCAAAGCTTGGTTCAAACGTTCTAATTGCTGACAGTAGAGTTGAGCATTGATTGTCGCATTAGGTGGTAACAATTCAAAGTGAATTACTCCTTTGCAATCCCACCAGATAGAGAGAAGAACCTTTTTCCCATGAATTTCCTGTCTTGGTTGTGGTTGGGCTTTTTCCCTTTTACCAAGCCACTGTTTACAACATTTAACATTTCGATAGAGGATCCATTTTTCGTCACCAGTCACAAGTCTATCTAAAAAGGGTGAAATGAGTTCACAAGAATGGAGAGAAGAGCAGATGTCAACTCGGGATTTGTGGTTGCTTTCGGACAATTCATGAGGCACCGATTTTCCAAGTTTAAGAACCTTCCCAAGTTGTTGAAGATGACGATGAACAGTTGTATGGTTTGAACTAAGCTTTATTGCAAATTCTTCAAATGATAATGCAGGATTGTCTTCAAGTAATGCCTCAGGGGGGAACGTGTGGAAGGGGTACTCCCAGGAAGACATGGGACAAAGTGGTGAGAAAGGATCTTCAGATGTTGAACCTCACAGAGGGAATGACAGGAGACTGGTGGATTTCTGTGCCTGGAAAGACACATCAAGTATACATCCTTGCATACAGGCATGTCCCCTACATCCTTTTTCAGCAAAACATTCCTAATCTTGTGGCCTTGTTGGTGCTGGTGCCATATAAAAAAGCACCTGTGCAGATGCCACCTGTTGAAGCAATGCCAAAACAGACAAGGATCCTGGGCAGCTCTTCACCACCCACCCACCCTATGCCAGAAAACGTCCTATACTGTAATGAAAGAGAACGAACGCAGTCTGGACATGCCGACAGTAGTTCCACAGTGCAATTTTTGTAGTTCATAAGCATAGCAAGTAAGACATAGGAGAACTTTGATGAGTGTGTATTCATCGTTGAGAAGGATGCCGGTTGATGGGGAGATGCCCTTGTTTGATTATGAGACAGTTCGGAAATAAAAACGAGGTTAGTCAGAAAGAGTTACTGGATCGTTGTGATTATGTTGACAGTGAAACCATAGC
This sequence comes from Octopus sinensis, assembly GCF_006345805.1. NCBI lineage: Eukaryota > Metazoa > Mollusca > Cephalopoda > Octopoda > Octopodidae > Octopus > Octopus sinensis. The sequence goes on along the minus strand of NC_043009.1, from coordinate 56,905,732 downwards.
AAACGTAATCAGTCAGCGCACTCTCATACTCACATTCCACACTAGGCTCGGGAATATTACAGAGAACTTCGTAGACGTGTGAACTGTTGAAAACCATAGGGGAAATGGGAAATGAGAAATGGGAAAGCCCGGCAATGGGAAAGACTGCCAGCCCATATCGTTGAAAATGATGTTGCAGATGAATTCCACTTACGAGCAAATGGAGACGTCGAGTTGGTGGAGATGTCTAATTAAAAATAGTATGGGTGAACTGCGCAGTGAAAAGAGAGTTTTGAAAGAGTGGAGCAGTTCTACTACAGAAAGCAAATTCGATGATAAGTAACCAGGCACAAATTCTGGGCAATCCTTGTCATATTCTCACGCTTTGTTTGCAGACATTGTTGGACAGCTTTCTAGTGAATCAAGGGAGCCGAAAATATAGGCATTGCCCACAAGTATCAGTCGCATGTTGACCAGAATAAATTTAAGGTTGCGTACGGTGTCATTTAACTGGTTTATTATTTCTGATTTGAACGCAAGTCCAAGAAGCGACACTGATGAAATAGCGTCGTGAATACTGAATACAGAGGGCAAACGACGTGATAAACCGTCGACGGAAAACGGAGCTGGATACCAACATTCTGATGCTTCGGCGGTGATAAGCAAGATGTACTTATGGAAAATATTGACACAAAAGTTATAGTCACGTCTAACGCTATAGGGCGTTTCACTTTTCTACTTTAGAAGAAGGCTGAAAGCATCGCCAGGTAAATACCCTATAAAGTATGTGACCGCAGAACCATTCACACTGATGTTGTAAAGCAAGAAAACATTAACAAAAATTTTAGCTAAGATTAACAGTCTAAGGGAAATAACTTTGGAGCATAATAAAGATTCATGGGAGTTCTTTCCCTTTCAACGTGTTTTTTTTTTCTTTCTTTCAACGTTATAATAAATATTGTTGAAATGACTAAGCTGATCAGATCAGATAATATGATTAAAGCTGAGTGATTAAGACGTTCTTTTTGTAATCATGAAGTCCTGGATTCAATCCCAAAGCGTAGCATCTTGTGCAAATGTCTGTTGAAGATTTATCCATTGCACGATAATTTAGAATGAAAGTTTAGTCGATCTGGAATGTGTATGGTGAAAGCAAAAAAAAAAAAAAAGAAAAAAATCTGTATTTCAATTAAAGTCGCTCATTTCCCAAATTACAATGGCTGTGGATTTCTCAAGCTCAATTATTCTTTTTCACAATGTTTTGTATTAACCCCTTACCCGGCAGAAACGAATATATTCGTTTTGACCGAAATCGTTTTTTTCTATCTCTGGCGAGTTAACTCGTCAAAAGATAGACTCGCCAAAATCGACAGCAAACGAGTTCCTTCGTCTAAAAACGGGTTAACTCGTTTCTGCCCAAAGCGGTAATTTAAAATCAATATTATTGAATTAAAATTCATAATAAATAAGGTTTGAAATATACCTCGAAATCACCATTCAAAACATAGTAAAATAAAACAATTAAAAAATATGTCTGAAAAAATACATTTATTTTCAAAATAATTGTTGGGTAAGGGGTTAAACAATAATATTCTGATATCATTACACAGATGCAGTTTCGATTATTATTCTACACACACACACACACACACACACACACACACTATAGCTTTGGATAGACCAAAGCCTTATGAGTAATTTTGGTAGATAGAAAGAAACTCGACGCGTCTCTGTGCATGTATGTGTGTGTCCGTACGTGTTCTTGGGTGTGCCTTTGTGCTTGTTTACATCTGCAACTCTCTATGATGCTGTTCTTGTCACTTCTGTAAACAAACCACTTGTTCTCTCACTTTGTATCAATAAAATAAAAGATTTCTAATTCAAAACCAAGTAAAAGTTAGCGACGTGAAGAGCATCCGTTTGTAATGCAATACTCAAAAGATATAATCGTCAAACCCATGCTTGCATAGAAAAGCAGACATAAAACGAGCAAAAGGATTGAATATGAGATAGAAAAAGAAGCAAGATTTGAATATCAGTTTTATTGCAGGCGTTATAGAGAGGTTGATGTATCAAAGTAAAGATTAACTGTGAATATACGTTTAAACTAACATAGGAAACTTACAGCACCGTCTGTATACACGTGTTAGGTGTCAGGTTTTGTAAAAAAAAAAAAAAAATCTTTGCCGAACTGGTTATACATAAACACACATCCATCTTCTCATTCGGATATGTATGTATGTATGTATGTATGTATGTATGTATGTATATCAATATCTATCTATCTATCTATCTATCTATCTATCTATCTATCTATCTATCTATCTATCTATCTATCTATATATCTATCTATCTATCTATCTATCTATCTATCTATCTATCTATCTATCTATCTATCTATCTATCTATCTATCTATCTATATATTTATATGTCTATGACTAATTACAAACGGTAAAATGAGAAGTCGCCACATGAAGGTGAATTTATATATTTATTAGAAAATAGTCAATGAATTCACTGTAAGATGTAAAGAAATCACTGATTGCTAACTAAACGAATATTGATACATACTTATATATGTGTGTGTGTGTTTGTGTTTGTGTGTGTGTGTGTGGTGTGTGTGCTTATGTGTATCTGTATATCTGTAACATGTGCAAATATACGTGTCTGTTTGTATACGTGTATATATATATATATAAAAATATGTATGTATGCATGTATGTATATATATTATATACATATCCACACACATATACATACATGTATGAAATGTGTGTATGTATATATATATGTGTGAGTGTAAATGGTTCACATGTACAGAGAACAAAAACGAAGCCTCGTGAGGGAACAACAAACAGATGTATTAGCTTGACACTCAAGTAAAATGGAAAAGCCTTCGACGTTTCAAGCCTACGCTCTTCGACAGAAAAGGATGAGAGGAAGAAAGTGGAGATGAGAAAACGTATATATGTGTGTGTGTGTGTTGTGTGTGTGTGTGTGGTGTGTGTGTGTGTGTGTGCGCGCGCGCGTGTTCTCAAGCATATATGTAAATGTTTACAATTTCAATTCATAAATAATAATTTTCCGCTCACCACGTCAAATACGGAACGATGACCCTTGGGAAATTTTCCAGTAACTTATATGGTTGCGAACGCGCCTGCCTGTCTATGTGCATCGATGCACCTATATGTATGCATATATATATACACACACACATTTATATATTATATATATATAACATATATATATAATATATATATATATATATTATATATATATATACATACACACACACACACACCACACATATATATATATATATATATGTATATGTATATATATAATAATATATATGTATTGTATATATATGTATATATATATATATATATATGTATATGTATTATATATATATATATATTATTATATATATATATATATTATATATATATATATATATATAATATATATATATATTATATATATATTCATATAATATATATATAATGTACTTACATAAGGCCAAAGAGGGTACGGACGTCGCTATATATATTATATGTAAAAAATACAAACTGGGACAAGAACGTAAAACATACGCACACACATACAATATTTTATTTGTTTCGTTGAGTGCGCGTCAGTATGATTATTTGTACAAGCACAAATATGTCGTGTACTCTTTA
>NC_043009.1:56889572-56897072 GCF_006345805.1 Octopus sinensis | reverse complement strand
GGCTAAACACAGAGGGGACAAGCAAGGACACACAAACGGATTAAGTCGATTACATCGACCCTAGTGCGTAACTGTTACTTATTTAATCGACCCCGAAAGGATGAAAGGCAAAGTCGACCTCGGCAGAATTTGAACTCAGAACGTAGCGGCAGGCGAAATACCACTAAGCATTTCGCTCGGCGTGCTAACGTTTCTACCAGCTCGCCGCCTTATCTCAGGCTAAATATTGGCTTCAAATTTTGGCACAAGGCCAGCAGTATTGGGGGAAGGGATAATTCAATTACATCGACTCCCGTGTTCGACTGTTACTTATTCTATCGACCATGAAAGGATAAAAGGTAAAGTCGACCTCGGCTGGATTTGAACTCGACGTAAAAACGGACGAAATTCCGCTAAGTATTTTGCCCGGCGTACGAACGATTCTGCCAAGTCACTGCCTTTTCTGATAGTTACCCAATGATTATTGAACCTGGAACATCCAAGCATATATCTTAAAAAGAAAAAAAAAAAACAGTACAGAAAAATTTTAAACAGCAATTTAGTCCGGTTCTCCACTGGTTTCTGTCAACGTGCAACTCTCAGACAAACAAACATTAATAAAGATTAATGATAGATGTATGAACATCAAATATATTAGAGACATTACTATGTGATAACTGGCGAAAGGCCTGTAACAAGTTTAGTTAAATGGCCACCCCATCAATGCAAGCAGGCTGTTTCATTGACGACAATATCTGGCTGTGTTTGTTTATGTATGACAACAACTGGCAAGTGTATAATGTTTCTCACTCCACCAGCGCCGCCACCATTATATAAATAATATCCAGTCGGCGTCAGACGCTGTGCGGTCTCTAAGAATATATTCTAACTTATTTTCTTAAGCATTCTTCACATTTACTTAAGCAATAACTTGGATCTCTATCTAAACCAATATTGTTCTTAATCAATTATATATCTCTATCTTTTTCTCTTCCTTCGACATTTTCTCTCTCCTTCACACATTCTCTCCCTCTCTCGCTCTCTTTCTCTATCTTCTCCCTTCCGCCTTTCACTTCGCCTGTTCTCATCTTTTTCATTCCTCTTCTTATCGTTCTCTTTTGCCTCTGTGACGTCTACATGTCTTGTTCAAACTCATTTAGCGAAAAGCAGCTTTACTAATCCAGCTGGACTGTCTGTCCAGCATAAAAAAGAAACTATTCCGAGATGTAAACACAGTTATTTTTGCACCTTACTATTGGCATGCAGCAGCGTAGAAGAACTAACGAAGTGGTAAAAGATTTCACAGAGATATCTAACAGAGAAATCTAGTACTAAGATCTACCAAGAAGTTCTAATGGTAACACTGAGTGTGAATTTGTAACGATTGACTCTTCAGCTACGTACAGATTGATTCCACTTATCTTCAAGCCCCAAATATCACTTGGGTTCGGGTATTCTAATTAAATGTTTATTTTTAAAAATTTACTCACAAAAATCTAATGGTAAGTATCCACTGATATAATCTCTTGGCAAAATTTTTAATGCGCTCAAATTTATTTTAGACAATAGAGAGGGTTGGGATGTTACATTAAATGTATTATAAACGGGGTTCTCCCACTCCTTAATGAGATAAGGGCGGAAAAACCTGATAGCAAGACATGACCTTGCGATCTAATGGTAAGACATGAAAATGGTTTTTGTAGAGACAGAAGAAAGCTGCAGAAGTAAATTGAGTATTACTTTGATCTGCCATTTAATCAAATATATTTGATGTCATCCTTTCACACTAATCCTTTTGTTAACTGTCGGCTTTCAAAGATTCTTGACTTACGGTGTGGCTGTGTGGTAAGAAGTTGGCTTCCCAACCACATAGTTCCGAGTTCAGCCCCACTTGGCAGTGCTTTGGGCAAGTGTCTTCTACCATAGCCTCAGGTCAACCAATGCTTTGTGAGTGGATTTGATAGACGGGAAAATGAAAGAAGCCCGTCGTATATATGTGCGTGTGTGTATGTCACCACAGGCTGATAACCGGTGATGGTTTGTTTACATCCACGTAACTTAGCGGTTCGGTAAAAGACACCTATAGAAGGTGGAGCCCTAGCATGGCCACAAACGAAATAAGTGAAAGATAAAAAAAAAAGAAAAATTTTAGCGAACCGCTAAATGATTTTATGGATCTCCTTATGCGAACCTCTAAGTTATTTTATCGATCTCCTTGGCGGACCGCTGAGTTATTTTATCAATTTCGATTGGTGAACCGCTATGTTATTTTATCGATCTCGATTGGCGAAACGCTAAGTTATTTTAAGATTGGACATTTTTGCTCGATTTCAATCTAATTTTTAACATGGTAAAGTGGAAGCGGATTTGTAATTTAAGCGCGGAAATCTAATTTTTTATAAATGGGAGAGAGATAGATAGAGAAAGATAGATAGTAAGAGAAAGCGAGCGAGAATCCAAGAGAAAGGAAGAATAAGATAGTGGGAAGGTGAGAGAGAAAGGAGGGAGAAACAAAGTTGGAGAATGTGGCGATAAGAAACAGAAAGGAAGCAAGAGAAATTAACAACCACATCCTCTCCTGCGCGTAGAGCGGGTCACCTTAAGCTAGTCTGTTACATATTTTCCAATAGTTAATTCCTTTGCTGGTATTGCTGTTCGTTCTATCGTACTTCATTTGAGGTACGGGAATTAAAAAAAATATGTCTTTGGGTGCTAGCTATTATATTAAATTTATTTATTGAGCGAATGAATGCTACTTGAATGAAAGATACAAAGGTTAAGTAATCATAACATATCAGAAAAATTACACGAATTGAGAATCAACTGAGTAAATGTTATTTAGCGAGAAGCAGAAAACCATCTTTCTTGTAATTGTTAAATAAATACTTTTAATAAAAATGAAATTTTCCTGTGATACCTGCATAATTTGAAAATTAAAAAAAAAAAAACACGGGAGGTAAATTTACTGTTGTGGTTGTTTCGTATACTATAGGTTTTAGAATTTACTCATGTTATCCCTGCTATTTCTAGCATACAAAATGACCACGTAAATGGGCTACCTTTAAGACTGCGATAAAAGGAAATATTAGTTTCAAATTTTGGCCCAAGGCCAGCAATTTCAGTGAGAGGTTAAGTTGGTTAGACCGACTCCAGTGTTCAACGGGTATTCATTTTATCGACGCCGGAAGGATGACAGGCAAAGTCGACTTCGGCGGAATTTGAACTCAGAACACAAAGACGGACGAAATGCCACTAAGAATTTTGCCTGGCGTGCAGACGATTCTGCCAGCTCGCCACCTTACGTATAACAAATATCAAATGGATAAAAGATACAAAAGAAAATTAGACATAGCATATAGGAAAAGTTAAATAAATTGGAAATCAAATGTCTAAATATTCTTTTCTACTCTTGGCACAAGGCCCGAAATTTGGGGTGGGGAGCTGTCGATTAGATCGACCCAAGTACGCAACTGATATTTAATTTATCGACCCCGAAAGGATGAACGGCAAAACCGACCTTGACGGAATTTGAACTCAGGACGTAAAGACAGACGACACACTGCCAAACGTTTCGTCCGGCGTGCTAACGATTCTGCCAGCTCGCCGTCGTTTTCAAATGTCTAACTGGGAGAAAACTACCCGGAGAGCAGTTTTTCTGCCGGTATATATATATAAATATGCGATACAAACAGGCACAGGGATACATATGCATAGACAGGGCCAGGTAGGACATGAACAGAGATATATTGATATATACATAGACAGGACATATACACATAGATGTACACGTGCATGCACACAGCCATTTCTACATGAATATGCTGATGCAGATATACATACATATATAGAGACGGGTTGGCTGACAGACGTACACAAGTACACACACGCACAGGGGAAGACTAACCGACTATTGCTGAAATCTCAAGTTAATTAACTCAAAGAATATTGGTAACAGGATTTTCAGTTTATTGAAACAAACTGAGCCAATGAGGAGGCTTCTATGCAGTCGATTGTCAAGCTGAAAATAGCAGTCCAATCAAACATTAAGTCACACCTTATTTTGTATAGTAGAGAAGGGTACATTGGATAATGTAGTCATATACTGTGTTTGAATAAAAGACGGGATTGTCACGGATGGAAAAAAAAACCCTCTGCTCGTAGAGATGTCTTGGATCAGAAATGACACTGGATAAACATTAGCAACATCAGTAAAAACAACATTTATTACAAAAATAATGCCATTACTGTCACTGACACTGACACTGAAACCAGCAGCAGCAGCAGCAGCAGCAGCAGCAGCACCACCACCACCACCACCACCACCGCCAACACCACCTACAACAACATCAACAATAATACCATCGCCACCACCGCTTAACAATTTACAAGACTAACAACACCGCTCTCGCCGGTAACGACATGATTATCGTCACCAACGCCAGCAACAAATCTTACAGTATCACCATCATCGTCAGCAACACCATCACCGACTACGACTACCTCGACACTATCACCATTACACACCAATAACATCAACAACAATAACATCACTACCACTAACGATAACAACAAGATCATCATTATCACAACACCACCACCACCACCACCACCACCTTCATCATTAACTACACCACCAAAAACAACACTAACTGCAACAACCTAATCCTTCTGCTTTGGCACAGATCAGTGAAGCGTTGCTAACAAAATAATCTGTGACATCTAAACTAAATTAGAATATATTAGGGTTGCCGAATAGTGAACATAATAAATAGGGGTTAAAATGCAATTTAGAGTCGTAAAAAAAAGTGAAAGTAAATTGAACTAAAAATTGCGATAGAAACCGGAAATGATGACAGTGATGTAGCAAAATTTCATAAAAAAAGAGCATAAATACCTCCATTATTCCATGTCCACAAGCAAGTAGAAGTATCGTACATTCTAGTAATGTTTTAAGTATTTCAGAAATAGCAGCTGAAGTACACCGTTCCAACGTATCATGCGTAGCTATTAACACCACTGAGAAAGAAATTTGGTGGTTTGCATGTCAACTAAAACAATAGAAACATGTAATAAAAACATCTTTAACTGATTATTCCGGAGCATATTCACCATCTACTTCAATTACTGCTTCCCATTTGCTTGGCAGACGAAATGCAGCTTGTACCATATTTCCATGGAAGATATTACGCATGCAATTAGCAACTGCCACAAGATGCCATCAAACCTCCAGCTTCTACATCCAGCTTATAAATTAACATTTATATTAATATTGGGTTGGTGCATAATTATTGCGGCATTTTTTTCAACAAATTTTATTCATCAAAAGCAATAACAATATAGCCAAAAGGATTAACATATGTGCAATGTAATAATCCTGCACGATTAAAGAACTACTGAGAAAGAACCGACAGGAAGCGATGTTGTTCCTGTAGATTCACTCAAACTATACGAGCCAATTCGTTTTTTCTAAACAAAAATAGCAAAAAAACCCCCCAAAACAACCCATTTATAAATACTTTATAAAGCGCAAAATGAGGTAGTAATATGTATGTGTGTGTATGTGTGTTAAGCCGCTGTTGGTCGGCTGTAAAGGAGAATCAGGATGGTCCTGTTGTGAGCAGGAGCGCTGAAAAGAGATATTTACAGTCTTTGAAGAAGTAAACAAAACAAAAAACAAACAAAAAACCCCCGCTGGAATGCAAAGTTTAGATTTCTAGCCTGGAATACCGAGAAGCGTTTTTCAGCCCTTTAAATAGCCTGAATTATATTGTTTGTTCCTTCACGATCCATGCCTGGATCATAAGGGCCGGTTTCCCGGTCTCATTGGCGTATAGGTTCTTCACCTGGACGGGACGCCGGTCTGTCACAACCTGAATTATATGCTAGATAAAAATTTAAATATCTTCAAATCTGAAAATAGCCAAACATCGTTCGAGGAAAAGAATACCAATTTGGAAAAGAAAATCTTGAGCTGGTAATTTTAAAAATATTTTCTTTAATAAGTAAAATACATATATTTTAATTGTCTCTTAGCACAGTTGAGCATTTAACAACTTTAGAAGAGAAAATGAGGTTTTATTTTGCACAGAGTATATATTGTTAGACTCGAAACCAGTTCACAGGACTTCCTACGGATGTAGGAAGAATAATTGTGATTGTAGACTAAAAAACCAAATATGGGAAACTGTCTTTAAAGTGTTTTGGCTTTTCACCAGAAAGGAATATCCCAACATCCTTCAGAAGCTAAAGAAAAAAATCTTTCTTCGCTAACCAACATTAAGCGCAAATCAAAACAGTGGTGGTGGTGGGGAGGTTGAAACTATTCTGTGCGTCAAGGAAGAAACGTGAGTCTGTTTATCGCACTTGCGCTCCAACCTAAGAAAAAATATACTAAAAGAATCAAGCTCATGTTTCACACAAATTTGATTAACAAAACAAGTTAAGAAAATGTTTATTATCATTATTTTAAAATTTGTTAAACTTTGAAACACTTAGAAATATTATTCTGTGAGAATTACTTCAGTGAATTTGTACTTGATCTCCAAGTACAGCACAATGTCAAAAAGATTAAGGATTTTATGTACGCGGAAAACATGGAATGACTACGAATGCTAATCCTCCGCCTCCTCCACCTTCTTCTTATCCTTGTTCTTGTTGTGCTGCTGCTGCTGCTACTACTACTACTACTACTACTACTACCACCATCACCACCACCACCACCTCCACCACCACCACCACCACCACTACTACTACTACTACTACTACTACTACTACTACTACTACTACTACTACTAATAATAATAATAATAATAACAATAATAATAATAATAATCTTTTCTACTCTAAGCACAAGGCCCAAAATTTTGGGAGAGGGGGGCAGTCGATTATATCGACCCCAGTGCGTAACTGGTACTTAATTTATCGACCGCGAAAGGATGGAAGTCAAAGCGGCAGACGAAATACCTATTTCTTTATTACCCACAAAGGTCTAAACATAGAGGGGACAAACACGGACAGGATGAAAGGCAAAGTCGACCTCGGCGGAATTTGAACTCAGAACGTAACGGCAGACGAAATACCGCTAAGCATTTAGTCCAGCGTGCTATCAATACTGCCAGCTCGCCGCCCTAATAATAATAATAATAATAATAATAATAATAATAATAATAATAATAATAATAGTAATGATAATAATAATAATAATAATAATAAAATATGAACAAAAACGTAGAAGCTATACCTGGATCCTCAACACTACACACTGTCCAAAACAGCCCTGATAGAATCAGCCCACGTCCTACACAAGACACAGTCAATCCAATAATACAACCTAAACAAAAAAAAAGCACAAATACAAGACACTCTACACAACATTTACCCAGTGAAATAAACTTCCACCAGCAAGCTGGAAAATCAAAGCATTACACACTCAACATACAATAGACTGTACCACGCTTCAAGAGGAAAAAAAACAAACTAACACAATACAGTAAATACAGAGGCGGGAAGAGTGGCTGTGTG
>NC_043009.1:56872072-56884572 GCF_006345805.1 Octopus sinensis | reverse complement strand
ATTGTTTCTGATTTTAGTAGAAGACCAGTAGTTCTGAAGAGTGCGCTTAGTCGATGCCATCGACTCCAGTACTTCACTGGTATTGTATTTTATCGATCCCGGAAAGTTTAAGGGCAATGTTGACTTCGGCGAGACTCCAACTCACAACATAAAGGGCACTTTCTGTTGCTGAAACTATAGTGGATAATACATAATAATACCCGTATTCAGCAATCATCAGTTATAATGGATAATACATAATATGATATAATACAGTTGAAGATCCCTTATTCGAAATCTATGTGACCGAGACTATTTCTGACTTTGAGTTTTCGGTGTATTTTTACATTTGCATCTGTAAAATGGGACAGCTTGTTGATGGGACCTAAGTCTAAGCACGATATTCATTTACATTTCATAATATACCTTATACATATACCCTGAATATAGTCTTATATAAATTTTTAATAATATTTTATACATAATACCATTAGAAAGTTAAGATATCAGTCTCGGTCTACGATGAAATGTTTTGATTAAAAAGTTACTGTACACTTAGGCCATTTGTATTTTATGTTTTGCTATATGGGTATTTGCTTTTACGTAAGGCATAGAAACAAAGGTTTGAACATGATTGCAGCAAATAAAGTGAAAGCTGAAAAAGTCAGAATTTTATTTTTAAGGTAATGTCTAAGTAATAATGAGTTCACTTAACATTTTAGCATTCAAACAAGCCATATCAGACAAATATTCTTCCTGCTCTATGTTCAAACCGGGCAGATTAGAGCTCTCACACTAACCCTACAATGTCATTCTAAAAATAAACAATCATATCACTAAAATCTCAAAGCTATGAGATAATGTGTGACAAATTCAAAACAATGTGAACAGATAAGAATAACATTTAACAAAATAATTTGAATACTAAAGGATTAACCGTCAGGTTGTTGTAAAGAAACATGTGGAATTTTCCACTGGTGGCATGTCATGTCAATGTTCAAAAATCTTCCGGAGTTTGGAGCTGTCAGATTTTGGGATTTCGGATAAAGGACTTCAATTGTATCTTGATAAAAATGCTTAAATAGTGAGTAAATGATATGAGGGTGGTCGAACGTATCCTGTAAAGATAAGTAGGCGGAAGACCGTAGGATATTGTGAGAAAATGAACGTTGAGTGGGAAAATTTTCTCAACATATTTTCTACAACGGACTATTGCAATGACTGTTTCAATACCTTATAATTATTTTAACACATTTTTCAACTAAAAGCAACCACCACCTCTACAATACCCTCAGCGAAAACAATATAATAATTAAGAAGAAAAAAAAATTAATTTCTTCAAAGTCTAAATACATATAGGAAAAATAACCCGTTTGAAAAAAATAAAATTGTCGAAATGTTGAAATCTCATCAAGAATTAAATTGCTTATTCCGTAACAAATGTTGGACAATCAAACATTTGTTGTTTGATAATGAGATACACGAGACATTAATATATGCATGAAGTGGGTATAGTTTGTGTATGCATATATGTATATGTATGTATGTATGAATGTATGTGTATTTTTGTATGTATGCATACACACACATATTGTACGCGCGTGTATGCATATATGCACATTTGAATATATGAATATACGTATACTTGTGTGTATGTGAGAATTTATAGGCGTACGTATTTATGTATGTGTATGAATGTGTATGAATGCGTCTGTGTGTGTGTATGTGTGTGTGTGAGTGTGTGTCTGTCTGTATATATGTATATGCGTGTACAGCTGTCTGTATGGTTGCATGCATGTATAGTTCGCATGTGTGTATATATGCATTTGTTAATATCTATCTATCTATCTATCTATCTATCTATCTATCTATCTATCTATCTATCTATCTATCTATCTATCTATCTATCTATCTATCTATCTATCTATCATATATATATATATATATATATAATGTATTACCGGAGTAAACACATAAATGTGAAACAGGGTGGAAAAAAGAGTACTCAAATACCAGTGGTAGAGTAATATGTATATATATATATATATATATATATATATACCAGAGCGGCGAGCTGGCAGAATCGTTAGCATGCCGGACGAAATGCTTAGTGGTATTTCGTCTGCCGTTACGTTCTGAGTTCAAATTCCACCGAGGTCGACTTTTCCTTTCATCCTTTCGGGGTCGATTAAATAAGTACTAGTTACGCACTGGGGTCGATATCTGTCCTTGTTTGTCCTTGTCCGATGTCTGTCCTTGTTTGTCTCTTCTATATTTAGTAGCCTGTGGACAATAAATAAATAAATATATATAAGAAATAGAAAACAAAACAATAAATTGAAGAATTATAAATTCAATTCAATTTAAATATCTTATACAAACAAATGACAACACATCTCGTAAATTATAGCTGTTTCCTCTTCATTAATAAAACTAAGGTTTCAAGAATAATCAAATCTGTTTAAATATGTAATGATGCTTCATCAGATAGACATATTTGCTTAAATATTTGACGACAAATATCAATTAAAAATATTTATAATTCCTAAAAACGTTTTATAAAAGCGAGCTCAATCATAAATAAGTAAATAATCTAACTGAAATTAGGTAAATTCATAAATTTAAACCTATAACCGATTCTTTTTACACAATACACGCGTTCACATATACCTATTTATACATACTTATATCTACACACACACCTATCATTTATGTATACATACACACACACACGTACGTATATACAGATGCATATACACATACACAAGTTTGGTTATTCATCTATCTATCTATCTATCTATCTATCTATCTATCTATCTATCTATCTATCTATCTATCTATCTATCTATATATATATATAATATATATATATATATATATATATATAATATAACTAATGTAGGATAAAATTTTTTCGAGAAAATTTTATCATGGCCAGCATATCAAAAAATACCTTTAAAGGTTAAATTTATAAATAATTTACAAGATAAGGGCAAAAGAAAAATTCTAATGCCAAATATGCCGAAAAAAAGACAAAACTTTTCAATAACCATTATAATTTATGCGTCTCGAAAACAAACCGATAGAAATTTCTAAAAAATTCGTTATTACCGTATTGGTTCAATTTCGGGGTTAATTAATAAGCAATTTTCCCCTCTTCAGCGGCAAATACGCGAGATATAAGTGAAATACTTACTCATACCCATGGAAAAAGCAAGCACTAAGTCCTGAGCAAACCTAAGTACCCCAAATATATCCAAAATAGAAAAATCTTCGGCACATCTCGAGACACGTGTGATTCGAACTAGAAACTTTCACAGAGTGACAGAATCCGGAAGTGAACACTATTCAATTTATAACTAATGTAGAACAAAATTTTTTCGGGAGATAACTATTTTTCCGTTTATAGAAACAAAACGAAAAACAAAATCAATTCGATATCGTCAACGAAAAAGAAACCATTTACATATATACATACAACAGAGGCAACGTAGTACAATACAAAGGAAATGTTCCACATACTAACAGTGAACCAAAACAACAAATTAACTAAGATAAATACGTTATATCTACATATATACCCCGTTATCCATTTACTCACATACATATACTTATCGATACTTACAAAACAAAACGAAAAACGAATCCAATTCTATAGGGAGATAGAAAAATAAATTGTATATATACATCAAAACCCAAATTAAACCAATATAAAATAATTTATTGTTTTAGTTTCCATTCTATATCTTCTACATTGGCCCTGGCATTAGGGGGGTTATTATTAACACATTCTCTATTTGAATAAAATAAATCTAATTTTTTTATTATTTATAGAAGCTATGATAGTAGCTAAGTTATGAGTTAAACTATATCCTATCTTTATTTTTTTATTGTTAATAATTTCATAATATCTATTATTTATATTGAAATGCTTATTAATTAGCCTATAAATACATTTTACCAAATTAGTTCTTATTTAATGGCATGTGGTTGAGTAGCTTGCTAACCAACCACATGGTTCCGGGTTCAGTCCCACTGCGTGGCATCTTGGGCAAGTGTCTTCTGCTATAGCTTCGGGCCGACCAATGCCTTGTGAGTGGATTTGGTAGACGGAAACTGAAAGAAGCCTGTCGTATATATGTATATAGATATGTATGTGTGTGTGTGTGTTTGTGTTTTGTCCCCCTAGCATTGCTTGACCACCGATGCTGGTGTGTTTACGTCCCCGTCACTTAGCGGTTCGGCAAAAAGAGACCGATAGAATAAGTACTGGGCTTACAAGAATAAGTCCCGGGGTCGATTTGCTCGACTAAAGGTGGTGCTCCAGCATGGCCGTAGTCAAATGACTGAAACAAGTAAAAGAGTAAAAGAGTATATGGGATTATAAGCCATATTATTTTATTACTATCTACTTTATTATTGTTGAAACCACTAAAATTATTTTTATTCATTAAGATATCATTTTAAATTTCATTCGGTTTCTTTATATATCTATGATTTTTATTATTATCATTAGTTTTTATATTATTATCCCTATTATCAAATTTACTGATTTTATTTATAATATTATTATCTTTAATATATTCTAGTTTATTCTTACATCCTGCTTTACTTAAAGCCAAATCATATTGATCTTTATGTCTATTAAATATATCTTCATTATAAGATAAATATGAAATTCTCTTACTAATATTATATACTAATGCTTTTTACATAGGTGAGCGATTGCTTTGATAATTTATATACTTTGATTTGTAATTTGGTTTCATTTATGGTTCATGTATTCCAGGTAATAAATTACAGTTCATATCTAAGAAATTAATTGAATTATATTCTTTTTCTATAGTTATAGACCAAATCCCTTTAAAAATTTAAATAATCGTTTTTATGAGTTCTAGAGAATATACTTAGGATAATCATTTTTAATCCATAATGCAGTCAATTAATATGTTCTTACATTTTTTGCCTACATTACATTTCGGCCAATTGTTATTGTCCGTATCTACACCTTTAAAGTGCATTATGATGTTATAAAACACTGGCCTCTTCTGGGCATATTTGACTTCTATTGTTTTCACTTTTCTTGAATGGAGAATTTATTCCGACTGAATGGTAAGCCTTTAGTTCTTTTGTTTAGCTGCGTGCTGGATGTTGTTCTAAAAGTAATTCAAAAATTGTCGGCCGAAACGTAACGTAAGCGAAAAATATAAGAACTTATTAATTGACAGCACATATTAAAAAAATGATTATCCTACGTGTACTCTGTTTTCTTTAAACCATTAATTATTTCTCATGTATTGAAAATAATGAAGTCTCCCTAGAGAAACTGAACTTTCGGAAGTGAAAAGTACTAAAATGGTTAACCAAACCAATCAAGAATATTAGTACATAAACGCGAATGATATCCAGAATCATCAATCGATAATAGCGCAAAACTGGTGCTCGTTTGGAAAACATATCCCTACAAAAGAAAACTTCTTTACGAAGAAAAGGTTATTTTTTAAATACAGACGTGTATATATATTATATATTATATATATATTTATATATATATTATATATATATATATATCACCGTGACCACCGTGACCGACCAGACTATCAGATGTTGCTACACACATCGCTGGTCACAATGCGCTTCGCATTGTTTTAGCCTTCAAATGACGCCACCACCCGCTGGCTAAACGAGCAGGCCAACAGAAGAAAGAGTGAGAGAAAGTTGTGACGAAAAGTACGGCAGGGTTCGCCACTACCCCCTGCCGGAGCCTCGTGGAGCTTTAGCTGTTTTCGCTCAATAAACACTCACAAACGTCCGGTCTGGGAATCGAAACCGCAATCCTACACCGCGAGTCCGCTATCCTAACCACTGGGCCATTGCGCTTCCACACACACACACCCACACACTACACACACACACACACACACACACATATAATATATATATATATTATATATATATATATATATATATATATATGCGTATGAGTGTGGATATCATTGCATAAGTGGATCAGTATATAAGTGTATATTTGTACGTGTATACGAGTGTATATGTAGTTATGTCAGGTTAACTCTTTGGACTGTTTTACATCTTTTCACAGTTCCATTAATGGCTTGTAACTGCAATTTTCATTAATTAGCATAATTTCTGATTTTGTAAAACTCAGCTTCCCATGATTAATGTCGAGGTACTTAATTACACAACCAAAGCTTCAATAATTACAGACGTAGACCAGGGAGAAGTGTCTGCAGATTTCCCATTAGTCTGGTATGGACATTTCTTTTCTCCCAAGATTCAACATTATAATAGCATCTTCTGGATCAATGTTTTCAATTGCTGCTCAGATTCTATTTTCTCTGTCCCAGATACCTGTCATTATATCTAGAGCAGTGGCTGTCAACTAGGGTCCACATGACCCTTGGGCGTCCATATAAAATTTTGTTTGCTAAAATTTGTCTGCAAAAATTTTATTCTAGTTTCACAATACGCAAAATATTTTAACAATTTTTTAAATACAATTCCATATAATATTCAAGTATAAAAATATAGTGTTTTTTTCCTTTTAAATTTAAAGTGGCTATGGGGTCCAGTTGAGTAAAATAGGAATCAAAGGGGCCGACAGGTAAAAAAAAAATGGTTGAGAACCTCTGTTATAAAGGCGACGAGTTGGTAAAACCGTTAGCACGTCGGGCAAAAATGTTTAGCGGCATTTCATCCCGTCCTTAGGTTCTGAGTTCAAATTTCGCGGAGTTCGTGATTATATGTAGGCATAAGCACTTGCACTTACGTTCTCTGTGAACATGTCATCTTAGAACTTAAGTGTGCGTGCGTGTGCATGTGTGTGTGTCTGTGTGTGTGTGTGATTGCTTGTTACATATGTCTCATTGTAGGTGCAGACAACCACACAGCTATGCCTGCGACTATCAGATATGGATAAATGAGAATTGATAATCTGAATGTAGACACTGCAGGATCCGAACTAGCTATCTGTAAATATTCTCTTTTTCTTACTAATAAGCTTTTACGTCAGTAAGGCAGCTGACCTTGAAATCTTTTGTAATTTTCCTCTTTTTCTCCTAACAGCTACATCAAACCTTTTATGTTTACACTTGGCAGAAGCGTTGGGGGTAATGTTCTCCAATATTCTTTCTGATCATACATATGTATCTATTCAATAGCAGAAATATTTTCTTCTTTCATTCCAGGGCAATATTTACAACGGATGTCGTTCTTTAGGAACAAAATCGTGCTGCTTCGGAATAGGAGAGATAAAGAAACCATTAGTGTAAAGGTTTTGAATTTTTTCTGTGTTCAGCTATCAAATAAGAACATGTTTTTTTGGCCAAATTCCATCCCTGCATCAGCTGAAGATGTTGTTCTTTTAATTCAGCTGTTGTTCAGTATTGAAATCTTTCAAGTATAGATCTTTCCATCGACCATAACGAAACATATGGTTTACGCTGGTGGCTTTTGAATAATCTAGTGTTAAGATATTTAGTACAGGTGCATCGCATCACACACACACACACACACACACACACACACACACACACACACACACACACACACACACACACACACACACACACACACACGCACACACACACACATACACACACATATACATTACATACATACATACATGCATACATACATACATACATACATACATATATGCATACATACATTGGATCTAGTTTAGAAACTTCTTTCTCTATTGGCAAGAAATCTTGAAATAAAAGGGAATAATCACACACACACACACACACACACACACACACACACACACATATATATATCCATGTGTATACGCACTCACATATATATACAAATTAGCTGGAACCCTGACACAATGTATTTGGAATTTAATTTATAAACAGATTTCCTATTCTACGTCTTTAAAATGAACGTCTTTAGCATCTCCCTGAATATAGACAACGCGCTCAAAGCACAGGGCTCCCAGTAACCGAGATATAAGATCGAATTGATAAGCTGTCAAGAGAATTTAGTGATATTACATATTAAGAAGGTAAACTCCAGAACAGATCTGACAGCATTTCCATAACTGTGCAAAGTTAGACCAAGCCCACCCTCTCTGTCACTGTCTGTCTTTCTCTCTCTCTCTCTCTCTCTCTCTCAATCTATCTATCTATCTATCTATCTATCTATCTATCTATCTATCTATCTATCTATCTATCTATCTATCTATCTACGAGTAAGTACATAAATGCAAAACAAAGTAAAAAAAATAGTACTCGAATACCTAAGGTAGAGTAATATGCTTTTAATAAAGCTGCAAAATTTTCACAAAACTGTTACTCAGAGTTTCACATTCCCGTTCGTTGGATAGATGTGATGTTCGACGAAGGAAAAACGCGAAACTATTAATCTATGTGACCCGGGAAGGATCTCCACATACGGAGCACCAACAGGAAATTGCACAACCTTATGAAAGAATATATGCATACGAACACTTTATTGGATGCCTTGAAAACATCCGAGCGCCGCCCTTCTTCATCTGAGTAAGCAATTAAAAAAAAGGGTTTCAGCGGACTTTATCCCGTTAATTTTTAGACACTGTATATCTAGGATCACATTATCCAATATGTTTTGTACTTTTTTGAATATGGTAGAGTTTGATTTGGAAGTAGCTTCTTTGCTGGCGTCCTTTGAAATATGTGGGCGAGATAGGTTAACTTGTAGGGGAGTACTTTAAATTATAGGCTGATTCTTATATGAAGACAACAGTGTGGTCATTGGTGATGGAGATGAACTCTCATCTCCAGCTTCAGACAGAACAATGAGAAGGTGAGACAATCGCTAGTAAACTTCTACATTTCTCTGAGCGGTATCCAGAGAATGAGCATGAGTGGTTGTTAAATTCAATAAAAGGTTCGCAAAATGTCTAATATTATAGTATAACTAAATACATTTGATTAGTAAATATATTTGATGTACTAAGATATCTTCATGACACGGAATCTTTTAACTACATCCCAGTTATCATGTAGTCTGAGAATAAGAATAAGACTGGACACTTCTAAATTTCTAGGTCGATGACAAACTTTATTATCCCAGATGATATTTTGATTAAGTACCTCCATGTGTCACCAATAACGTGATACAAAGCTGGACCACCTAAGCTAAAACTGTGGCTTGGGAACTCAAAATGTATGAATGATACCTGTTGATATGCAAGTCAACAGGTGAACAACTACAACCACATAACTAAGGGTAATAGCATATATAAATGGCATTTGTAGATTTGTAGGCCAGCAGCTGAATGCTTTTAGGTAGCTGTTATATCATATAATAATATACTTAGAAAGGAGCAAAATGTGAGTGACTTATGTAGATTAGTGGGCTTCAGCTATTACCTCAGCTACATAACAATATATCTAAGAGCAGCAAGATATACGAGTGATACGTATAGGTTAATAGGATCACAGCTGAAAAAACTCAGATAAAGAGCAATGTACCTGAAAGGTAGCAAAAGATATGGGTGGCATCGTAGATTAGAAGGCTAAAAGCTGAACAGTCTTGCGTATATAACAATTTATCTAAGAGCAGCAAAACGTATGAGCGACATCTGTAGATTAGTAGGCTAACAGACGAAAACCCTCAGCTTAAGAGCGTTGTACATGGTGTGTGTGTGTGTGTGTGTGTGTGTGTGTGTGTGTGTGTGTGTGTATGTGTTAGGGAGATGATAGCAAACTACCTGGGTGGCATCGTAGTTTAGTAGGTTAATAGCTGAACAACCTCACCTTAGACCACTGTTCCTGGGGTAGCAAAATAAATTAATGACACCTGTAAATTAATAGGCCAGCAGCGAAACAGGTTGATATATATTGTGTATGTTATATATATATATATATATATATAAATATATATATATATATATATATCTAATATATATATATATATGTATATATATATATAATAATATATATAATATATATATTATATAGATATAATATATTATAATATATATAATATAATATATATATATATATATATAATCACACGTATATACATACATACATACATACATATATATAATATATATATATATATATACACACGCACGCACACACACACACACACACACACACATACACACACACACACATATCCTTGAGTTACTAAAATATTTGAAGTACACACGTAGATTTGAAAGTCAATATCAGAATCACCTCAACTAACACATGTATAACAAATATAGCTACGGGTGCCAACGCGTATGAAGGACACCTATAGATGTCTGCAGACTATCAACAGAAATTTTCCTACCCACTCAGTTACCAGTTGCATAACTAAATACATCTGGGATGCTAACATATATGGGTGACACCCAGGAAGAAATACCACATCGGTGAAAGGTGCATCCTGTTGAGTGTATGGAGCTCATTATGTAAGCTTTTCGTTTCTGTTACTTGTAGAAAAACAAGTGATTGTTTTGGAAATGCAGAGCAAGGTTCGGGTGGGGTTTACCCCTTTCGTTCTCTTTCCACCCCGTCTTTCTTGCTCTATCAACTACTCACTCTTCTGCTCTCTCTCACTGTCAATCAAGTCCTCTTACTCCTTCTGGTTAGCTCTCTACTCAACACTTCTCCTTCCTAAAATTCTCTCTCTCTCTCTCTCTCTCACGCACACACATATACATATATATATATACACATATTTACATACATATGTATACATGCACATATGCATATATAATATATATATTATAATATATATAATATAATAATATATATTATATATATATACCCACACACACACCCACACACCACACACACACACACCACATATATATAAGATAAATATATTCATTTAACTATACATATATATATACATGTATACACACCACATTTGCATGTAACTATATATATGCATATATGTGTATATATATATATATATATATATATATATATATATATATATATATACATATAAAATACATCCATACATATATATATAATATTATATATATATATTATATATATATATATATATATATATATATATATATGAAATAATGTAAGCATGTATGGTGTGTGTATGTTTGTACGTAATGACACATATGTGCATGTTACATATGTTTACGTTTATATATTTGTTTACGTTCATGCCTGGCTCTTTTTTTTATGTCAGACAATGTATGCGTTTGTGGATATAAGCAAAAGCCCTCTTTTAAGAATGTTCACACACACAGAGACACATTGTGTATTGATATAGATCTATCTATCTATCTATCTATCTATCTATCTATCTATCTATCTATCTATCTATCTATCTATCTATCTATCTATCTATCTATCTCTATCAGCAAGCTAGTAAGCTTGCTGACTGTGTCTGTGGGTTTATACATCTTTATCACGCCTGCATTTGTATGTGTGTATGTAGAGTGAGGCAGTGAAGAATTATACATACATACATACAAGCTTGCTTACATGAGCCTGATAACATCACAAGACTTGGAAGGCAGCTCCTTGAGCAACACTCTTTGTCTGATAACCTAGAATATATGCCCAAGGAACGCGCACGACTCTACCGGAATGTATTATCAGATGAAAGGATGAGCCTATATGAGCAGAAGACTATGCATGGACATGTCAGTAGAAAGCTCCGTGATGATAGTAACATCGACCATCAAAGCAGTTTATCATGGACCAATAGCCGGATTTCTATCTCCCACTATGAAGGGTATGCGTTTGCAATCCAGGAACAGGAAATATCAACCAAATACTTGATGCACAAAAGAGATAGAGATGCAGGAAAAGCCGTAAAATATGACAACCGATGCAGACTTTGTGGAGTTCACACTGAAGATATGCACATCGTAAGCATCATAAGCAGTCCGAAAATGTTATCACGGTATTATCTACCGATGAGATATGATATTGTAGCTAGGACACTCTATAATGAAATCCGTCGGT
Organism: Octopus sinensis; assembly: GCF_006345805.1. Lineage (NCBI taxonomy): Eukaryota > Metazoa > Mollusca > Cephalopoda > Octopoda > Octopodidae > Octopus > Octopus sinensis. Next base: position 56,872,654 of record NC_043009.1, on the reverse strand, counting down.
AGGATAATCCCGAGGACAAAGAAATAAGAATCCACAATATGGTTGAAGCCATAGCCACTCATAATAAAAAGGAATGTTCCAGTGAAGACCTCGATAAAATGTAAGCTCAAAACACCTGATATCATTATTTGGAAAAGATAAGAGAAACTGTGCACAGTTGTGGAAAATAGCTGCCCAGCGGAGGTTAACATAAGAAAAAGAGAACACCTGTGCTGAACTATTGAGAAATCTGCAGTTACTCTTTCCAGATTACAAGTTCAGGTTTATACCTGTAATTATTGGGGCCATGGGAAATGTAAGACACTGCCTAAATACAAATCTTGAGAAATTAGGCATCTCAAAAGGAGAAAGCTAATTCGAAGACTACAGATTCAATCCATCACTGGAACTGTAAAAATCTGTAAAACTTTCCAGAAGTTTATCATTTAAACCTATATGAGCATGTCTAGATATGCAACTATATGCATGAGAATACACATACATAAAACATACGAATCTGCACATACATACATACATATATACATACATAGATACATACATACATGCATATATGCATGCAAACAAAAATATCCTGTTGTTGAT
>NC_043009.1:56854572-56869572 GCF_006345805.1 Octopus sinensis | reverse complement strand
AGCGGGTGGTGGCGACCCCTGTTGTACTCTTTCGCAACAACTTTCTCTCACTCCTGTTTCTTGAGTAACGCTACGATGGGGGGAACACATACGCCACAGAAAACGGGAAACCGGGCCCATGAGCCTGGTTAGGCTTGAAAAGGGCGACGATTTGTATGTATATATATTTCCATCTTTGAAATTCTTTTCTCTAATGTCTAAAAATATAAGATCTCTTCCCTGAAGAAGGAGGCTCGTCTCATCCTACCATGGAATCAATCTACAAACATTAATGGACCACCGAACCCCCAGAAACAACTGTTGGATTTGTAATATTGTTCCTCATTCCCTTTAATTCTCTATATCCTTTGCATTCAGTGTATGTAGGACCTTTTTATATGTATACATATAAACATTCTTTGTATTTCATATATTTAATATACTTTATATATTGATCTAACTTGCTTTCCATACATTTGCTTCTGTACCTGCTCAAGTTTAAATCTCTTGAGCACTGCAAAGTGTATTTTATTCGGAGAATACGGAGAATATCTGATTCTTATCTATGAATATATATATATATATACTATATATATATATATATATATATATGAGGAGACTCCCTTCGGTCATGAATGACCATGGGATTGCACCTAGAAAATTACCCTCCGAGGTACAAGTTCGGGCAAGGTTGTTTATGGAAAGCCAGCAATCACCCATGCATACCAGCCTCCCCTCTACACCACTGATATTATCCAAGGGAAAGGCAAAGGCTGATACAGCTTGCCACCAGTGATTTCACAACTCATTTCTAAAGCTGAGTTAATTGGAACCAACGTGAAATAAAGTGTCTTGCTCAAGAACACAACACGCAGCCCGGTCCGGGAATCGAACTCACAGCCTCACGATCGTTAGCCAGCTGGAGGAGATGTCTTTCTGGGTTTATAAACGTCAGTAGCATTGTCCCGTATAGCACGCCATATATATATATATATTGTTTGTTCTTTCTCGAGCCATCCCTGGCTCATAAGGGCCGGTTTCCCGGTTTCCTTGACGTATAGGTTCCCCACTTTGGGCGGGACGCCGGTTCGTCGCAGGTCAGCTGCAAGATGCAGGAGGAAAGAGTTAGAGAAAGTTGTTGCGAAAGAGTCAGCAGAAGCTCACCATTACCTTCTGCCGGAGCCGCGAGGAGCTTAGGTGTTTCGCTCATAAACACACACATCACCCGGTGTGAGATTCGAACCCGCGCTCCCTCGACCGCGAGTCCGCTGCTCTAACCACTAGGCCATGTGCCGCCACACACACACACACCACACACACACACAACACACACACACACACACACACACACACACACACATCTATATATGTATGTATATGTATTTATATATATATTTCTTTTCTGCTGTAGGCACAAGGCCCGAAATTTTGGGTGAGGGGACCAGCCGATTACATCGACCCCAGTACGCAACTGGTACTTAATTTACCGACCCCGAAAGGCTGAAAGGCAAAGTTGAGTGGCTGTGTGATAAGAAGCTTGCTTCCCAACCGCATGGTTCCGGGTCCAGTCCCACTGCATGCCACCTTGGGCAAGTGTCTTCTCCTACAGCCTCGAGCCGACGAAATCCTGAGTGGATTTAGTTGACGGAAACTAAAAGAAGTCTGACGTATATACATGTATATATGTCTATATGTATGTGTCAGTGTTTGTCTCCCACCACGTCACCACTTGGCAATCAGTGTTGGTGTATTTATGTACCCATAAATTAGCCATTCGGCAAAAGAGACCGATATAATAATTACCAGGCTTAAAAAATAAGTATTGGGGTTGATTTATTCGACTAAAAATTCAAGGCTGTACCCCAGCATGGCCGCTTCATTTTTTGTAAATCACTCATTCTCATTTAATTATATATATTTTAATTGTTTGTTTATTCATACGTTTCGTCTCATTCGACACCCTGTTCTCGTATCGTCCCCTCTTTTTCTCAACCTCATGGTTAATAAAGAAATTCACTGTTCATTACTTTTGTGTCGTCAGCTGTTGTCCACCGTTTCTTTTAGCCAACCTCCTTCGGTGTCTGTCGACACCATAGAGATGCTCTACAGCATCATAAAGCTTTCTGGGAAGACGTCGAGGTGCGCCGAATTTATACTGACGAATTGGCTCAGAAAGAAGAGTGCCGAAAGATGAAATCGTCGCTGGAGGCTATTCCGTATAAAGTTGTGATTGGTCAGATTTTGTTGATCACGTGGACAATATTCTAGCGAATCACGACATCAGGTGTATTAATGTGACTGCTGAAATCACCACTAGACAAACACACACACGCACTTACGTACGCGCGCGCACACACACACACACACCCTACCATCTCATTTATATATGTATATATATATATATATATATAACATAAGGGACATTAGCCAACTGAATATGGCTAGGGACAGGGCAGGGTGGTGGGGGTGTCACTGTTGCATTTAGCCCCAGGCGAACATCAACGTCACCAGATAGGCCGACGCCATCACCACGTCCTCTATCTTGCAAAGGGAGGTCATTCCCCAAGAAGCGGATGCCACATACGGACCTAGGTTTCAAGGTGTATTGCCTAGTATCAACGTATGGTAGGCACCGCTTCTCGACGTACAACTCACCGTGCAAGATATATATAAAGATTTTCAAGTAAATACATTTACTGATTTCGAAAATCTGTTCGACAGCAATAATAATTCTCTAAATGAGATATAGACAGTGACTGCTCCATAACATAAGGGACATTAGCCAACTGAATATGGCTAGGGACAGGGCAGGGTGGTGGGGGTGTCACTGTTGTATTTAGCCCCAGGCGAACATCAACGTCGTCGAGAAGCGGTGCCTACCATACGTTGATAATAGGCAATACACCTTGAAACCTAGGTCCGTATGTGGCATCCGCTTCTTGGGGAATGATCTCCCTTTGCAAGATAGAGGACGCCTTGATGGCGTCGGCCTATCTGGTGACGTTGATGTTCGCCTGGGGCTAAATGCAACAGTGACACCCCCACCACCCTGCCCTGTCCCTAGCCATATTCAGTTGGCTAATGTCCCTTATGTTATGGAGCAGTCACTGTCTATATCTCATTTAGAGAATTATTATTGCTGTCGAACAGATTTTCGAAATCAGTAAATGTATTTACTTGAAAATCTTTATATATATCTTGCACGGTGAGTTGCTCGTCGAGAAGCGGTGCCTACCATACGTTGATAATAGGCAATACACCTTGAAACCTAGGTCCGTATGTGGCATCCGCTTCTTGGGGAATGATCTCCCTTTGCAAGATAGAGGACGCCGTGATGGCGTCGGCCTATCTGGTGACGTTGATGTTCGCCTGGGGCTAAATGCAACAGTGACACCCCCACCACCCTGCCCTGTCCCTAGCCATATTCAGTTGGCTAATGTCCCTTATGTTATGGAGCAGTCACTGTCTATATCTCATTTAGAGAATTATTATTGCTATATATATATATTTACTCTTTTACTTGTTTCAGTCATTTGACTGCGGTCATGCTGGAGCACCGCCTTTAGTCGAGGAAATCGACCCCGGGACTTATTCTTTGTAAGCCCAGTACTTATTCTATCGGTCTCTTTTGCCGAACCGCTAAGTGACGGGGACGTAAACACACCAGCATCGGTTGTCAAGTAATGCTAGAGGGACAAACACAGACACACAAACATATACACACACATACATACATACATATATATATATAATATATATATATATATATATATATATATATATATATATATATATATATATACATATATACGACAGGCTTCTCTCAGTTTCCGTCTACCAAATCCACTCACAAGGCTTTGGTCGGCCCGGGGCTATAGCAGATGACACTTGCCCAAGATGCCACGCAGTGGGACTGAACCCGGAACCATGTGGTTGGTAAGCAAGCTACTTACGACACAGTCACTCCTGCGCCTATACATATACATGTTATATGCATGAATTTCTTAGTGTATGCAATGAATGCTTGTCTGTGTGTCTGTGTGTCTGTCTGTCTGTGTGTCTGTCTGTCTGTCTGTCTGTGTGTCTGTCTGTCTGTCTGTCTGTGTGTCTGTCTGTCTGTCTGTCTGTCTGTATGTATGTATGTATGTATATATGTATGTATGTATGTATATATGTATGTATGTATGTATGTATGTATGTATGTATGCATGTATGTATTTATGTGTATTGTATACCGAACCGCAGAGGAGCGTGGAAGGCACAAACGTACATACGAAAAAAAAAAAAAATGAAAGTAAAGAAAAAGCCGAAATTAAGACTATTATTAGGAATCGAGCATGTCTTGATAACATGTTCCATTCGTTCACTAAATGTTTTCGGCGCCTATGTAGTTATGGGCGCAAATTGACACCCTCTCGGCTTTCCCACCTTTGAACCGGTGGAACAACGAAGATATGACAGCTGGGGAGAAGATTGCCCTAGCACTCAGCTGCTAATGAGTACCAGCTGCGTGCTAGGACAGTCCTGGCTAGACTGGAGTAATCTGCAAATGAAAAGCCGCGCAGAACATAAGGCAACGCTGGGTCCTAGGATCGAACTCGTGCATGACCTCATAATCGTTATTCCAAACCTAACCACTGGCTGTGCACGTTCAAATACGACCTCATTCAAAAGCAGAATACGATATGGAACAAAGACACTTGTACACACACACACACACACACACGTTTAGACACATCCACTCATTAACACATGTGCATATACGCATACAGATATACGTGCCATGTAAATACGCACTTAGATAAGCGCATACAGCGATAACAGCAACCGAATGATATAATTTACTTGGGGTTTGTATATCGTTTTTTTCTGTTTTCTTGTACTTGTTAATGTGTACACATGCAAGCGACAATGTGCTTGCGCGTGAGCATACAGGGATGAATACATACTTTAGACACGTATGTATGTATAAATATATGTATGTATGTATGTAGGACATTTATACTAACATATAAACGTCCTGATGAGCACTCGTGCACAACACATTCTCAACATACACACACCTACATATATTCACACGCCCATACACATATATTCAATATTTTCGAACATACATATAAATGTATATGCATGCATAGAAATATACACACATACATACATACATACATACATACATACATACATACATACATACATTCGTACGTACATACACATATACATACATATATGCATGCCTGCGTACATACATACGTACATTCGTACGTACGTACACATATGCATACATGCATACATACATACATTCGTACGTACGTACACATATACATATTCATGTACATACGTACATACATACATTCGTACGTACGCACACATATACATACATATTTATGTACATACATACATATATGCATGCATGCATGCATGCATACACACATACATAGATACATAGATACATACATACATACATATATACATACATACATACATACATACATACATACATATATACATACATACATACATACATACATACATACATACATACATACATACATACATATGTACGTACGTACACGTGCATACACCCTTTTAAATCACTCTTTCATCTCACATTTTTTAATGATACCAAGATAGAGAAACAAACTTAAACAACACATCAGTGTTTATATCTTTCAAAATATTACTATCATCGTTTATGTCACAGAATGTAATTATACAAGATGTACTGGGCTACAGCTGTTCCTATCAGACTGTGCTATGTTCTACAGAATTTCAACAAATTACCCTACTTTTTATGTATCTGTCAGTCTCTTTATCTCTCTGTCGACATGATGTTGACTCCCGTTGCTCTCATAAACTGTCATATACCGTCGAATAAAAATTCTCAACGACGAAGCTAATTCTCTTATGTTTGTTTGTCAATCTATCTCTCCCTAAAACGTAAGCTGTCGGCTCCTTCAGTTCCAGCAACACACAACCTTGCTCTCTTGTATCTGTCAATCAGTCTCTGTCTAGCTACGTACAGATTTAGACTCCACCACTTTCATCAAACTGCGTTATGGTGTACAGACGACCAACACCCCCGCATTATTTTTCAACGTGTATGTGTCGGGAAGCCTGTCTCTCTATATTATGTGATCACGTGACCGATCAGACTATCAGATGTTGTTACACATCGCGGGTCACGATGTTCTTTCGCATTGTTTTAGCATTCAAATAACGCCATCCGCTAGCTAGGCGAGCAGGCTAACAACGCCTCTTAATCGAAAGATGACTGGAGCAACGTTAAATGAAGTGCTTCGCTCAAGAACACAACGCGCCGCCCAGACAAGGAATCGAAACTACGATCTCGCAATCGTGTATGCAACAGCCTGATCACTAAGCCACGCCCCATTCCCGTCTCTCTCAGTACACAACACGTAAACTCCACTGCTTTCATCAAACAATGGTGTAGTTTACAGACCATTAATCAACAAACCCCCTTCTCTCCTATGTTTGTCTGTCTCTAAGTTTACACATATGTTGACTTCATGTTTTCATCGAACAGTTACAAACTCTCACCACATCAGCTTACTCTCCTACGTCTCTCTCTCTCTTTCTCTGTCTCGATGTCTGTCGATGTACAGATTTATATTTCATTCGTCTCATCAAAATGAACTAACATCCACAAACCCTAAACACCAGCTTATTCTCCTATTTCTGCCTGTCTGCCCTTTTCTTTCAATGTCCAGATATAGACTTTGTCTGCTCAAATCCAACTATAGTGTGGCAGCCTATAGATTCTCTCTCTCGTTTTCACTACTTGTCTTCCTCCCTTATTCTAAAAAATGGATGAACCAGTAATGAAACTACTATGAAAATTATTATCTTGAAATTATTATTTATTTTATATATATTAGAACTTAACAATTATTTTGAAAACTTACGCAATGTTGATTTTATGCTGCTGACATTTCGTAGAACATTAATAAATTGCTTATATTCATGTCGCTTTTGGAATTCTGCAGAACGATGTTGCACAGCATGAAACATTATTTTTAGAGCTTCTTGCACTTGAGAACTGGCTGGAGGATATAATGAAATTATTTCTGGATTTGGCTCACTCTCTTCTAATTCAGAGTCCACACCAATAACAGCTTGACATATTTCCTATATGAAGCTTCTACTTCTTGTTTGTCAAAAAAACAAAACAAAAAATAAACAAACATTTTTTGTGTATCATCCAAGGGTTCTATCGGGAATTTAATTTGAAATAAGGTTCATTTCTATGTTGAGTGGAGTTTCTGTGTTTGTTTTAGAAAAAAAAATTAATAATTACCTCTGAGACCTGATTTCATGACATTGCTGACATATTCAATGCATCAAGTGGGAAGCCCACTTCGTAACTGCATTTGCGTCAGATTGGGTTTGAATATCATTAAGACTGCTTAAAATTGTTGCACAAATTTCATTTCGATAAATAGTCTTTAAAGCTCGTATAGTCGAATTTGATCACATGGTCGAATTATTGATGATATTTGAGAGCTAGAAACTTACCTCAGATTAGATCAGGTCAGATATGGGAGCAAGCGTCGTTGCAGCGCGTCGGTGCATCCACCATTTGTCGGTATTTACTCGAGTCATCCCGGGAAACCCTTCGAGCTGAGTCCCGGTCATTCATCATCTCTGCGAGATATTTCCTCATCTGCCGTGACCATAAGGCATGTGACCGACCAATACGAGTCGTCGTCTCAGAGAAGAAAACACGATACGCCGGATCCAACTCGGAATACTGAGCAACATGACTAAACAGTCTAAGCTGACGCATCTCAATCAAACAACTAACGGGAAGCATTCCAGTTTCTGGGATGTGTCCTGTTACTTACGTAGATACATTGGTCTCAATACGAAATACAGAGCATTGGTCCCGTTACATTGATCTGGATACGAAATTCGACCAATAATGCTGCGAAGCGTCCTTGTACCAAGGGGTTCAGGCGGTTTTAAAAGACTCCGGATAGCATCCAAGTCTTGCAACTACAGAGTAAAACAGGGGGGACTAGAAACCTGCAAACCTGAACGACTCGCAGCTAATGCTGCAAAGGATCACACTGTCAAGATAGTGAAGCGGTGAACAACTTCGACATTCTTACCTACAACAGCGACAAAAAAAGATGGAGTCACTCAGGAAGCCAATAAAAAACTGGATCTTTGTCTTGACGTAAGAAAGTCTAAGGGCAAGCGGTTCTGCTTCCTTATTTAGTGAAAGAGAGCACTCCTTAAGTCGTCCAGATACTCAGCTGAGTCTCTGGAAACTTTGATATTCTTCATTGACAAATTATTTCTGAATGGAACAATTATCAACAGATAAGACTATTCTTTGTTTTAATGCCAAATCTTACTTACTGTTAAAAACAGTAATCTTCGACACCATTAAAAAGCCGACTGTTTTTATTTTTCCTCATTAACAAGAAACATTCGTTTCTGTCCCTTTGTATTTATTCATCAAAGAACTGTCACTCATACATTTGAAAATTCAAATTCTTTGGCGTTTTCATTTTCAACAATGTCTGCGTTGCAAATATTCACAGATGAGTATTCAGCAATAATTGAGGGCCATTCTATCTTAACCAACACTTTAGCTGATGAAAAAAAAGAAACCCTTTTTCTTCGCCATTTGAACACAATACTTTTGAACACAACATTTTCACACCCTTTTCACTTCTTTAACCTTCAGTTTGTTGTGAAACTTTTTTGCTTGCGTGATTCTTTTTCAAACTCTTTTGTTTTGTGACGCATCAGTGGTTCATTAATTGAAAGATTATTTGTACAAAATCTGTCAAACTAAATATTCAGTATTCACTTAATATGACTTTCTTTACCAAGTCTTTTCCTAGATCGTATTTTGCGACCTATGTTCTCATTAGAAGATGCTGTCTGTTTTCAAAATCTTATACAAAAGCGACTCTGTGAAATGTTTAAATGTACAGCAGCACTGTTCTGATTCATTCAAGCACTTTACCAGAGCAGTAAAATATTTTTATTTTTATTTTTGAGGAAACAAATCTTCACATCTCTTATCTACTTCTTTCATCGCAATGAAGGGTGTTTAAAACTCGTCTGAAACCATGTTTAATCAATAAAAAAACCCTCAGTTTAAATAAACTTGAAAATCTTAATTTCATCATTTGGCTCTCTCACAAATTCCACAAGATAAACAAAAACCACAACTGAAATTCTTCTTCCCAGTCATTGCCAACCTTAAACGAGATTGATTAAGTAGAATGGTGCGGCTTCATAAAATGAGTGATGAATAAGTTTACATGAAATTTTGACAAGACCGACCAACTTAACATGCTAATATTACCGGTCGTAAAGGCGACGAGATGGCAGAATCATTAGCACGACTTGAAAAGTGCTTAGCGGCATTTCGTCCGTCTTTACGTTCTGAGATCAACTCTGCTTTTTATCGACTTTGCCTTTTATCCTTTCGGGGATTGATAATATAAGTACCAGCTGAGTGAGTACTGGGACCGATGTAATCGACTTACCCCCTCTCCCGGAATTCCTGGCCTTGTACCTCAATTTAAAATCTATATTACCGGTCACAAGAAGTCGACAAGCAAATGGCAGAGTCGTTAGCGTGCCAGGCAAAATGCTTAGCGGTATTTCATCCGTCGTTACGACCTGAGTGCAAATGCCGCCGAGGTCGACTTTACCTTTCGTCCTTTCGGGGCCGATGAAATAAATAAGAACTAGTGGAGTACTAGGAGTTGATGTAATCGACTTACCCCCTTCCCTGAAATTGGGGCCTTATGCCAAAATTTGAAAACAATATTAGCGGTCTCAAAGACTAATTTAACACATCAGTACTTCACTAACAGTACCAACATAAGACTCTCCCCCACCATCATTACAACAACAAAACAACAACAACGACAACAACCATCACTATACATCTACCACATCTCCATAGCTGAGGCACTTGTTGATTCGATCTTTGTCTTAATTATAGGCCATATATTAATAGCAAGGATTGTACAATGGGTTAGTTGATAATTTTGATAGCAATGTCCGACGATTTGTTTCTAATATGCAAATCATTATCAATTTCTTATAAAGTATTTGAGACCCATAAATTTTGATAGCAATAACAGTCTAACACTTTTTGTGATTATAAGCCGCATCTACTATATATGCATATATATATATATACACGTATACATATACATGCGCGCGGGGACACACACACACTCTTTCTCTCTCTCACACACACACATACATTAACACCCCCACACACATATATATACTAGGCAAGCAACAAGGAATCTTGTGTAGCTCTGCGTCGGCAAGACTTGAGAAAATACATAGCAAAGTGCGCAAGGGTAGAGTGAACTAGCCGTGAGGAGTGGAATATCCAACGTTTCGGATGTAATCTTTCGCCAGGGAGTAGAAAAAAAAGAGAAATTGAAGAAAAACAGAGTTTACATCCTCTCAGCTTGAAAAACTTCTCGCTACAACTGATAATGTACGTAGAATATTAATTTAATTAACATCAGTTTAACACCAGTGGTCTAGCATATTAAAATCTGAAAGTTCAGTAAATTGTATTATATACATATGAGAGGGATGACCACTATGTGGACAACCTTTATGCTAGAAGTAGATCCGCTATGGTCTTACCACTAAGAAATGTTCTCAAGAAAAATTTAGCAAACACAAGAACGTAAGCGAGCAAGACAGATGAAAAGTAACAAATACAGATTATTCACATACATGTTTCACTATTAACAGATTACGTAATATTACTTGCGCAATTGTCCGTAGATCCTCAGTGTGACCGTCCATACAAATATAATTTGCAGAACTATATACTAGGACGTCTGCACGAGGTCAGATCTGTATATAGTTCTACCTATTACACTTGCGATTATCTTTGTCTTTATGTTTAAGAGTATGTGTGCATGCGTGTATCTATGCATATACATACGTGTGAGTAGATTCATCATAGCCAAATTGTTAAATTCGCTTCGCAACCACAAAGTTCCACGACGTGATATCTTGAGCAAATTTCATACGCGTACCATAGCATCAGGTCGTTCTAAATTTTTCGAGTGAAATTTAGATGGAAAATGTTAGGAAGCCCATCGCATAGATTGCTGAATTGCACCTGTATATCAAAGACCCAGTTTTGTCACACACTCTGTCACCCTGATTATGGCTGAACGTTACGTTAAGGGTACTTGTGTCTGTGGAATACCTGGCCATTTTGCATGCTAATTCAATGAGCAGCTACTTCAGTGCTTCGAACAAATGAATGCTCATCGTCGAAACAGACGAAGATTCATTTACAGATGCATAGATAGCATGTGCATGAATATATGCATACAAGAGTGTATGTGTCTATGTATGTGCGTATGTATATGTGTATGCATGTGTGTATGTGTGTAGATGTATGTTTGCATGTATGTGTACATGTATGTGTGTATGTTTGTATGCATGTGTATGTGTATATATATATATGCTTGTATATATGTGTATGTATGTATTATGCATGTATGTATGTATGTATGTATGTATGTATGTATGTATGTACGTAGTATGTATGTTTGTATGTGTGTACGTATTTTGTGTGTTGGTGTCGTTATCGAACGACTCTATGAGTGAAGGTGTTCCATAAATGACCATCCACCCTTTTTATTCAAACACAGTGCTACTTGCGACTACCTTATCCAAAATGTGTGTCCTTGCTCTGAGCTGTTTAGCCTCCAGGTCAGTTTTGACCCAGTGGACCTATAGGCAAAGATGTACCATTCGTACCCACCACCATCACCACCACCTGCGCTACTTCCACCGCCGCCGCCGCCACTAAAGTCCCGTGATGTACTCCGGATATGGCACACACAGCGTGGTCATCGTTGATTAGTTGTTTTTTTTCCCCCACGTTTCCATTGTTGCCATAGATACGAGGTGTTGGCAACGGCAACGACGACGACGACGACGATGATGATGATGATGATGTGGATAATGATGGAATGCTCCAATTATATGCAATGATCCATTTATCATCATTGAGAAAATATAAATTGATCCATCAAATTGATTGGCTGCTTCTTTCTCTACGTGTATGCGTCAGAGTGTGTATGTGTGTGTATGCGTCAGAGTGTGTATGTGTGTGTATGTGTATGTGTGTGTGTGTGTAGGTATATGTTCATATGAGTCTGTATGTATATGTATTTATATAAGAGCTTATTATATGTATATGTTGGTGTGTGTTTTTGTTTGTGTGTCCCGTATGCATATGTCTATGTATGTGTGTGTGTGTGTGTGTGTGTGTACGTGTGTGTGTGTGTGTGCGTACGTGTGTGTGTAGGTATATGGTGAAGTGAGTCTGTATGTGTATGCGTTTGTATAAGTGCATGTTTATATATGTATGTTGGCATGTTTTTGAGAGATGTGGGGTTTTTTTTGTATTTTGTGTATGTGCGTGTGTGTGTGTGTCCGTGTGTGTGTGCGTGTGTGTGTATGCGAATGCTGGTGATGATGTGTATGTGTTTGTGTTAGTGTCTTTATGCGTATGAGCACGTATCCACATTGGAATGAATTTGTGTGTGTGTGTATGTGTGTGTGCTGGTGTGTGTGAGTGTGTCTGTGTGCGTGTGTGTATGTTGGTGTGCGTGTTTGTTCGTGTACTTATTTTGTGTATGGGTTAATGTGTGTGTATGCATTAGAGTGTGTGAGTATTTGTATAGTATTTATGTGGTTGGGTGAGAGTTTTGTGAGTACAGTGAGAATTGAGGGTCACTCTGCTACTGAATGAAGGTGGAGGGTCACTCGGCTATTAAAGTGAGGGTGAAAGTCACACAACTATTTGCTGACCTTCCAGATTGTAATTATAGATCTCACACACAGAATGGAATAAGGTAACGATAGCAACAACTAGAACAACTTCGTTATCATCATCGTCGTCGTCGTCATCATCATCATCATCATCATCATCATCATCATCACTATTGTTGTCGTGAAAAACAACGCCACTACAACCACAACCACTAACAACAAAGTGGAGGTGCAATGGCCCAGTGGTTAGGGCAGCGGACTCGCGGTCGTAAGAACGCGGTTTCGATTCCCAGACCGGGCATTGTGAGTGTTTATTGAGCAAAAGAAACCTAAGCTCCACGAGGCTCCAGCGGGAGTGGGGGTGAACCCCGCTATACTCTATCACCACAACTTTCTCTCACTCTTACTGCCTACTTCTGCCACAAAGCAAAGGAACCATAGTGTGACCCACTATGGTGTGGTAAACTTTCAGACCCTAGTCTAGATTGCGAATCCTCTGTACTCTAGGATGGTTCAGCTCTCCATCCGTTAAAAGCCACCGTTTACGGAATGAGGATAACAACGTAGCTTTCGCGGCCGTGCAACCGCCAGTCTATCGCGTGTGGTGAGTGGATCTTCAAGTTGCCACACGCATTCTTTGTAGCTTAGAGTAGGCTCGAATTAGAGATAATTCTTTGTGGCTAATGGCGTGAGTCCTGATTGGAGGAATAATAATAATAATAATAATAATAATAATAATAATAATAATAATAATAATAATAATAATAGACTTGTGTGCGAACACGAAAGCAACAAAAAGCTGCATTCTATTGTCAAGGAAGCTTATAAGTTCGAAAGGGAACTAGACATTAACCTTGAATCAGATGAAGAGCCGGAAACCACTGCTACCAAGCAAGCAAAGCGAATCAAGCAGACTGCAAAAAAGAACGGGCAGAATCAAATTGAGAGGCGGTGGAGCCAGAAGCCCCTGCATGGACAATATATTCTCCGAAGCCAAAATGCTGATGTAGACCAAGCAACAACCCATCAGTGGCTGAAGAGCTCTGGATTGAAAGCAGAGACTGAAGGTTTCATAATGGCAGCACAAGATCAAAGCTTGTTTACCAGAAATTACCAGGCTAACGTTCTCCGAAACGGTACTGACCCTAAATGCAGATTCTGCGACACATTTGACGAACGATAGACCATCTCGTTTCGGATGTCCTGTGCTGACACCAAACGAATACAAAAATCGCCACGATAGGGTAGGACAGTATATACATTGGAAGATATGTAAACACTACAAATCCGACACTCCTGCTAACTGGTATGAACACCATCCTCACCAGTTGTTGAAGGTAAAGATGTCACCATCCTCTGGGATTTTCCAGTCAACACTGACAGAACGATCAAGGCTAATCGACCAGACATAATTGTTAAAGACAGGGAAGAAAATACCTGCAGACTAATAGAAGTAAGCGTCCCCACTGATAAAAATGTATCTGTCAAGGAATTTGACAAACTTAGTAAATATAAGGACCTGGAAATCGAAATACAGAGGATGTGGAATCTTAAAACAAAAAACTGTTCCTGTTATTGTAGGTGCCCTAGGTATGATAAAAAGGGATGTCAGAAACACCTAGACAATATCCCTGGAAAACCATGTCTCAAGGAAATCCAAAAGATTGTGCTAACAAGTACTGCCCACATCCTTAGAAAAACCCTATCAATGTAAATGTCTGTGTTTGCATTACATGGAGATATATCTCTACTTCCCCCCCCAAGCTTTCAGCTATATTTCAACAACTCTTAACCTTCACTTGCCCTAGGGCGCTGGGTGTGCCCCGGCAGGTGATTGCATCAAACATGCAGATTAAAAGTAAATGACAATAATAATAATAATAATAATAATAATAATAATAATAATAAGAAGAAGAAGAAGAAGAAGAAGAAGAAAAAGAAGACGACAACAACATAACCGCAACAACTACAACAAGAGCAGCAGCAGCTACAACAACAACTACAACAATAGTAATAATAATAGTAGATTCAAATTTTGGCACAGATTTCGAGGAGAAGTAAGTCGATTATATCGACCCCAGATCTTTACTTGTAATTTATTTTATCGACTACGAAAAGATGAAACATAAAATCGAATTCGGCGGAGTTTGAACTCAGAACATAAAAAGTCGGAAGAAATACTGCTGAGCAGAAAGAAATAGTAAA
>NC_043009.1:56847072-56852072 GCF_006345805.1 Octopus sinensis | reverse complement strand
CGTCGCCGGGAATTGAACTCACGACCTTACAATCGTGAACCGAATGCCCTAACCACTAACCAATTCCCGGCGATGCGTTCTGTCCTTGAGCAAAGCACTTTATATCACGTTGCTCCATTCCACTCAGCTGGCAAAAATGAGTTGTACCAGTATTTCAAAAGGGCCAGTCTAGTCACAGTTGATGTGTCACGCTGAATTTCCCTGAGAACTATGTTAAGGGTACATATATAGATGGAGTGTTCAGCCACTTGCCTGCTGCTGTTTCGGACGCGAGCCAAGGTGAATCGGTCGCAGGTGCTGAGCTCGGCGATAGTGGCTATATATATATATATATATATAATACAAAAATGGGACAAGAACGCAAAACAACCAGACAGATAGGTGATACAAAAAAGGGACAACAAAACATCCAGACAGACGATACAAAGAAAACAAGGACGGGTCATTCGGAGTTTTCTTTCCTCGGTCAAATTCCAGATTATCTTTGCAATTGCGGCTGGTTATACTTGAGATTGCTCCAATCTGGCCAGACCCAAGAAAAAAACTAAGCTAAGAGCACAAGGTTCCTTGGAAGAAAGGAGCGAATGTATACGAAAACAAGGACGATAAAAAACGGAGAAATGGTACACAAATACAGGACATTAACAGTGGGTGTCTTTTGACTAAGGACGAATCAAATAAAGCTGGCGTGTGTGGAAGTAAAGCCTTACGGCAGAGACATAAGATTTGACAGGCACAGGGAGGAATATATATTTCTTTAATACCCACAAGGGGCTAAACACAGAGGGGACAAACAAGGACAGACAAAGCGATTAAGTCGATTCCATCGACCCCAGTGCGTAACTGGTACTTAATTTATTGACCCCGAAAGGATGAAAGGAAAAGTCGACCTCGGCGGAACTTGAACTCAGAACGTAACGGCGGACGAAATACGGATACACATTTCGCCCGGCGTGCTACCGTTTCTGCCAGCTCGCCGGTTGCACGGATGGTAGTCGAACCGAGAAAGAAAGGTCAGGCTTGGCCGAACACCGGTCACATGGGGAGAGAAGAGAGAGAGGTAGAGGGATAGAAGAATTAAGGGGGGGGAAATGAAAGGGACAGAGTGAAGTGAAAGAGGAGGGAAGGTTAGCATGAAGAGAAGGTCAGGAAATATGAGAGAGGGGAAACGAAAGAACGAAGAGTGGAATGAACGAAGTGTGAAGGGGCTGATAGAAAGAAGGAAAGAATGAAAGAATAGAAAGAATAATAGAGTCGTACAAAATTTATATATATATATATATATATATATATATATATACATATAAGAGATGAAAGTGTACGTACGCCGCTATATTTTTACATATAAAAAATACAAAAATGGGACAAGAACGCAAAGTATCCAGAAAGTTAGGTGATACAAAAAAGGACAACAAAACATCCAGACAAACGATACAAAGAAAACAAGGGTGGGTCATTCGGAGTTTTCTTCCCTGAGTCGAGTTCCAGATTATCTTTGCAATTTCGAACCAGCTGAAATTGCAAAGATAATCTGGAACTCGACTCAGGAAAGAAAACTCCGAATGACCCACCCTTGTTTTCTTTGTATCGTTCTTGTCTCATTTTTGTATTTTTTATATATAAAAATATAGTGGCGTTCGTACACATTGGTCTCTTAAATTTTATACAGACCCCCAAAGGGTCATATAGACCCCGGCTAAGAATCCCTTATTTAGACGATTCTATTGGAATTTGTGTCGTTGGCAGTGTTGGTTGTGTTCGTTTGTACCACTTCCCGTACAGTCTTTCATCCGATGTCCATCCTCGCTCCTTGTTGTTCCGTCACGTTTCGCTCCAGCTCGCCTTTTTGTATCCTACCGGTCCATCTTGACACTAATCTATCTCTCTTTTTAGCTCCACCCATCGGGTTCCGCCTAATCTTTTACAATGCTAATAACCATGCAACTCCTCTACTGCAAGGTGCCTGTTCTGTTCATACCCCGTGTTTCATAGATCTACGTTTTCATTTCCTAACATAAAGCCACACCCCTCTCTCCTTCAGTCCTACTCACTCAAAGATCAAAGTCTTGCAAGCTGCACGGCGACCTCTCTTATTCACGCCCCCCCCCCACACAAACACCCAATATACTCTGTAATGTGGTTGATGTTAGGAAGGCCATCTAGCCATGGTAACCACGCCAAATCAGACATTGGAGCACGAGGAAGTTCCCAGATCTGTCAAAGTGTGAACTTCCATGCCAGTACAGACGGACGTTAAAAGATGATGATGAGGATCATCATCAACATCATTATCACAATCATCATCATAATCATCTTAATCATTATAATTATCATTATTATCATCTGCACTGCATCAACATTCATCATCGACGTCGTCATCGTCATTATCGTCACCACCACCACCACCACCACCACCTTCATCATCATCATCATCATCATCATCATCATCATCATGTAGTATCGAAATGCTGCAAGTATGCTGCTATTTGGTTAATTATTACCTATAAATACTCCGTAGCAGGAATTTAGTTAACATTTTTATGAGAATTATCTGCAGTGAATTTATTAATCGGTCCATAGCAACGCTATTTGAGCACAAATATCAACCGACGTTATTGTTCATAAATGCATCCAGTAAAACACCCATCCCTACCCCCACTCCACTGCATCCCACCGTCTCTACAGTAGCCATGTTGCTAAAGATTTCTACTGCGAAGGCAGAAACTAATAAACAATTAACAATATTTCATCTCTCAAATAAGCCTTCCTCTTATTACTTTATAAACACAAGTTAAACAGAATCTGCTTTAAGTCACGACTTTCTGTGGTAAATTAATCATTGCCAAACCTTTTCCATCATAACTTAAATTGTTACCATGTACAACAACAAAATAACAAACAAGATAACAATTAACAACGACTTTAACAAGAACAATAATAAACCATACATTCAAATTGATGATAATAATAATAATAATAATAATAATAATAATAATAATAATAATAATAATAATAATAATAATAATAATAATAAACAGAAATTAGTGTAAGTAGAAATAAAGTGCTCAAACAATGACTCAGGCAACACATAAATTTATCGTTAATGCTGGTTTATCTCCTTCTATTCAGTATCCTGGCGCCATTTTTGTTCAAAAACAGACGTTTATTTTCTCAGCAGCATTTCGGTAAGAAAGCAAAACGATTAACTTAGGCACTTGTTACTTCCCACAGACATTTTCATTTGAATAATTAGAGATGAACGTTTCAAAGAAATCTAGGAATTTTGACTCGTTCTTTCCGTACTTTATTAATCTAATTTGTACACTTAATATCTTCCATCTTTTAAGTTTATAGCTGCTGACTCTCATCACATTGTTCTAATTTTAATATACTATTTATAAAATACTACGTATGGTATAATACACTATTTAGAATATAATATTTATCATGCTACTTAAACTGTTTAAACTATATCATTTAGAATATATTACTTAACCTATTACAGTGAAGGAAGGTGGCGAGGTGGAAGAATCGTTAGCGCGCCGGGCTAAATGCTTAGCGGCGGCATCTTCTTCTTCTTCTTTTTCTTCTTCTTCTTCTTCTTCTTCTTCTTCTTCGCCGGCAGAATCGTTAGCACGCCGGGCGAAATGCTTATTGGTATTTCGTCTGCCGCAACGTTCTGAGTTCAAATTCCGCCGAGGTCGACTTTGCCTTTCATCCTTTCGGGGTCGATTAAATAAGTACCAGTTACGCACTGGGGACGATATAATCGACTTAATCCGTTTGTCTGTCCTTGTTTATCCTCTTTGTGTTTAGCCCCTTGTGGGTAGTAAAGAAATAGGTATTTCGTCTGCCGTTACATTCTGAGTTCATATTCCGCCGAGGTCGACTTTACCTTTCATCCTATCGGGGTCGATTAAATAAATATCAGGTACGCGCTTGGGTCGAATGTAATCGACTAGCCCTCTTCCCCACAAAATTTTCAAGGCCTTGTGTCCATAGCAGAAAGGATTATTATTATTTAGTTTCTGAAAATGTGGTAAGTTGGTAGAATCGTTAGCGCATCGGAAAAAATATTTAAGTGCATTTCTTCCGAATCTTAATGTTCTGAGTTCAAATCTTGCCTAGGTCAACTTTGCCTTTTTTCCTGTCAATGAGAATAAAATAAAGTACTAATCAAGTACTAGGGTCGATGTAATCAATTGACCCCTCAACAATTGATGGCCTTGTGTCAAAATTTGAAACTAAACAGGCAGTAGAATCATCAACGAGTCGGAGAAAATGCTTTGCAGTATTTCTTTCAGCTTTTCACGATCTAAGTCCGACTTGGCCATTGATCCTTTCCGGAATGATGAAATAAATACCAGTTGAATACTAGGGAGTCAATTTAATCGATTTACACCATCTCTTATAACTGATGGACTTGTGTCAAAATTTGAAACCATTACAGTGAATGGGTAAAATTTGTTGCGTATGAAACTGAACGTCTTACACAACTTGGTTTTGATGCTCTACGATCTGTTTTCAAATCTTACCAAGGTTGAACTTATCCCTCAGGAATCAATACGATAAGAAGCAGCTATATATTGACTTTACCACGCATTTACAAGTCTGTGGCTTCGTATCAATGAAATGATGCATCGTTATATTACTTATACTTTTACCGGCACCATACAGCAAAAATGTAAGATTCCGAGCCAACATGGAAGCCACAACATGATCGCTCTGTCAGCTAGAAATAGCAGCCAAATCTCACCCATCACATTAAATTGTGAAATGCCAGTTTCCTCAGCGAAATTTGAACTCAGAGCATAAAGACAGACGAAATACCTATTTCTTTATTACCCACAAGGGGCTAAACACAGAGGGGACAAACAAGGACAGACATAGGTATTAAGTCGATTACATCGACCCCAGTGCGTAACTGGTACTTATTTAATCGACCCCGAAAGGATGAAAGGCAAAGTCGACCTCGGCGGAATTTGAACTCAGAACGTAAC
>NC_043009.1:56824572-56839572 GCF_006345805.1 Octopus sinensis | reverse complement strand
CATTTTAGTGGATTTAACACTTGCAAGAATGCTTTGGAAATATATTTGAAGTGGTTTTGTTAAAGCTTCTTCACAAGTTTTCCACTGAATTGTTGGGAATCCAGTGGAGTTTGTTGTTGAGTTTAGGCATTTGGCTCATTTTATCTATGATTGACAAATCGTCCTAATTTATATGAGGATTATATCAATATAAACGATTGTTGCCACTTACCAATGGGAAGCTGTAGTGTTTAAGAATTTGTCAGTCGTATTTATTTTGATGTGTCCCATTGGAAAGGCAAAAATTCTTTTGAATTGTTCATTTAGTATTTCGCTTTTCCTTTTAGGAGTCTGCTGTTAGTACGCTATTTTCTTGGAACATTGGTGCCATCTTGTAATGCATTGAAACTAATTCATTTACAAAAGTATACAAAACTTCAGTGATGACTTTTATGCTTCCTAAAACCCGCGATTTCCCTTTTCTAGGCTCCTTTTCATGGGTATGTTTAATTTTGTTATCGATTTCTTGGAGTGTTCGTTTTATGTTAACTTTATACATATGGCTTGCATTATCGATATAAACTGCAGAAATTTGTCATTGTTTTGCATAAGGAGGTTTTTAGACTAGTTCTGTTTTAGGATCTCATTTTTGAGTTGATTTCGAGTTAACTTTGTGGAAGTTCAGGCCGGTTACATTTCGAGTGCTTCTTATTGGAAGCATGTCTACAGTTTTCATCTGATCCTTCTTTGAAAGTTCCAATGAGTTGATGTCTGTGAAAATCCTTGGTGTCGCTTTTACATAACGGATGACTTCGTATTATTTGTGAATCTAAAGTGTTGTTTTCTCCAGTTGGTTAGAGTGCATTTCTTTTGCAACATATGTACAAAGACTGAAACTTTAAGGAAAGAGACTAGTCGATTTCATGGATCCCAGTGCTCTACAGGCACTTATTTTATCGACCCTAAAAGGATGAACAGAAAAAGTTCCTCAGTTGATTTTGAATTCCTAATTTAAAGGCAGAAGATATGCCGCTAAGCATGTCGTCCGGCATGCTAACGATTCTACCAGCACACCACTTTAGTTAATTTCCATTTTCTTCTTATTAGTAGGTGCTTTTCAGATAGAACTAATAGGTGTTTTGGGCACTAACGATTGTTTTCTAATACCTTTTTTTTATATATATTTTTAATGCTTTGATTTTTTTTAGTTTTAATTTTCTATATCTTGCCTGAACTAGTTGGTCTGTTTATATACATTGCTTACCTTTTTAATCAAAAATGATACAGAATATACAATTCCGTATTGTACCTCACGTTAACTCTCATTAAAAGTAAATGCATATATAAATAATACATATACAAATATAAATACATAATATATATTTAAAAATGAATGCATATACAAATAAAATAAACAAAAATATAAATACGTATATAAACAAGCGTAATATTTCTTGGCAATAATTATGAATATGAACCAGTTTAAAAGAAAATATATTCACTTAACAACATTGGCTTTGTAGATTTATTAGTTCTACGGTGTCGTCTGCAGTTTGAAATGATGATAAAATTATGACGTCAATTACAATCTTCAAATTTTTTCTTACATGGTGTTATGATAGTGCTGCTTTCAAAGAGTTACACCTGGATACAACCCACTCCCACACATATTTTCTGATTAAAAAATTCCACGAGGTGAATCGTAGTAAAAAAATACAAAACGAAAGCACAGAAAATTATGTTGAAATATATATATATATATATATATATATATATATATATATATATATATATATATATATATATGTATATGCATGTAGTATATATGCATGCATATATATATATATGTATATGTATGTATGTACGTATGTATGTATGTGTATGTATGTATGTATGTATATATATATCTAGACATAGATATATATATTTCCACAAATATATATATATATATATATATATATATATATATATATATATATATATATATATATATATATATATATATATATAGGCAAATTTTTTTCTCTCCTTCTTTCTGTGTTTTTTCTCTGTGTATCTTTCTGTTGAAGAGCGTAGGCTCGAAACGTTAAAGACTTGTTTTATTTATATTTCCTGAGCGCCATACTAATACAATTGTTTGTTTGTATTCCACCTGCCTTCGTCTTTTGTTTATTTCCGTAAACCTGCCTTCGTCTTTTGTCTATTTTCAAAAGCTTCCCGTTATATATATATATATATATATATATAAGATATATACATTATGTATATATTTGTATATATATGTATATATATACCATATACATCTCTGCTTTAACCTACAGAAATTAAAAAACAATATCAATATTTCGTTATCACCTGGGATTGACTGGAAACATTGCGGGCAATGGCTCTCCTTTTTTACCCAAATATAATCAGTCTGCCCTTATGTAAATACACACACACACACACAATATGTATGTGAGGCAGTGCGATTTATTTGTAGTATGTAATGTGATACACTGACAAATATACGCAAATGTATTAGCAATCTCTCTGTGGACAGAAAATTAGGAATCGGCTTTTTCGATTTCGGCTTTATCTGGAATAACTCTACCTGTTGTCTGCCTGTGGAGAGATTGCATACATGGTCACTACAAATGAGAATCCCGCCTAACCAGAAAATCTGATTGTCATAACGGGATCAATTACTGATAACGGGATCAATTCACTAATTATTGATGTGGTTAGTCCACATTTCTCTTTAAGGAACGCAGGGCCGCTTTCCAGGTTCTCTGGCGTATATATTCGTATATATTCCTCTGTGGATGAGACGCTTGTCCGTCGCAGGATTACTCACGTTTGCCGGCTAAGTGGACAGGAGCAACGTGAAATGAAGTGTTTTGCTCAAGAACACAACGCGTCGCCCCGTCCAGGAATCGAAACCACAATCTTACGATCACGAGTCAAACACCCTTAACCACTAAGCCATGTGCTTCCACAATTATTGATGTGCAATTATTGATGTGCTACTCCCTCATTCTAATCTAGATTTTAACATAATTGTCTTTGTTTGGAGTCAATCGCTTGTTTTATTAAAAGAGTTGTCGCTTTACACACCGAGAGTGTCCTTGTGAGAGAATCTTTTGTTTAAAACGTTTATCTTTTTTCAATTCTAATTTGAGTGTTATATGACATTTCAATAGTGTTTGTCTGCTCTCCTTTCAATTTTGTCATTCCGTTATTGATCTGACCATCGCTTTATGGATATTTGTTGTCCAAGTTACCTGTTTAGGTTTCGATATACCCATATGATTAAATCTGCCGGTGTTCACATGTATTATTTCATTTAACCTTGTGGTATTGATTTTCGTGTCTGTTTTCATTAAGCAGGTCATACTAGGTTTGCATGTGCTATTGTTATTATATATATATTATTAAATGTTATCCTTGGAAGGTACTTTCGTTGGTTCACACTAAGATTTTATATTGTTTTAATTCTTAAAATTCTTCTACTATTAGACTGTCATGTTAATAATTTCCACCTTTAAACCTTCCTATTGTTAAATCTTCCTCGTATTCACTTTTATTTTTATTTGTGTTGTCCTAGTTGTGTTTTTAATTATCCGCTTTTCTTAAAGATTCAAAGATTTATTTTTCTTGAGCTCTGTTCTTTATTTTGCTTCACCCATGTTAAGTTTACGTGGTTTAAGTTAGCAATGTTTTTACATTTGTTTTGTTTTGTGTTTCATTATAGTTTTAAGTTGTTTTATTTTTGTTATAAATGTTCTATTCTGATTTCTAATATTTTCTAGTTTTTGATAATATATCCTCTTAAGTTACCTACCTAGCTTATTGGTATACAAAGTTACATTTGCTGTTGTTTGTTCCTTCTCGAGCCTTGCCTGGCTCATAAGGGCCGGTTTCCTGGTTTCAATGGCGTATAGGTTCCCCACCTGGACGGAACGCCGGCCCGTCACAGGTGAGCTGCTAGATACAGGAGGAAAGAGTGAGAGAAAGTTGTGACGAAAGAGTACAGCAGGGTTCGCCATTATCTTCTGCCGGAGCTGCGTGGAACTTAGGTTTTTCGCTCATAAACACACACATCTCTCGGTCTGAGATTCAAACCCGCGATCCCTCGACCGCGAGTCCGCTACTCTAACCACTAGGCCATGTGCCTCTACATTTAGGTCCTGGCTATTTTCCCTGCAAATTTTATACGAGTGTATTGTCACAGTTTTGGTTTTAAGTTGAATGCTTTTAAGTAGATTGGGGTTGTAAAATATGTTTATAGAATAAAAACGTATTCCTCCCGTGTCCATTTATGCATTTTATGATATTTGTAAGACTTGACGTGTAAAGTATGGCCCTTCACTTACATTGCCATGATTTTTGTTGGGAACTGCTGTATTTGTTGACGATGCCGAGTTATGTCTGTTACATTTTTCGAGTGTTTTAGATTCCTGCTTTGGATTCGATTTGAGTCAGGTTTGGTCTT
This sequence comes from Octopus sinensis, assembly GCF_006345805.1. NCBI lineage: Eukaryota > Metazoa > Mollusca > Cephalopoda > Octopoda > Octopodidae > Octopus > Octopus sinensis. Next base: position 56,835,119 of record NC_043009.1, on the reverse strand, counting down.
ACGCCTGGTAGAATTTATGTGGGTAGCGGGTTACTACCTGTAATTTTAGGTATCTACAAGCTTTCAATAATCTTTCAAGTGCACAAAACCCTTCTGATAATCTTCCCTGCCCCCAAGAGGCAAACTTTCTCTAGAAGCTCTACAGGACATTCCATTCCAATCTCCTTCAGCCATTTGTCTATAGTGATTCATATACGGGGTCCATAAACGATTTTTGGGGGTCCACGCAACAAAATCGTAAACTGGAGATCCACAATAGTATTTTAAGGGTCCCTGAAAAAAAATTTTGCTTTAGATATATGTAGCGGTATGTATTGCAAGAAACAACTAGGTTTCTTTCTCCAATATTTTACATAGTTCAACATGTGTGAATAACTTGTTGTTGTTGTTGTTGCTATGGAGGCAAGCTGGCAGAGTCGTTAGCACGCCAGGCAAAATGCTTAATGGCATTTCGTCCATATTTATACTCTCAGTTCAAAATCCGTCGATGTCAACTTTGATTTTCGTCCTTCTAAGGTCGATAAAATAAGTACCAGTTGAAGATTGGGGTCAATGTAATCGACTTACCCTTTCTCTCGTAATTGCTGACCTTGTGCCAAAATTTGAAATTATTTATTAGTTAGTTAGTTAGTTAGTTAATTTTTGGCTCAAAAAGCAAAAAGCAAGGCCATGTAGGGGGACATGGAGTTATGTACAGGGTGGTGTTCATGTAAAGAGTTCAGGCCACTTGAGGTCAAGGGAGACTTTGAACAAAGCGGTTGTCGGCATCTTCACCATCTCGTCCGGCAGCTTGTTCCACGGATCCGCAACCCGGACGGAGAAAGCCCCTCTCCTTCGATTGAGATGAAATCGTCGCAGATAGAGCTTTTCGGAATGACCCCGCAGCCGACGCTCTGGAGCAGGAGTGAAGAACAGCTCTTTCGAGAGGTTACACTTTCCGCTTATGATGTTATGAGCGAGAATGAGATCACCACGGCGGCGGCGTTTTTCTAGAGAATAAAGGTCGAGCGTATTATTATTATTATTATTATTATTATTATTATTATTATTATTATTAGTAGTAGTAGTAGTAGCGGCAGCAGCAGCAGCAGCAGTAGTAGTAGAATAAGAATCATGTGATTATTACTCGTATTGATTATTTTATCAATCCCTGAGCTGTTTGAAGTCAGGACAGTGAGTCCTCCAGAAGTGTTTAACCTCAAGCACTAATTAGACAGTGTTGGTCACTGGTGGCTGCACTGACAGTCTATGGTTTCAGTTTCTAATTATAAAATGCAATACATACATACATACATACATACATACATACAGACAGACAGACAGACAGACAGACAGACACACACACACACACACATACAAACACGCACACACATTTATGTACATACACGAGCACGCGCCCATACCTGAACACATACACACACACCCTCATCTATCTATCTATCTCTCCCTCTCTCTCTCTCTCTCTCTCTCTCTCTCTCTCTCTCTCTCTCTCTCTCTCTCTCTCTCTCTCTCTCCTCTCTCTCTCTCTCTCTCTCTCTCCACGTATATGCACATATATATACATACGTGCACGGATATATATATGAATAAACATGCACGACCTCTCTGTCTCTCCCACACACATACGCATGAACACATACATACACATGCTTACACACGCGCGCGCGCACACACACATACACATGCTCATACACATAGACGTATACACACACACACACATGCAAACACTTCACTAAAGGTTAGCTCTAACCCCGAGAGAGGACACACCGATCAAGCAATTATGAGTTAAAAGCTTTTTATTACCGTTGTTGGTTGTTTTTTGTGGTTGTTGTTGATGTAGCGGTGGTAGTGGTGGTGGTAGAAACATTGCTTTTGTTGCTGTTGTTGTTGGTAGTTGCAGGGCAGACATTATTGTTGGCCGTTGTCATTGCTGCTGCTGTTTTAGTTATTATTTTTAGCTCCAGGTCAGCTTTAATTCAACCCATGCCACTCACACACAGTCGGATGATATTTCTGTTGTTGCTTAGGCCCAGGTTAACTCAGATCGATCAAGCCTTTGGTCGAAGGCGCTCCAAATATGAATATCCCAATTTTAGTGTTACGTCTCGGGCCACATTATCTAAGATATTCCACATTACTCCATATATATATATATATATATATATAATATATATATATATATATATATATATATATATATATATACTAGCAGTATCGCCCGGCGTTGCTCGGGTTTATAAGGGAAATAACTACAAAGCATTTTTAGAGAGTTATAGCCAAAAAATAGCAAAAAAATGCATTAAAAATGGAAAAAAATATGATGGTAAATTTTTTTTTAAATCGTTGACTCATCGTAGACATTTTTAGAGAGTTACTTCCCTTATATTAAAAAAAATATGCATTAAAATGGAAAGAAATGATGGTAAATTATTTTTAAAATCGTAGACTGATCGTAGACGCGCGCTAATACCCAGAAGGGCTCGATATGAATCACGACTATAAGATACCCGGTTTTGGTTAAACTGCACCGCAAAATGTGGGAGTAGTTAGGAATCTAAATCGGAGTAGACGACACACAACCTTACTTTTATATATAAAGATATATCTACATACATACATATATAGCTGATGTCCTGTACCCATATATGCATACACACACACACATATATATTCACATAGATATATTATATATATATATATATCTTATATGAAATCCGTTCTGTCTGTCTGTGTGTGTGTCTTCTAGGATCTCGGGCATCTTCCATCCGATTGTGCTCAAATTCGATATGTAGATACCGACGGTATCAGGGCATGTATAAGTCTTGAAAAACTTACAAAAATCGATTCCAGATGAGAATGCGATCGATAAAGCCGTGGGAACGTGCATTTGTACGCGCTAGTACATCAGCTGTTGCGATCGATACTAAGCGTACGCGAGAAAAATGCACGTGCACTTCGCTATAGTAGAAGACACTTGCCCAAGGTGCCGCCGGTCCGTCGCAGGATTACTCATTTTTACCAGCTGAGTGGACAGGAGAAACGTGAAATGAAGTGTTTTGCTCAAAGAACACAACGCATCGCTAGGCCCAGGAATCGAAACCACAATCTTACTATCATGAGTCCACCCCCCCTAACCACCAAGCCATGAACCGTCACACATTATCTAATATGCCTTTCGTTTATTTCAGACGTCAGAGTATGATTGAGGGTCGATTTCACTGCTATATCTAGCAGGTGTAGCGACCATGTAGATGGCTCCATCATTGGTTAGTTTTCCTCTGCAATTATCATACATTGAGTGAGGACGTTATCATTCTAGATTTTGTTGCTGTGGCTGTTGTGTTTGTCATTATCGTTATTGTTGTTGTTGTTTTTGATTTGTTGTAATCGTCATCGTCGTCGTTGCCGCTTCTGTACGTATTGTTGTTGTTGTTGCTGCTGCTGTCGTTTGCTTCTTTTGTTGTTATGGTAACCATAGCAACTGCTACATTTGTTGTTTTTGTTGCTTTTACAGTAGAAACACGTGATTATACTTACAGGATTATACAGGCCGCGGTATTGGCCGTATCGGTAGGATATCAGATAAAATATCCAGCGGTATTTAGTTACGCCCCTTTATGTTTGGAGTTCAAATCACGTCGAATTCAACTTTCTCTTTTCGGGTCGATAATATAAAGTGCCGGACAAATATTGGAGTCGATTTGTCTGGTCATGCACCATTGTTAGGCGACAGTATATCAAGGAGTTTAGTTAAGTGAGAGAGAGAGAGAGAGAGAGAGAGAGGAGAGAAAAGAGGAGAGATGAGCATGAATAGGGTGAAGGAGGAAAAGACAAGAGACGACTTGTGTTGATCTCAAATTATGTATGTGTGTGAGAGAGAGAGAGGGGGGAGAGAGGGAGAGAGAGAGAGAGAGAGAGAGAGGGAGAAAGAGAGAGGGAGAGTAATGAGCGGAAAGAGAAAAGAATGTGAGGAGTGAAAGGAAAATGTGTTGAAAGAGAAGGTAGAGAACGAGAAGCAGAGAGAGAGAGAGGGGGGGGGAAGAGAGAGAGAAGGAGAAGGAGAGAGAAAGAGAGATGGAGTTGACGAAACTGTATCACAAGATCGAATGTAAAAAATGCAGATATCAGAGAATCAAATGCTAAGCTACGATAGCACATCTGGTGACTAACAAACAAAAATAATGATAAAAAATCCCGTTATATTGTTTCTTATCTATGTACAATCTATGATAAGCTGTAATTGTAGCTATGTATAATACATAACATAACACGGTTGTATTTATACCTATTCGGTGTATAATAAATAAGATAATATAGTCGCGTCTACGTCCGATGTACATCATATCACAACTGTATTATGAATATATGGAATATCATAATTGTATCTGTATAAAATCTATGTATAATATTTTTTTTATTTGTATCAGTCATTTGACTGCGGCCGTGCTGGGGCACCGCCTTTAGTTGAACAAATCGACCTCAGGACTTATTCTTTGTAAGTCTAGTTAGTACTTATTCTATTGGTCCCTTTTGCCGAACCGCTAAGTTACGGGGACTTAAACACAAGCATCGGTTATCAAGCGATGGTCGGGGACAAACACAGACACACAAACATACACACACATATACATACATACGCACGCACGCACGCACACACAAACACACACACACACACCACATATATATACGACGGTCTTCTTTCAGTTTTCGTCAACCAAAGACACTTGCCCAAGGTGCTACCCAGTGGGACTGAACCCGGAATCATGTGGTTGGTAAGCAAGCTACTTACCACACAGCCACTCCTGCATGGTATATCATAATTATATCAATGTAGAATATATGGTATATAGATATATAGTTGTATTTATGTACAATATATAGAATATCATAGTCGTGTCAATATAATACGTTGTATGTCATACTTGTATCTTTATGAAATCTATATACATTAAATAATATATTACAGTTGTATCTATGTGCGATATATCTGTATATAGTGTAGGGTATATTACCAAAATATATAGAAGGAGTCCAGTGAAACTGTTATGGGGAGTGGATAAACTATAGTTTTGGTCAGAGTCCTTCTTTAGAGTAAAGTTTACAGAGAGCAAATAAAAGAAAGACAGCAGTGTTTGACATTCTCTACGTTTCTAAAACTGGTTGCAGCTGATGAGGAACGCAAGACGACGTGAGGTTTATATGTAGACAGGTATTTGCACGAGAGAGGAAATTGGAGAGAGGAAAGAGAAATGAAATGAGGAGGAAAAGTGAAGGCAAGGATGAGGTGGAGGGATTATTGGGAGTGAGAGGGGATTTAAAGGATAAGAAAAAGATCACTGCACGAAGAAGAGGTGTATGAGTGGAAGAAAAACTATTAAATTAACCATGTTGATGACATGGTTCTATGCTCGAATATGAAACGTTGTTTCTTCTGTTTCCTTTACGGATCCATGGTTTGCAGAGATGCTCCACTCTGATGAATGAGTAATGGACTGGTCTGTTTGGTCAAGCATATGAAGTAGTGCGCTACAAATATGCTCCTAACAGGTTGGTCAAGCATATGTAGTAGTATGCTGCGAATGTGCTCCCAGAAGCGATCGTGTAAGAGACGGTCTGTTTCCTCTAATATAAAAAGTGCTTCAAGATTTTCAGATGGTACATTATATGAGATTGGAATATGTACAACAGAAGTTCAAAGTAATATGGTACTGTGTATGGTACTTTTAAATGCGGCGAACGCATTTAAAAGTATCTGGTTGTATAGAGTTTGGCGATGTACGTTTTATGTAACTTTGATTCTGAAAACAGTGAAACCCTAGGAAAGTGCCAATCAAACTTAGCTTTTCGTAAAACAACGATCACAAACACGTGACCTTTGCATGACAACATGAAAACTGAAATGCAGTGACAAATTTCTTCGACGTATAGGCTTGGCGGAACTGGAATAAAACAAGGTATGTAATTGCTCCAATTCCTTTTTCTCAGCTTTGCCGCCGTATTGTAGCTTACTATGGGCAAGCTCCTATCTGACATAAAAATCTTATACTATACGGATGGTAGCATTTTCTAATGCTGGCAAACTCCATACCAGAACAATGACCACAGTTTTACCGGTAACTAAACTTCAGTACACATATAATGCCACAGTCCAACACCAGCATTTACGTGGCTGCATGTTCCTGCAATCAACAAGCATCCAACGTACCAGAACCTGGTACAGTTATTGGGTACACATGGTCAATTGGAAAAGTTGTTGAGAACTACCAGTATATGCGTATTCGCCTATCACACAACGTAGACACTGATGAGGATATCTCAAACTAGAGAAAATATGCCAGCGTAATCTTTGGTTGCCTGAGAAGACGAGCACAAGCGGATTATGATCTGAGATAAACAGCCAAATTTGTGATGTACAAGTCAGTTATCGTACCAACTCTCTTATATGGTTCTGAAATCTGGACAAGTTGTAAGCGACACCTCCAATAACTGGAAATATTATGCTAGAGATGTCTAGGGAAAATACTGCGCATCAAGTCCCAGAACAGACGAAAGAGTATCAAGGGAGTCGAGCAAGCCAATATTTTCGCAAATAAACATTCCAATGATGACACGACATTTGTTTAAATCAACTGTTAAGCGCATAAGGAAGATAAAGGAAGCGTTTTAAGGATGTACTTGTAGGACTCGTGGGTCTTTGGCCAATTAATCAACTTAGATGGAGACGAATCATCTATGATGGAGCCCCAAACCTTCAATAAAAAAAAATCGACATCTACATGATAAATGTGAGCGTACAAAGCAGTGAAAAGCAACTATAACAACACCTCTTTTGCGAGACAAGAAATGCCTGGTCAATGATTGGATTCGTGCAGCCTACATTGGAATAAATATTTACATGTGACTCTTCCATTGTTAAATCTGCTAGATAATCATCTTCGACTCTGAGGGATTGCTGCTGCCGAAGTCTACGCCACCGACGGAAATATTGGTGACAGACACATTGTTAGATGTGCTTGCTTCCAGCAATATAGAGTTGTGATTGCGGCAGTGACGTCACACCTTATGTTCCGATCTCATAAGTGATGCCACAATCATACAGTTTCACACCCTGGTATCCCAGTTTATGCTGGGATCTAACAATGTGTTCTATGAGCTCACATATTTATGGCATGACCTCACAATGAGCTAAACAAACGCCCGTTAAACTAATATTAACGTTCTAAATGAAGGGAACATAAAGAAGCTAACTAGAGTAAGAACATTATCTTGTCTCTGTATCCTGCCATTCCCTCGATATCAGTAGCGTTCTATAACCTATTTAGTTGTGAGTGTTAACATCTAAATCAAAGTGACAACCCAGACGAAAGAATCGGGAAGCAGCTCACTGGAGCGTACAAGGAAGATAAGGAAATGTTCCCGCCCTTACATACATTCATATATAGATGTATGCATGCATATATATACATATATATATATATATATATATATATATATATAGTTGGATAAAACTGATATATATATATGTGTGTGTGTGTGTGTTTGTATGTATATATATATATGCATATAAATATGCATATATATATATGCATATATATACATATAATGTATGTATACGTGTGAGCGTGCGCGCACACATCTGACCGCATATTTATTTACACACATACACACACATCAAATACATGTATACAGTATTCTCTGTAGCAAGTAAACAAGCTATTATCTACTGTTTTTATTTGTATCACGTTCATAATAATAATAATAATAATAATAATAATAATAATGATGATGATAATAATAATTACCAGTATCATCATCATCATCATCATCATCATCATCATCATCATCATCATCATCATCATCATCATTATTATTATTATTATTATTATTAATGTTAATGTGCGCCATAAATTCCTGTCTTATATAATCACACCAAGCTGATAATCTATTATTTGCAGACATTTGGAATTAACTTAAGAGAATGGTTAGCATCAGAATGAATGGCACTTTGTACATCTCTCTTTTTTAATATTAACTGATTTTTTCTTGTAAACAAGAACCCGGTTTCTGAAGGAGAAGAAATGGTTCATAACGGGGATTATAGACTTCAACAACGGTATACAGTTACATAAAGAAACTTAAAAACATCTTGCTTGTTTTTGTTGTTCCACCTAAAGAAAGCATTTGCAAATTGTTTTCTAACTGGTTACTTTATGTACCTGAAAACGCCATTTCTTCGAGATTACAACTTCAATAATTACCATATTTAACCATGTGCATCAATACGTAAATTTTGCTATAGATGTATGTATTTTTGCTATATTTTGCTATAGATGTATATATTTCTGGGTAGAGAGGCTGTAGGCTTCGAGGGAATTCTCCGTAAAATATTCTCTTTCGTTACGTCCCCGTAACTTAGCGGTTCGACAAAAGAAAACCATTAGAATAAGTACTAGGCTTACAAAGAATAAGTCCTGGGATCGAACTGTCCGACTAAAGGCGGTGCTCCAGCATGACCGCAGTCAAATAACTGAAACAAATTAAAGAATAAAAGAATAAAAATATGGCAAAGTATAATTTTATGTTGATGCGTATTTTTACATTCTCCTGTTTCAGTCATTTAATTCAGCCATGCTGGAGCACCGCCTTGACGGGTTCTTTTAGTCGAACAAATCGACCCCAGGACTTATTTTTTAAAACCTAGTACTTATTCTATCGGGCACTTTTGCCGAATCGGTAAGTTACGGGGACATAAACACAGCAACATCGATTGTCAAGCAGTGGTCGTGGCAATGGGGGACAAACACCGACAAAAGACACGCACATATAGATATAGACTTATATATATATTCGACGTGATTCTTTCAGTTTCCGTCTACTAAATCTACTCACAAGGCTTTGTTCGGCCAGAACCACGAAGTAGGATTGAACCTGGAACCATGTGGTTGGGCAGCAATCTTCTTACCGCAACAGTCACGTCTGTACCTGTAGTATAGAAATAATTAAAATACAAATGATAAAATACGAAATATAATATAAACAGCTAGAAGTCTTATCTTTGTTAGATACTTGTCTGTTCTGTTAAAACAAGCTGGTTTCTATCACTGTTATTGTATTAATTACCAAAGTTCCTTTGTCTACTCCTTATATGTTGTTGTCTAGGCGAAGATCATCTCTAATCCAGTAACCCCTAAGGTCAAAGACGTTCGAAACATTCATGACAAAACAATCTTTTATTCAGACCTAGTGTATCTAAGACTACATTTTCCGATGTGACTTTCCTTGGTATTATTGTTTAGCCTCTGATGAACGCTGATCCAAGAGATTTATGATCAGAAATATTCCAAGCATGTCTATTCAGTTATTTTTTATTTTCTAGCTATATTATTTCTTAGACGACACGGTCTAATGTACTTCTCTTTTCTAAGGGAATTGGGTGTGGTATTTGTGATTGTTGACTGCTGTTTCTAACAGATAGAAGGGATACCTCGATTTTACTCAACGACCTGAAGCGTTACACTGCAAAATGGTATGATTCAAATATATTAAGCTTTCATGGCGGCGAGCTGGCAGAAACGTTAGCACGCCGGGTGAAATGCGTAGCCGTATTTCGTCTGCCGCTACGTTCTGAGTTCAAATTCCGCCGAGGTCGACTTTGCCTTTCATCCTTTCGGGGTCGATAAATTAAGTACCAGTTTCGCACTGGGGTCGATATAATCGACTTCATCCGTTTGTCTGTCCTTGTTTGTCATCTCTTTAAGCAGCTTTAGGCATAAGCGCCGCTTTATTTGTGGGTAGTAAATAAATATATATTAACCTTTCATTCCTCCTCTCGAGGCTCTTTTCTCTTCTTTTCTTTTATTTCATGTATTTTTCTTCACTCTGATGATGCTTTATGTTCCGGATCGGATGTGTTATAAAATATGACGAATATTATTCTCAGAATTTTCTTTCCAACACTGTGGGACATTGGAAGTAGAAACGGCTGTTAGATGGGATAAAATTTTATATTAAAAAAATTATAATTGATGGTAGTCAGTTGTTGTTGATCAAGATTTCTTCATTTTCTGCTTAACATAAATCTGATCCCTGATAAACTTGTTTATTTTTTGTTTTTGGATTTGGTTTATTTGTTTATTTTTGTTATTGCCTCTATCATCTGAGCATAATATGTTAGCATATTGTGTTGAGTATCATCATAGGTGCTCTATACTAACTTCTACTCACAGTGTTTCTGACAACCCCAAGTTGTAGAAGACATTTGCCCAAGATGCCATGCAGAGAAATTGAACACGGGACCATGTGGTTGCAAAAATAAGAAAAAATGGATCAGAAAAGTAGACAAAAGAACTTTGGCATGCTTGTGGTCATTTAAATATATTTTATAGCTTAATGATGATATAAACCGTTCTCAGTTAACAACGATATCACATGACACCAGTATATTGATAAATTATTCATCTGAGGTGCGTTTGTAATATATTAATAACGCTATGTAAGGTCAATGATATTTGTAACTACGTCTCAGTTTTACCATCATGTATGCAGCC
>NC_043009.1:56807072-56819572 GCF_006345805.1 Octopus sinensis | reverse complement strand
AATACAAGCGGCCTGTCAACGGGGATTATCAAGGTATGATATAATAAATATACACACACGCATCTGTATATAATATCTCTTATATAAAATCCGTTCTGTCTGTCTGTCTGTCTTCTCGGATCTCGGGCATCCTCCATCGGATTGCGCTCAAATTTGATATGTAGATACCTATTTCTTTATTACCCACAAGGGGCTAAACGCAGAGGGGACAAACAAGGACAGACATAGGTATTAAGTCGATCACATCGACCCCAGTGCGTAACTGGTACTTAATTTATCGACCCCGAAAGGATGAAAGGCAAAGTCGACCTCGGCGGAATTTGAACTCACAAGGTAACGCAGACGAAATACCGCTAAGCATTTCGCCCGGCGTGCTAACGTTTCTGCGACGATATCAGGGCGTGTATAAGTCTTGAAAAAATTACAAAAATCGATTCTAGGTGAGAATGCGATCGATAAAGCCGTTTTTGTCCTGATTTTCTTCCGTCAACCTGTACATAACTGCACCTTCCGTTTATCGTTGTTTTTGTACTGCTTAAAGGCACGTTTCTTTCCTGCCAAGCTTACTATTTAAACCCTGTTTGTGTTCCCTCAGTCAACAGCCTTATCATTACTGGTACTTTAAACTCTTCGGTTGTATATTTGTGTGAATAAAATCGCTTTTGTTTGGAATAGAATAAATGTCTATCTTTATTTCTTCTTTTGCTGGTGTCTCAAATTTAGGTTAAATCAGTGTTTCTCAAAAGGGAGGCCTATGGGACGATCGGACATGTTGTTTTGAGAAAATTTAGTTTAAATGTTTGACAACTCAGCACCGTCCATTGGACGGGGAGGGGGGTAGTTTTGCTGTATGCACATAACACACACACACATACATACATACATACATACATACATACATATATATATATATATATATATATATATATATACACATCCCCCATCACATATATGCATATATACATCTATGTATCTATGTGTCTGCGTGTGTATGGGGTATGTATGCATGTACGCATGTATGTATGTATGTATGTATGTATGTATGTATGTATGTACACACACATACACAAATTCAAGTCATCGGAGAAATTTTCTGCATAGTTACTAGACCCGTTAGAAACAACAGTCAAATCTTCCTCCGTGTCATTTTCTGTCATCGTAAAAACGGAGGGCCACTTTGTGGAAAAGAAGAAAAATGAAGGATGTATGTTAGTAAATTGGATACTTATTGCACCAGCATGTACACACATACATGGCTGATATTACATATGCACGCTAACACGCACACAACTGCATATAATGCAGACACAAATCTATGACACTTTCTGATTTTTTTCTGTCTGTCTGTCTATCTCCCTTCCTGTCTCTCTCCCTCCCTGTCTCTCTCTCCCACACTCTCTCTATCTATTTTTCATATTCGTTTCAATTTTACTGTTTGTGACTTTCTTTCTCATTGTATCTTTCTTTCCCCCTTTCCCGCTTTGTCTTTCATATCACCCCTTCGCACCCGTTTCCCCGCTCTCCCTCTCGATCTCTCTCTTTTTCTCCCGCTCTCTCTCACGCACGTGCACGCGCGTGCACGCGCACGCACACACACAGGTGTTTGACGAATAACGTTTAAACCGAAATTATCCGGAAACAACCGAACCTTTCTTTTTCTCAGTTTTGAGCAGACGACATCTACTTCTGCTTCTTCAAAGTACTTTTCTCAAAGACGTCTTCTGTCAACATTCAAGGTAAAGTATCTTTCTTTTAATTCTTTGAAAAATATCTACTTCTCAAGTATCAATAAAATTGTACCGAGCCAGTAATTTATTACAAAGTTGGGAAGACACCTTTCTAAATAGAAAATTGATATTATTTAGACCCTTTGTGGTTTTTGCTGTTGACATTTTCAATCAGTCTTCGTGAAGAAGTCATCTGAAGTTTAAACTGAACTTAAAGTACGTTACTGGAATTCATCGAAAGATATTGAAAAAAGTCCGATCAAATTATGCTTCTTTTAACTTTCTCCAGCATTTCTCTGTTTCTCCTATCTCTATCGCTTTTGCTCACATATACAAACAAGCGCCGTGCGAACTACTCAACGACGGTAACTAAAGAAACTTTGGATCTTTTCGGTTTGAACGGCAGTTTTTAAAAATAATTTCCACGTAACTAAATACTTTTAAACTTCGTATACTGGTAGAATGTATTTATAAAACATCTTTTTCTCTTGGCTTTATTGAGAAAATTCTATAGTTTGTAATATATTTGTTGTTTTTTATTCTTCAATTTCTGCAATTTCAACCAATCAATGACGTCTATTGAGGTGAAAACATTCTGTGCCGTATGAATATGTCCCTCGTTTAAGAAACAGATTGGGTTTATTTACATTTCTGAAGAAAAAAAAGATACCCTTCCCCCCACCCTACCCCTAACCCTAAACCTAAAACAGATTGAAATGCAATAGATCGATACTAGGGTCATAACTATGGGTGACAATTTCATATGACACCGCTAGAAAAACTGCCGTTCAAACCGAAAAGATCCGGAACTTTTATTCTCTTACATTTTCTCTTTCCTTATGCGTCAACTTAATATTATTAACTGTGGACGTTCCTTAGATTTTAAGTGTTCTTACTATTTGCATGTGACATACATAAATACATATACACATACACGCACACTGCGCGCGCACACACACACACACACACACACAGAGGTGTTTGACAAATAACGTTTAAACCGAAATTATCCTGAAACAACCGAACCTTTCTTCCCAGTTTTGAGCAGACGACACCAACTTCTGCTTGATCAAAGTACTTTTCTCAAAGGCGTCTACTGTCACCATTCAAGGTAAAGTATCTTTCTTTTAATTCTTTGAAAAATATCCACTTCTTTAGTATCAATAAAATTGTACCGATCCTGTAATTTATTACAAATCTGGGAAGACACCTTTCTAAGTAGAAAATTGATATTATTTAGACCCTTTGTGGTTTTTGCTGTTGACATTTTCAATCAATCTTCGTGAAGAAGTCATCTGAAGTTTAAACTGAACTTAAAGTACGTTACTGGAATTCATCGAAAGATATTGAAAAAAAGTCCGATCAAATTATGCTTCTTTTAACCTTTTCTAGCATTTCTCTGTTTCTCCATTTCTATCGCTTTTGCTCACATATACAAACAAGCGCCGTGCGAACTACTCAACGACGATAACTAAAGAAACTTTTATTCTATTACATTTTGTCTTTCTTTATGCGTCAACTTAATAGTATTAACTGTGGTCGTTCCTTAGATTTTAATTGTTCTTACTATTTGCATTTTATGCGACATACATACATATACACATACATACACACGCACACACGCTCTCTCACACACACACATATACACACACGCACATATACACACAGATGTTTGACAAATCACGTTTAAACCGAAATTATCCGGAAACAACCGAACCTTTCTTCTTCCCAGTTTTGAGCAGACGACATCTACTTCTGCTTGATCAAAGTACTTTTCTCAAAGACGTCTACTGTCAACATTCAAGGTAAAGTATCTTTCTTTTAATTCTTTGAAAAATATCCACTTCTTTAGTATCAATAAAATTGTACCGAGCCAGTAATTTATTACATATATATATTATGTAAATAAATTTTTGTATATGTATTTGTGTTTGTATGTATGGATATTTATATGCAATGCTTGTCTGTGTTTATAGATAGTCGTTCGAGCATTTACAGTCGTGTTGTGCGTGCGTGTGTGTGTATGTATAGCTGCGTGTTAAGAAGTTTGCTTCCCAGCCACATGGTTTCAGGTTCAGTCCCACTGCGTAGCACCTTGGGCAACTGCCTTCTATTACAGCCCCGAACCGACCAAAGCCATGTGAGCGAATTTGTTACAGAAACTAAAAGAAACTCGACGATAGCTTAGTCATATGACTTTTGCTCCATGATAGGATTGTACCCTTGACGGAGAGTATTCCATAAATATCAACGTTGAAAGTGGAGTACATTAATTATTTAATTCATTGAAAAATATTCATTACTTCTTTACCACATATAAAATTGTGCTTAGCAATTCATCACAAAGTTTGGAAGAGAGATTTCTAAAGAGAAAATTGATATTGTTTAGAGAATTGATTCTCAACCAGTTTTTTTTTTTTTTTTATCTTTGGACCCCTCTGATTACTATTTTATTCTGGTGAACCCCTGTAGTCATTCCATGTTTAAAAACTAGTTTCATAGATACTTCTTTCAAAATTCCTATTGTGTTTTATACACGTTCACTCGTTTAGTTTGAAGTATGTATAATCTTTTCTACTCTAGGCACAAAGCCCGAAATTTTTGAGAGGGGGCCAGTCGATTAGCTCGACCTCAGTGCGCAACTAGTACTTAATTTATCGACCCCGAAAGGATGAAAGGCAAAGTCGACTTCGGCAGAATTTGAATTCAGTACGTAAAGACAGACGAAATACCACTAAGCATTTCGCCCGGTGTGCTAACGTTTCTTATTTCTTTATTGCCCACAAGGGGCTACACACAGAGGGGACAGACAAACGGATTAAGTCGATTATATCAACCCCAGTGCGTAACTGGGACTTATTTAATCGACCCCCGAAAGGATGAAAGGCAAAGTCGACCTCGGTGAAATTTGAACTCAGAATGTAGCGGCAAACGAAATACCTATTTCTTTACTACCCACAAGGGGCTAAACACAGAGAGGACAAACAAGGACAGACAAACGGATTAAGTCGATTACATCGACCCCAGTGCGTAACTGATACTTAATTTATCGACCCCGAAAGGATGAAAGGCAAAGTCGACCTCGGCGGAATTTGAACTCAGAACGTAACGGCAGACGAAATACGGTTACGCATTTCGCCCGGCGTGCTAACGCTTCTGCCAGCTCGCCTCCTTTGAAGTATATATGTTAGAGAAAGAAACTGAGTTGTTTCTTATAATAAATATATCTAGGAAAATTGAAATATTACCATGTTTCTCCAATTTACTATTTGGATCTTTTCGGTTTGAACGGCAGTTTTTTCTAGCGGTGTCATATGAAATTGTCACCCATAATTATGACCCTAGTATCGATCTATTGCATTTCAATCTGTTTTAGGGTTAGGGTTAGGGTTAAGGGTGGGGGAAGGGTATCTTTTTTCTTCACAAATGTAAATAAACCCAATCTGTTTCTTAAACGTGGGACATTCATACGGCACAGAATGTTTTTTTTACCTCAATAGACGTCATTGATTGGTTGAAATTGCAGAAATTGAAGAAAAAAAACAACAAATATCTTACAAACCATAGAATTTTCTCAATAAGGCCAAGAGAAAAAGATGTTTTATAAACACATTCTACCAGTGTACGAATTTAAACATTTTTTAGTTACCTAGAAATTATGTTAAAAACTGCCTTTCAAACCGGTTTGAATTGGGTCGATTACATCGACCCCAGGACTTATTTTTTATATGCCCAGTACTTATTCTATCGATTTCTTTTGCCGAACTGCTAAGTTATGGGGCGTAAATATACGGACATCGGTTGTCAAGACACAAAGACTCATATGTACGTACACACACACACACACACACACATATACATATGTGTGTATATATGTTAAACTGATTCATAAAATCAGACCCCTTTAATTTTACTCAGATTGTTTTCAATTTTGGTGTATCGATGCAACTATGAATTTTGATTACGATCAACTAATTACTTTATCTCGCAAATTAAAGAATCTGATGTTATTTGGAATTAAAGTTGGGAAAATTTGGGAAATTTTAGTCAATCAGCAGACAGCAAGGCATTAATAGCTTGTTACCATGACAACTGCACGTTATGTTGTGTTGATTCTTCGCACCACGAGATTTACTTCACCCGCGTTTTAATAAAAATTATATTTATCAATTAGAATTTTATTGTAGATATTTTTTGCCAATTGTCTTAATGTTTTACATATTTTTCACATATATTTTACGCATATTTTGTGAAGGTTTTTTTGTGTTTACCTTTGTTGCAATGAATACCTTTCAGTTTAAACCCAGGTCAGGCCAGAATGAACCTTCTGTATTTTTATTGAAGATGTGGGACAACAATATTTGATGTGTCCTTCATTTTTAAAATGTTAGAGCATAGAGTGAGGGAGATTTGGCTGTTATTTCTAGCAAATTGAACAACCACACAGAGATTACCTCATTGGCTCATTTGCTGTTGTGTACAAGTACACAAAAACTAAAGGAAATGGATCTCCATCTGTTTCTAGGATGATTATTCCAGTTGTATAATCAACTGAATTGGTTACACATTCAACTGGTACTTATATTATCAACCCTCAAATAAAATAAGTACCAGCTGAATAATTAACAGGATCTAAAAGGGTAAAACTTCATTTAATTTACAAAATTTAAAAATGTAACACCTGTGCCTTTCTATTTCTGTTATACTTCAGTCTCTTAACACCTGGCAAAAAGCCCCACCCCACTTACTACTCCACCCCTCCAGCATCCCCTTAGCGAAGGGGACTTTTCTGTTTTTGTGAATTACCTGGAAGCCTCTCTAGTGCCACTGCCATGAAAATAGTACTCAGTACACTTTATAAAGTGGTTGGCATGGTAAGAAGGGCGTCTAGCTATAGAAACTACCAAAATAGACATTGAAGCTTAATGATGTCCTCTGGCATGTCAGATCTTGTTGGATAATTCAACCCATGCCAGCATGGAAGCCAGACGTTAAGTAATGATACCAATGATGATGATGATGATGGCAGTATCAAAGCAGATGATAATGTAGGCACCCTAATTGTAGAGTAACAAGATCTGAAAGAAAATGTCTACCAAAGATAAAGAAGAAATAATGGATTTATGTTAATTACTGATATCAAAGCAGTCATTTATTTCAACCGGTTGAATCAACCGTAATGACCTTCTTTCTTAGTCTTTCTCTCTTTCTCTTTCTCTCCTTCTCCCTCCAAACACATGACCTGTACAAGCAGATTATTCTGATATCAGCCAGGGATATTTTCACTTTAAGCAGAAACTAGTTGAGTGTTAATGATGATAGTTATACAATCCTAATGAAATTGAATCTGACTAAAAATACAAAAATAAATAAATGAATCCCCAGTTATGGACCCTTTGACTACAAGACACCCCAGCGAAAATGTCACTGACCTCAATATCTGTTGCAATTAAGGTGGGGAGCTGGCAGGATTGCTAGCATGCCAGGCAAAGTGTTTAGTGGCATTTCATCTGTCTTTACATTCAGAGTTCAAATTCTGCTTAGGTCAACTTTACCTTTCATCCGTTTGGGGGTCATTGAAATAAGTACTGGTAGAGTACTGGGGTTGATGTAATCAACTTACCCCCTCCACCAAAGTTATTGGCCTTGTGCCAAAATTTGAAACTAATATTTGCTGCAGTATTTTCTCTTATTTATTTAGTAATCTTTTGTTTTATGATCAACAAATGAAAGATCAAACATGACACCCTTCAAGGTTCATCATCATTTAGTGCCTCTTCCTTTAATACTGAATGATTTAACAGGGATTGGCCATCCAAAGAGCTGTTCCAGGCTCTTCTCTCAAATTTGAAACTAATATTTGCTGCAGTATTTTCTCTTATTTATTTAGTAATCTTTTGTTTTATGATCAACAAATGAAAGATCAAACATGACACCCTTCAAGGTTCATCATCATTTATTGCCTCTTCCTTTAATACTGAATGATTAACAGGGATTGCCATCCAAAGAGCTGTTCCAGGCTCTTCTCTCAAATTTGAAACTAATATTTGCTGCAGTATTTTCTCTTATTTATTTAGTAATCTTTTGTTTTATGATCAACAAATGAAAGATCAAACATGACACCCTTCAAGGTTCATCATCATTTAGTGCCTCTTCCTTTAATACTGAATGATTTAACAGGGATTGGCCATCCAAAGAGCTGTTCCAGGCTCTTCTCTCTGTTTTGGTATGGTTTTACAGCTGGATACCCATGTGGAACATGTTGAATATAGGCACTTCACTTTCTTCCACACACTTTTTGGTCTCCTCAAAATTCTTTTGGATTCTTCTTTTTAACATCAAAACTTTAATTTCTTAAGTGCCCCACTGAAAAAGAAAAAGAGATTTAGTTTTCAACTCATTTTGAAATTTCATTCTTTTTGAGGAATTCTATGTTTTAAAATACCGAAATGGTTATTTAGATAAGAAAAAGGTGTTTCATAAAGTTTTAATTTCCTTTAACTGCTTTCAATTAATTTATACTTTCATTTGGTGCTCATAAAATGAAGAAATACCATCCATTTATTGATATTGTTTGACTAGTTTCAGTCATTTGACTGTGGCCATGCTGGGGCATAACCTTCTATGGTTTAGTCAACTAAATCAACTCTAAGTTAATTTGATCTGTCAGTCTTCCTTTGTGAACTGCTAAGTTACAGGGATATAAACACACCAGCACCGGGTTGTCAAGTGATGAGAAATAAACATAAACACAACAGACATGCACACATACATACACACACATACACACACACACACACACACACACACACAAACACACACACACACACACACACAAACACACACATACACTGACACACTCTCACACATGCACACATACACACACATTGACATTCACACTCAATAACACACACACTCACACATACACACACTCATGGAAGAGAAAGATGAAATCTGTCAACTGCTGCTGTTGGAGACTGGAATTAGACAAGCATTTAAAGAAACAAAAAGAATGATTGAATATTTCTGATGGAGAAAGGTAAAATTTGATGGCAAAACAGCACCAGGACAAGATTGACTGACTGCGCCCTCAAATGCAATTACTCCAGCCGGGCCTGTCCCTCTCTTGAGGTCTATTGCAGTAATACCAGACATTGTTCTTCCAGCAAAACCAAAGCAAAGTTTTCCAGATTCTGATCCATTGTCTCCAAAGATCTAAAGTATGCCCTTGATGTTTACACCCAGGTCAGGCCAGAATGAGCCATTCTGTATTTTTATTGAAGATGTAGGGCAATATTATTTAATATGACCTTCATTTTTAAAATGTGAGAGCATAGTGTGAGGGAGATAGATTTGGCTGTTATTTCTAGCAAATTGAACAACCACACAGAGATTACCTCATTGACTCATTTGCTGTTGTGTATAAGTAAACAAAAGCTAAAGGAAATGGATCTTCATCTGTTTCTAGGATGATTATTCCAGTTATATGATCAACTGAATTGGTTACACATTCTACTGGTACTTATTTTATCAACCCCTAGAGGATGAAAGGCAAAGTCTAAGTGGAATTTGAACTCAGAATGTAAAACATTTTGCCTAATGTGCTAATGATTCTGTCAGCTTGTAGTCTTATGGTTATATTAACACATAACTGGCTGAGTATACCACACCACACCACACATGTACCCACAACATAAGTAGAATCAGTACAACCCAGTGTGACATGGCTAGGCCTTTTAATTACAGGTCCAGATCTAATTATAGTGTAATTTGGTTGAGTATTCCATAGATATATATGGCCTCAATGTAGTTCTGGGACAGAATCAGTGTGACACATGAAGGACATAACCAGAGTTTCAATTGAATGTTTCTCAACTATTAAGAAAAATATACCATTCGCTGAATAAGTGAATGGTATATTTTGTGGAAAATCACAACAAAATTAAACTAAATATCAGATGACTAATTCTGTTGACAGGGAGTTGTGGGTCACAGGCTTCTTCATTTCCCCTTATTGGTTACATATTTGGTGTGAGACTAGGTTGGATCTTTAAATTAGTTGTACTTCATTTGGCAGGGCTCCACACAGTTTCTATTTAACCACTTTTACTCCCAATGCTTTGGCCACCTGACAGATTAACTGTTAAGTCACTCACGGACATGCTCCATCCTCTGATGCCCAGACATTCTGTGTCCTCTCTCTGCCATTTCTATTGCTACTATATGGCTTCTGCTCCTTGCAGCTAGCTGACCTCACCTCACCTCCTCTCAAACATTCCCATCCCACTTGCCTCTTCTCTTATGTCCACCCCTACTCCCACCTACAGGCCTCACATTTATTACTATGCTCAGTCTTTCCTCCCCAAAATAGCTTCCCTCAGGAAATCTTTCCGTGATCATATCTTTCTGACAGATGTTAGTTTACTCAGGTTCACAAGGAACGTCAATGGCATTAATCATTAACCTCACTCATCTAGATGGTCTGTGAAGGGCATGGGCACTGCCCATTCTTTCAGACATGAGTAGAAGATAAAACAAAAACAAAAAGAGATAAAACCAAAACTAGGCTAAAAGATTCTTGCTCAAGGTGTGATGGAGTTGGATTGAACCCAACACTAAAATGAGAACTTATTAATCACCTGGTAATGTGTCCCTCCTCCATCCCCACCTGAGATGTAGAGGTAAAACTGTACATGTGGTGGGCAAGTAATGTAATTGGTAGGTTTGAGTCCAGCTGAGGTAGAAATAATAAACCCTGTGGAGCTGAAGCTGGCAGAATGAATCAGAATAGTTATTTCCTAAATGATATGGAAGGAAAAAAGGGCACAGAATTCAGGGGTGAGATGTGAAAAACAGAAGTTTTGAGGAAATTTTCCATTGTATGAAACAAAAAAGATTAAAAAAACAAAATGAAGGAAACCTGCCCACCTCACTTTTCTTTTTCCATGAGGTATGGAACATTGAAGGGCTGTTGTTCCAAAAATTCTGTCCAGAATGGAGTGCCAGACTAAATGTTTTGTTCTATTCAGTTATGTTCCTCTGCATCTTGAGTTCAAATCCCACAAAAGTCAGTTTTACCTTTAATCCAACAGGTATCAATAAAATAAATTACATTAGAATAGCTTGCCAATAACAACACACATCTCTATTCTTTTTGATTTTCCTCATTCTTCTGTTAGAAAAAGGGATTATCACATACATTCTTCTTCTCTTTGTTTTTATATAAATGCATTATAAATGCATCTTAGAACTGCTGGGGAACAAATCCAGCTTCCCAGATCAAAAAGATCAATTTGCACATCTTACAAGTTGTCTGCTTCCATGCTTATACACCTCTATGGGAATATTGGACAAAATATTTTAATTTATTCTATTCATGTGAAACCACTTGTTCAAGTCATTGATGCAATTTTATACCAATTGCTATTTTTACTTTTGTTATGTTACGATTATATTATACTTTAGTTTGATTTTAATTATTACTTACTACATATAATTCAATTGTTATTATTATCTCTAATTTTTATTGTTAAAGTGAAAGTATCTGACATAAAATAGAGAAATGTTTTTGTTTCACTTTTAACAAGTAATACTGAAATAGTGGAGAAGATATGATATTGCTATGGGCTCGCCCTAGGCAAGAAGTTGAACGTTTTTTTTGCCCATGAAACTACACGGACCCTACGTAAGGCAGGTGTAAAATTTGAATGAAATTGGTTGTGTAGTTCTCAAGTTTTAGGGAAACACACAGACAGACAGACACACATTCTCAGTTTTATATACAGAGAGATAAACATACAAACACGCAACACATCCATGTTTTTATTCCTATCTTTCATGTAGTAAAAGATAATTTTTTGCTTTTCCTGTAGTTTAATTCCTTTCATAGAGTTTAAAAACCAAACAAATTATAACATAATTAATCTATTCTTTTATTCAATAACCTATTAAGGTTGCATATGCGTGTCAAAAATTCTCTGTAGCTAATCAGTGCAGTTATTAAGTGTCATTTTAAATTTAACATTACATTAATATAATTATATCAGTTCATTTCAAAACAATAATAATGAGGAGCATTTAGAGAGATTAAGTCAGATCGATGGTGAAACTCAGAGGATAATAAAACTTGGCAACAGACGATGTATTTCAATAAAGTGTTCGATTCAAAATAATGTCACTTATAAAAGCAAAATTCAAGCGCGTTTGATATTTGAGATCTGTTTCTTCCTTTTTCTTTTCTTTCTTTTTTTTCGTTTGAGTTCGGCTCTGCCTATACACCTGGCTCCATGTTGTGAATAAATTAGTGCTTAAATGAGGCTAAACTCCCTTTGTTCAGTCTTATTGAAAATAAGTATATATATATATATATATATATATATATATATATCTCCTTTACTTGTTTCAGTCATTTGACTGCGGCCATGCTGGAGCACCGCCTTTAATCGAGCAACTCGACCCCGGGACTTGTTCTTTTGTAAGCCCAGTACTTATTCTATCGGTCTCTTTTGCCGAACCGCAAAGTTACGGGGGACATAAACACACCAGCATCGGTTATCAAGCAATGCTAGGGGGACAAACACAGACACACAAACACACACACGCACACACACACACACACACACACACACATATATATATATATACATATACGACGGGCTTCTTTCAGTTTCCGTCTACCAAATCCACTCACAAGGCTTTGGTCGGCCCGAGGCTATAGTTGAAGACACTTGCCCAAGGTGCCACGCAGTGGGAGTGAACCCGGAACCATGTGGT
>NC_043009.1:56794572-56802072 GCF_006345805.1 Octopus sinensis | reverse complement strand
GATAATGATAATAAGATAATGATAATAATCAATAAAAAAAATACAATAAAAAATAATAATAAAAAAAATAATGATAATGATAAAATAATAATAATAATAATAATAATAATGATAATGATAATGATAATAATAATAATATAATAATAATAATAATAATAATAATAATAATAATAATTAATAATAATAATATTAATAATAATAATAATATAATATAATAATAATAATAATAATAATAATAATATAATAATGATAATAATAATAATAATAATAATCCTTTCTGCTAAAAGCACAAGGCCTGAAATTTGGAGTGAGGAGACTAATCCATTACATCAACCCCGGTGTTTCACTGGTGCTTAATTTATCGACCCCGAAAGGATAAAAGGGAAAGTCGACCTCGGCAGGATTTGAACTCAGAAAGTAAAGACGGATGAAATGTTGCTAAGCATCTTGTCCAGCGAATCCTTTCTACTAAAGGCACAAGGCCTGAAATTTCGAGGGAGGGGACTAATCGATTACATTGGTACTTAAATTATCGACGCCAAAAGGATGAGAGTTAAAGTTGACCTCAGCAGAATTTGAATAATAATAATAATAATTGACGTGGCAGTGCCAGGATACCAACATATCATCATGAAAGAAAGAGTAGAGGTTGATAAATATGGAGACCTGAGAGTTGAGATCGCTAAGATGTGGCAGCTATGAGAGTCAAACATAAAGGTATCCCTATTGTCATTGAAGCATTGGGTTCAATAAATAGAATAGACAACACAGCAGAAAGTTATAAGTGCAGAATTTGTGGACAAAACAGTGAAACTGTATGGCATATTACCAGCCAATGTACGCCACTAGACCAGAAGGAAAATAAGAGACGCCACGACAATATAGCCAGGCTTGTCCATTGGACACTTTGCAACAAGTATGGATTTGACAGAGCAAAAAATTGGTACGGCCACAAACCTGAAGGCATCGTCGAAAATAGAAATGCAAAGATCCTATGGGATTTTATGATTCAGTGCGACTATGAGATTGCGAATAGGAAGCCGGGCATAGTCTTAATTGAGAAAGAAAACAAACTCTGCTGGATCGTAGACATAGCATGCCCAACTGACAACAAGGTATGCGATAAGGAAGAAAGAAAAGTCGAGAGATATGACAGGTTAGCTTGGGAAGTTAAGCAGTTGTGGTCAATGAAAAAGGTAGCAGTTGTACCAATAATTGTCGGAGCCCTGGGAACAATGAGCAAAAATATTGAGAAGTACGTGGAACAAATAGGGGCTGCAATAAGGGTAGAGCACTTGCAGAAAAAAGCACTGCTTCGAACTGCTCGAATATTCCGGAATGTGCTCGAAAAATAAGAGCTGTTACCTTAGTTCACTGGTAGTAAACAGCTGATACTGTAGTACATCTCCAGCGTTAGAAGCTGTGCAAAGGCAATAATAATAATAATAATAATAATAATAATAATAATAATAATAATAATAATAATAATAATAATAATTTCAAATTTTGGCACAAGGCCAGTCATTTTGGTGGAGGGGATAAGTCGATAACATCGACCCCAGTATTCAACTGGTACTTATTTTAATGACCCCAAAAGGGTGAAAGGCGAAGTCAACCTCGGCAGAATTTGAACTCAGAATGTAAAGACGAACTAAGTGCCGCTAAGCACTTTGCCCGGCGTGCTAAACGATTCTGCCTGTTCAATCCTTTTTATTATAGGCACACGTTTTAAGGCACATTGAAAGTTTTAAGGGGTGGGCTAACTGATTACATCATCCTTAATGCTCAACCAGCACTAATCTTATCTTACCTAAAAGATGAAAGGCTAAGTCGACCCCGGCGGCATTTAAACTGAGAACGAAGGACGAACGAAGTGCTGCTAAGTAACGATTGTTGCTTGTTCGCCGCCTTAATTTGGTAGAGTATTGCATGTATAAACTATTTTTAAGGATAGAAAGAAACAGAAGGGGAAAACTTAGAAAGAGAAAAATGAGAAGGGGAAGTCTATGAAATGGTGAATAAGACTTTTAAATGTCTAAAAATTGATACGGACTGAAAAATCGTGAATGATAAAAGACCCAGCTTGCGAGGATGGCGTATCCGGCATGTTTACAGTAGAGCTATAAACTGTTATTTTAGATGGTTAATCATGTTCTTTGAATACATTTACTTTGCTTTACACACACACATACACACAAAAGATACTTGAAACGTATAGATATGACGTATCCTTAAACTGTTGTGATGAAATGTTTATAGTTTTCAACTAAGCAAATTCTCATAAACTATTGTCTGGTTTCTTAAATTACTAAAGTTTACGAAAAATTTATATCTTGCGGAACTTTTTTGTACCATCAGTAAGAATTCAAAAGGAAAGAAAATTGTCAAGTGTCGTTAAATTTGAATTTTGAAATGCTAAACATAAAAACATAAAAAGTCGCATTAGGAGGTTTATGTGGCGAGGCTGTGTGGTAAGAGGTTTGCTTCCCAACCACATAGATCCAACTTCAGTCCTACTGCATCTTGGGAAGTGTTTTGTACAATACTCGGGCCTACCAAAGCCTTGTGACAGGATTTGGTAGATGGACACTGAAAGAATCCTGTCGTATAATTATCTATCAATCGGATTGAACTTCTAATGTTTGCCTTTTATATCTATCTATCCTTGTTTAATTGTAGGCATACCTATTGGGGTTAATTTCTGTAGGCATCCGTATATTTATTGAGGCAGAAATGTGGATGTATGAATATATGCGTTTGGATTAGTGTGCTTGTATGAATATGTATGCATTGTATATGTATAGCTGGTTTTGTTTATGTGATGCATAAATAATGTAAGGCTGCGTTGTCCATCGAATGATTTTGGGTTTAAACTTGCATATATGTGCATGTATGTATAAATGCAAGTCGTGGGTGGAAAATAATTCTGTGGACATACTTGTTTGTTTACTTATTGCATAATGATATGTAAGCTTGCGTTACCAATCGTTTAATTTTTTTGGTTTTAGTATACTTTGATGTGTATGTATGTATAAATGCAATTCGTATATGTAAAATAAGATAATAGATATAATTATTATTTTTTGTTCAACGTTGTTCTTTATGTTTTTTTGCACATGGGATTAATGTGTACGATTTGCCTATGTGTGTATATGTATGTATATTTGTATATCTTATATGTATATATGTGTTTATGTATATATAAATATATATGTATATATATATATATATATATATATATATATATATATAATATATATATATATATTATATATATATATATATATATGTGTGTGTGTGTGTGTGTGTGTGTATTTTGAATATCTGTCTTATTTATTTTCTTGTTTTTATTGGATCGTATGTGAAGCATGTTTTTTATATATCGATATTATTATTATACTTCTCTAGTTATGTATATCCTCTGACGAGATTATATACAAATATAATCTTTAATGCCTAGGACTATATTACAATGGCATCTATAGGCAATTTAAGTTGGATTGACTCTTGACCATAGGCTGAAACAGCTGTAAGGAGCAGTTTATTTGTATTATTTTTATTTTTATTTTTATTATTATTTTACATATTGATGTATATTGTTTTGTTCGATTTTCATGTTCCCATTTGTATAATTGATAAATAATGTGAAATTGTAATATCCGTAAGTTGATGATCGAAATGAATTTGTTTCTCCATTTTCTTATTTGTATTATGAATTTACGGTAAAATATTTTTTACTTTCACCCATTCAATACAATAAATGAATTAATTGCATTGCAATTATAAGCATTTATGTATTTAGTATTTGGGTACTTTACCACCAGTATATTGGATAACTGATATCCCATAGTGGGTTACTTTCATAACCCCTATCTTACTTTGTACTATATATATATATATATCTGTGTTTGTCCCCTACCACTGCTTGACAACTGGTGTGTTGGTTTGTTTACGTTCCTGTATCTTAACGGCTTTCCATAAGAGGCTGATAGAATGAATACTGGTCTTAAAAGAAAAAATGTATTGGGGGTCAATACAGTCAGTTACAAACTTCAAGGCGGTGTCCCAGCATGGCCACAGTCTAGTGACTGAAACAAGTAAAAAATAAATATCATCTTTATTTTAGAAATCGACTAAATAGAAATTTAAGAATGCTTTTCATTTTCTCCCTGGGATTTGTTTTAGGTAGATCTTGTTTGAATTACTATAAAAATGCGAAATGTATTTTAAAAAATCCATATATCTAATTGTACTAAAATTCAATCAAACATAAGAATTCACTCTTATAAGTCAGTGTTGGATCAAGCATTCAGCAATATAAGCACGTGCTTCGATCACTAGAGAAAGGTGGAGGTGGGGGGGGGGCAGAAATGGTAAATGGTTTACAGTACAAAAGCGATCACTTTGAACTTTCTAAAATAATATTCCAAGTTGTTTATATGATTGGAAATATTGGGTCATCCCATAAATAATGCGGTCTTTTATACTTTTTTAATCCCAAAAATACTCTCCTTCATTTTTTACAATGCTCTTCCATCTATCTGGTAGACTTGCAAGGCACCTCTTCCAAAATTCACTTGTCCGTGATGAAAAATACTCCACTACTGTTCTGACCTGGTTTACAGAATTCATATTTTTTCCGCCCAAATGTTTTTGAAGACTGCGGAATAAATAATAATCAGATGGGGCAATGTTCGGCGAATATGGTGGGCGAAGCATCGTTTACCATTCAAACTGCTCCGGCCTTTGAAATGTCATCTTCGTTGTATGAGGCTGAGCATTATCCAGATGAAAAAATACCTTTCGTCTTGAAACCAAAGTTGCTCGTTTTTCTTCTGGTGCTGATTTAAGCCACTGAAGCTGCTCGCAGTAGATCACCTTTGTTATCGTTTGGTTTAGGTTTAAAAGTTCGAAGTGGACTAAACCTTTCATATCCCATCAAACAGATAACACCTTACTTGAGTGAAGACCTTTTAGCCTGGGGTGTTGGTGTTTCTCCTTCACTACTCACTGTCTTCAGCGCTTGCCATTTTTATAAGGAACCCATTTCTCGTCACCAGTCACTATTCGGTCCAAAAAAGGTTCATTCGTGAGACGTGCCAGCAAAGAAGAGCACACATTCGCGCTCTGCGCGCAATTAGACTCGGAAAGTTTGTGAGGAATCCATTGACCCAATTCACTGACTTTTCCAATGGCACGCAGGTGTCGATGTATGGTTGAATGACCAAATCCAAGCTTCTCTGCTAGTTCCTCAACAGTTACGACGGGATGTTTTTGTTCCACCAGGGTTTGTAGGACGTCCTCGTCGAGTTCTACAGATCTTCCAGGACGAGGATCGTCTTCTAGGCTGTAGTTTCCGACTTGGAATTTCTGGAACCAGCGTTGACACTGGCTTACGCTTATTGTCCGATCCCCATATACTGCATCAGTATTCCTCGCACTTTCCGTTGCGTTGTTGCCTTTATTGAACTCATAAGGTAAAATATGCCGAATATGCTCCTTTGTCACTTCTATTATAGCTTGAAAAAAATGGCTGTTAAAATCGAACTGCACTCTTCAAAACTTGCACTAAG
The DNA here is from genome assembly GCF_006345805.1 of Octopus sinensis. NCBI lineage: Eukaryota > Metazoa > Mollusca > Cephalopoda > Octopoda > Octopodidae > Octopus > Octopus sinensis. The sequence continues at coordinate 56,796,499 of NC_043009.1, read as the reverse complement.
AATAAGTAAAAGGTAAAATTAGTACCTGCTTTTATAGCAAGTTGATGCAGGTAGTTTATCCCACCCCCTCCGACTTTTAGTTCAATGAATTGAAAAAAACTGCATTATTTATGGGATAACCCAATATATTTTTGAAGTCTTCATAGTGTTTGAAGATCTAATAAAAAAACAACAACTTTGCAATTAAGGAAAGGAGGAGAAAACTTTTCAAATGTAAATAAAGTATAAGTATACAAAAATACACAAGATTTTCCATGTTCCTGTTTTGTTTCATTTTGAAAATATAAAAGATTATTATATGATTTATTATTTTTTTTACTTTGAATTACGTATATATGGGGGTGGATCACCAAAATCTTTTAAGTGTATAAGGGCCTGTGCGGATCTTAATCTGTCATCGGTCTGTTTCATACAACTAGAAATCAAGAGAGCTTGTTTATTAGGGAGAAGAAGGTTTGAAAATATTTTATATGATTCTATAATGCATAACAAACCGGGCTTTTTGGGTTGTTTGCATGTCTGGCAAGGCAAATTAATTTCAACTAAATTTCAAAAGTATACATTTAAGAATTTGCCAAATTCAAGCAAAAACAAAGATGTTGTGAGTAGCAACATTTAGAAGAATTTGATCTGATTCAGTCCAGTGTATGTATTTGTTTTATTCCGTAGCGCAGCAAAGGGATATTCATTAACCTATGAGCTATTACAAAATTTAGACGATTGGATTATAGAGAAATTATATAAACTTGAATTATGTCAATATTGATTAATGATTATCTAAAATTAGGTGTATTCTTCGGGTATTCTTTTATTATTAAAATTGTTTCATCTGATGAATACGGTTTTTTGGTAAAGCGAGTATGTTCTCATTTTTTATTAACAAATGCGTAAGAAATAGCTGTAGTGAGCTGTCATTTATCTATCGTCTGTTATTATTCATTTGATTATAATACACCAAGGGGATTTACAACTTGTCGGACACTCTAGAGTATACCAACAATGTACAATTCAACGTAACACGTGCTTTGGACAAGCCCTAGGCACTAAATACTCATAGGGTTGGTTTTCTCTGTGTACTCAACCGGAATATCCTATTTGGTAATTACTAAGTATAGGCCGGAACCACAGGTTTATCCAACCCTGCTAAGTGCATATCTTTTCAAGTACCTGATTCTATCTGAATGCTTATTTTACTATATATATATATATATATAACCCCACCATTTATTGATATATATATATATATATATATATTCATGTGTATGGATATAATTTAGTCTGAGTTACAGAATATAAATGATATCAGGAATTAAATGGTTAGTCCAACAACTGTTTCTAGCGGCTTGGTGGTCCGGAATAATGATAGTTACTTGGATCCATTATCGGATAACACCGCCTCCGTCTTCAGGGGAGAATTTTACATTTGAGGTGTTGACAGGATGGAGTTTAAATGCATAATATAACATACGCGAATGCGTAAGCATGCACACATACAAAATATGGAAATATATACACATATAACCAGATGCTTTAACAAAACAAAAAAAAGTTATATATAAGAACGTGCTTACAAAATACATGCATAAAGGCAATAACACAAAATACTCACACACACACACATGCACACACATATATACACAAAATATTTATGTATAGGGAAACGTACAAACAAGCCAAGACTTACACAAACTCAGGCACAGGCACGTGCGCGCGGACACAAGCATGTAAACATACAAATATACAAGTAACTCACTTATATGCACTCCCACTGTATACGTTTCCCTGAAACACACACGCACATACATATATACTCTTATGTAAATATAAAACACAAAAAACAAAAACAAAACACGATAGTGACGTCGATGGTAGTGTTAAGTGTCATTTGATCTCAGTTTCATTGCTACGCCCTTTGGTAGGAGATTTG
>NC_043009.1:56752072-56792072 GCF_006345805.1 Octopus sinensis | reverse complement strand
AGAAATAGCAGCAATAAAACAAATGATGAGAAAGTTCATTATTTAGTTTAGCAATAGATGGTGCTGATGTATTGTGCGCAATGCCAAATACGTCAGTTTGTTCTGGGTAACTCTCAGTGTCGTTTGCGCTGCCGTCACGTGTAGTATGTGTATTTCTCGCACTGCGTGATTACTGTTTTACCTGTGTTCATTGTGTTACATCATGAATAGGACTGGCTATGTGAATCACTCAGACAACTTTTGTTATGTCTGTGGAAAGTTTGCTCCGCGTGACCAGTGGAAGAACATAGCCACCAAATTAAAAACTGTCTATAAATATTACTTCGGGTGTAAAGTTGGGGACCAAGACAAGAGGTGGGCACCTCATATATGCTGCACCGTGTGTTAATCAGGGCTTACACAGAGGCTGAATGGAAAATTGAAGAGAGTGCCTTTTGCTCTACCAATGGTATGGCGTGAGCCAACCAATCATGTCTCTGATTGTTACTTTTGCATGACTAATATTAGTGGTTTCTCAAAGAAAACCAAAAACCAAAGCAAAAATTGTGTATGTAGGTTGTAAGTCGGCTCTAAATCCGATCCCACATGCCTTCGAGAACCCTGTCCCAGCTCTCCTCTCACATGCTTCACTTGAAAACCTTGACACGTCGCATGATGAACCCCCTGGTTCTCCTATCGACAAAGAATACGTAGATGATTCTAAGAAAAATGAGCCAGGCTCGTTTAATCAAGAAGATTTGAACGATTTAGCAAGAGAACTACCATTGTCAAAGGAGAGGGCAGAAGTTTGGGGATCCAAACTACAACAACGGAATTTCCAACAGTAAGGTACGAAAATTTCCATTTTCCGTTCTCACTATAAAGGCTTATCTGTCTTTTTCAAGCAAGAAAATAATGTTTTTTTCTGTACTGACGCTAATGCACTCATGCAAAAACTAGGACACGTGCATGTGGCTAACGAATGGAGATTGTTTATAGACTTGAGTAAAGTTAGCCACAAAGCTGTGTTGCTACATAATGATAATGAAAAACCTTTCATTCCTGTGGGTCAAGTCGGTATAGAAGAAACTTATGAATCGATGGAACTCATTCTGAAAGGAGTTAATTACTCAGTTCATAAGTGGAATATTTGAAGTGATTTAAAGGTGATTTCCCTCCTTCTCGGACTGCAGCTGGGATATACCAAAAATATGTGCTTCTTGTGTGCTTGGAACAGCTGCGACGGCAGCAATCATTACATTGTAAAAGACTGGCCTAAAAGAGATGAGCCTAAAAGAGATAGTTGGTAGGTACAATGTGTAGTATATGCCACTGATAGACCCGCAGATCTTCCTTCTACCCATTTACATCAAACTCGGCCTCATAAAAACTTTGTAAAAATAATTAATAACACACGATGGTTGTGACTTCCAGTACCTAAAAGTAAAATTTTGGTGCAGCGAAAAGTGACGCAAAACTTAAGGCATGCATTTTCATTGGACCCGAGATCAAAGAATTGATATCTGATAGCAAATTCAGAGGTAAACTGAATCCAGTTGAGCTGACGGCATGGAATTCATTTGTATTAGTTGTACGGAAATTTCTTGGAAATCATAGGGTTGAAAACTATGCTGATTTAATAAACATCATGTTAACAGCGTGTGAAAGAATGGGATGCCGAATGTCTCATTAAAATGCATTTCTTGCATAGTGATGAACATGATGAGAGGTTCCACCTGGACATACCTGAGATGGAAACGAGGTATCAAGGCTGGTTCAATCCACGCATAATGGGCGACTACCGCTGGTTCCTACAATGGGAAACCAGCAAGATGCATAAGCGCAAGAGCAAGTGTCTCAAATATTTCTGAGCTGGGTTTATCAAAAATAGAGTGAACGTTCCCTTAACATAAATGTACTATGTACTTTTATATTATAATATTATTTGTCTTGAACATAAATTTACTATATACGGTACTTATATACTATTATGATAATTATTTACCTTGAACTTAACTATTCCTTGAAAATCCTGACGCCCTATAGCAATTCTGAGTTCAGATTCGGAATCAGCGTACTCGATTTAGTTTAGCACAGCACCATTCGTCTTGGTAGCAGACAATAAATCTTTTTTGTTGTCCAGTGCAATAATCTGTATAAAGATGAAAGTGTATTTTGGTTAATGCATTTGTAAGTTTTTTCCTCAAGGTCAATAGATAGTTTCCTTATTCTATATTTTTTTACGATCTAAAGGTCAAGTGCATATCTCAAGTGATTCTAGGTTTACAGTTTTTTCTTATAGTAAACAATACTTCTTTTTTTTAAATTGTTTCAGTTGCTTCAGTCAGTCATTGTCAAATCTACCGCTTTAGGTTTGCTGTCGTCATGTTCATATCGTTTTATAACTTCCAATTTATCATCTGCATTTAACATTTTCCTCCTCTTAACACCAGAACTTTTCTAGTTTGTCTTCATTTTATCCATAGTTATTGAGGCTATATTACGTATTTTATGTTGGTAGAGTAGAGTTATGTGATCACTATAAAACATATGACTGACATTGACACTACACTTATAAAACATAATGTAATTCGACGTAAGAGAAAGTTTCAAGACACAAAAGAATTTTCCACACAACTCTTGAAAATATATGCTAATCGAAGTTTTCCAGCGTTAGGTGCTAATTTATAAACCGTGTTATTTTGAGCACTGTGATATTCAAAGGCGTGTTAATCGGGGATTTGTTTTACAACATGTTCCATACTTGTTCTTTGAACGGCAGCTATATTTTCTCATCAAAATATTAAATGTGAAAAAAAAGTTAAAGAAAAAAAAATTGGAAAGAGACACTATCTCAATAATTCATGGTGACAAAAAAAATGTTCAACGGAGTTGATTTAGATATGCGTTTCCTAAAAATGAAATGGTTTAGGATTAATGCTTACTGTTGGTACGTTTGCCACCTGCACTTAACAACTTTGGAAACGATAAAGATGATACATATTTGTTTCTTTATTGCCCACAGGGGTCCAAGCATAGAGAGGACAAACAAAGGGATTAAGTCGATTACATTGATCCCAGTGCGTAACTGGTACTTATTTAATCGACCCCGAAAGGATGAAAGGCAAACTCGACCTCGGCGGAATTTGAACTCAGAACGTAGCAGCAGACGAAATACTGCTAAGCATTTCGCTCGGCGTGCTAACGATTCTGCCAGCTCACCGCCTTATATGCTTTATATATTGAAACAGATATCAATATATTGGGTCATCCCATAAATAATGGGTTTTCTTGATACTTCTTTTATTTTTCAAAATTAAGATAAAGTTCTTTTTTAATCTAAAATATACTCTCCTTCGTTTTCTACAATGTTCTTTCATCTGTCTAGTAGACTTTGAGGGCCCCTCTTCCAAAATTCACTTGTCCGTGACGAAAAATAGTCTTCCACTACTGTTCTAACCTCGTCTACGGGATTCATATTTTTTCCCTCCAAATGATTTTGAAGACTGAGTTTGTAGAATGATAATCAGATGGGGGAATGTTCAGCGAATATGGTGGGTGAGGCATCGTTTCCCATTCATACTGCTCCAGCCTTTGGAATGTCATCTTCGCTGTATGTAGCTGAGCATTATCCTAATGAAAGAAGACCTTCGTCTTGAAACCAAAGATGATCGTTCTGCCTCTAGCGCAGGTGTTTATGAATTGTTGAATGACCAAATCCAAACTTCTCTGCAAGTTACTCAACAGTTACGATGGGATATTTTTGTCCCACCAGGGTTTGCAGAAATTCCTCGTCGAGCTTTACAGATATTCCTAGACGAGGCTCGTCTTCTAAGTTGTAGTTTCCGGTTCAGAATTTCTGGATCCACCGTTGACACTGGCAGAAACTAGACAAATCGATCTCACATTTTCTGCTTACCTGCAGATGAAACCTGTAGTGTAACTACTTTGTTTACTTTATTCAGGGAAAATAAAATTGTATGTTTATTAAGGAAGTATTCCTTACAATTTAATACACACACACATAAATTGTAGTGTGAGGAATACTTACACTATATATTTAATCAAGGAGAATATAATTGTACAGACACACACATACACACACCTATTGAAGTGTAAGGAATACTTACTCAGTATACAGGCATACCTCACCCTACGTCGTTAATTGGTTTCAGGTGACACGACTTAAGTCGAATTAACTTGCCTCTAGGCTAGGCTAGGCCGAATTTACTTGTCTCTAGGCTAAACCGATAATAACCACTCCCAGTTCTGTGCTTTATTTATGAATGCATTTCCAGTAATACATGGTTAATAAAAACCTATTTTAAGCTTACAAACAAATAATTTTTATTTTTTAATACAGTAAAAAAAAAAAGTAATCTAAAATTTACGAATACAATTTGGCAGTGTTTACTGTACATCGCGGACGCTTTATTTATGAATGCGGTTTACAATAGGACATGGTAAAATAAAAGCCTATTTAAACAATAATTTCAATAATTATTATTCAGTAATTATTATTATTTTGCAATTGTAAAAAAAACACTAAATTATTTTAAATTTACCAATACTTACATATAGTTTGGTGGTATACATCGCGGATGTAGATGGCTGTGGATCGTCAATATCAACAGCTGGCTCTGGCTACTGTTGTTCGATGCGCTTAAAAAACCGGTTGAGATTTCCTTGAACTGTCTTCTACTTTTCCTCTAGGATTGCATTATAAGGAGCAAAAGTTTTGTGACAAGCTCCCTCATAATCTTGGAAAACAGTTAAGCATTTGGATCAATATCCTCGAACATAAAAAGACCTTTTTCGATATATGGCTCAGGTTCGACTCCTTTATTTTGCTGCTGGTGAAGCTCTATCAAATCCTCGTTCGTCAGGGGCTACTTGTCTTTTTCAAAAAATCTGTGAAAAACTCCTCCTCCAAAATCCATTTCCAGTTCTTTCATCGCAGTCACCAACGTTTTGTTGATGGCAACATTATATTAAACCGCTTAAAATCATTCACGAATTGCGGGAATAGCTTCTTCCATACACCATTCATAGTAATGCTTTGTACATCATTCCATGTCGCTGCTATGTTGTGTACAGCCTTTAGATATCGTATTTCTTCCAAAAATCACAAAGTTTGATGGACTCATCAAGATCAGTTGCAGTTATAGTTTGCCGCAGCGTACGCTTCAGATAGTAACGCTTGAAGATAGCAATCATTTCTTGGTCCATTGGCTGCATAGTATTCGGAGGGAAGTATACAACGGCAATGTTGGGGTCAAAAATCTACGATGTTTAGCGGGTAGGCAGGAGCATTATCTAAGCTAAGTAAAACCTTAAAAGGAATCTCCTTCTCCTTATAGTATTACTTCTCTGCTGCTGGGATAAAATGATTGAAGAAAAAATCTTCAAAAACAAGAATAGTAACTCATGCTTTTGAATTAGCCATCCATATAACAGGGAGAGATGCTGTGGGTATGTTCTTCAGGGCACGGGGGTTGTGTGCATGATACACAAGCAATGGCTTTAGCTTAAAATCTTCCGCACAATTACCTCCCAGACCTTGTAGTCTGGAATAGTTTTCTCCTCCTTGTAAATAACTGAACGGTCTGGCAACTTTTCCCAACACAATCCAGTTTCATCTACGTTAAAAATCTGTTCGGGAAGAAACCCGTTTTCTTCGATGATTTTCTTTAATGCATTATGAAATTCTGCTGCTGTTTGTTCGTCAGCTGATGCACTTTCACTTTGCTTCTTAATGGAATGATAACTTCTTCGCTCCTTAAATCTCATAAACCATCCTTGACTTGCCTTGAACTCTACATCTTTCCCATCTGGATATTTTTTCTTCAGGTTCTCAAACAGACAACGCTTTCTCTTGAATGATTTCTTGACTATAACCCTAACCCTAACAATCCAAAGGGAAAGAAGACTTTCCATTTCTTGAAAGGTTTTGCCTCTTTTCTTATTGATGACAGTATTCTTCATCCCTGGGGCTTCAGATTTTATATGTGCTAAAATCCTGTCCTTATTATGTACAATCTTCATTACAGTTATCAGACTCATCCCAAAAGTTCGTGCAATTGCTACCACTTTTTCACCTTTTTCATGGCATTTTACCATAGCCAGTTTATCTTCCAGCGTTATAGCAATGCGCTTAGCACTTTCACTATGAATTTTCTTAGGAACCAGGGGTAAAAAAAATAAAGTCACAAATGAATGAGAATGAGAAAGTAGCCGATAAACAGACGTAAACAAATCTGAATAAAAAAAAAATAGCGTGAATCACGAGTGACAACGACGCCTAATGGTAGATATTGGAACTACAGTGCAATATGAGATCTGAGAGACCGATAAATAAGACAACACAGCTGATTTCATGATTTCGCTCACTAAGCTACACTACTTTATGGTGTGCATCTTAACATTTACTGTACGTATTTTAATATGATTTTATATGTTTTTATTCTTATTCATTGTACAGTAACATGATTTTATGTGCTTTTAACGGTTTTCTAGTGATTTTACGATTCCAATATTTGTGGCGGACAAACGCAAAGTCGAGTAAAATGACTTAACTTGACTTTTATTTTTCCATATATTATTTTTGAAAACCGACGTATAATCGAGAACGACTTTAATCGAAACGACATAAGCCGAGGTATGCCTGTATGTTTATTCAAGGAGAATATAATTGTACGTTTATTAAGGAAGTATTCCTTACACTTCAATACACACACATACACACACACATTGAAGTGAAAGTACTTAATATATATTACATATATATATACATACACACATGGATACATGTATACATACACACGCACCCACGCACATAGACAGTTTTTATGTACTTTTGAAGTGCATTTGTATCACTTCAGAAGCCTATTGAGTATGAAATATCCGTAGAGATAGAACTGTGGTTGTAGTTGTAATTCTTGCTGCTAACTTAAGTATCTGATATAATTAAAAAGAAATCATTCAAATCATCTTTCTAATTACTTGGTATACCTTGTTGGTGTTGTTGTTGCTGTTATTGTTGTATTCGTACCTTTGTAGGAAACAGTCTTAACTTGATAATTATAGTTGTTGTTGTTTGCTGCGAACGATCATGTTTCACAGATCCCGCTTGGAAGATATTTCCTTCTAAGATTACTTCATGGAAAAAAAAATTGCAGGTTATTTTTACCAATGAAATGCTTCGGAACATCTGAATATTTACCTCATTACTCTAGGACAGAAGGGAAAGTTCGCCATTGGATATTTTGAACATTTTCATTGCTTACACAATTTTGTAAATGCCAATTTTGATTTATTCATCTATTTCAAATTTTGGCACAAGGCCAGAAATTTTGGGGGAGGGGTAAGTCAATCATATCGACCCTTGTGTTCGGCTGGTACTTATTTTACCGATCCCAAAAGGATGAAAAGCAAAGTCGACCTCGGCGGAATTTGAACTCAGAACGTAAAAACGGACGAAATATCGCTATGCATTTCGCCTGATTTGCTAAAAAAAATTCTGCCAGCTCGCTGCCTTATTTTGATTTATTTATGAATGAACTGATATAGTTACTTCTGCTTCTGAGTAGCAGAGGAAATACTAGTCAAAATCGAACTAAAAGTGAAATTATTCCCCCAAAATTTTTAAAACAAATTCAACAGAAAAAAGAATAAAGCAGAAAAAAACCCGAAAAAAATGACAATGAAGCGACACGGTTATAACATAGTCACAATTTGACAAGCGAAAATGAGAACTAAACTGATACCTAACAAAAACGTCAACAACAGTAACAGCTACTCAACCTTTTATTCCGATTACTTTTTGCCCATCTATCATGTCACCATTAGTTTTATATCTTCTTCCAGGCCATTTATATGTCTCTCATCAAGCAAACTATCACCATTCCTTTCCTGTGGTTTATTAGAGATCTCACCTGTTTTCTGCTATGAGATTACTTTTATCAATAAGAACTGTATTTTCATCGTTTATTCTGCTGCTGTTTTCCAATACCCGTCTTTTGACAGTTTCGAACTCTACTTCTGTGAACCAACATTTTTTTCTTATTGATCTAGCTTGATCACATACTCTCTGTTCCGTGAGTTGAAACAATCCTCTTTCTCTCCATTGATCATACATACGTTGTCGGTATGAACACCTAATATGAACACCATTTTCGTCTATAGGGTTGCTCAGGTATTAACACTCCATAACCACAGTATTGACTTGTTTGTTCCATATGCGCCGTGTGTGCTGGTCTTTTGCTGGATAAGGTCAGGTTGAAGCCGGATCAGTATCTCTGAGCCTGCCCGGTGCAACACTGTCACCAGCAAGGGCTTTAGTGTCATTACTACCGTTATTCACAATATTTTGTTTTTTCATTGTCACTCATATGAGATAGCGATTATCATGTTGCGCAATTACATGTGTTTTTATTGTGACACCATTATTATTATTATTATTATTATTATTATTATTATTATTATTATTATTATTATTATTATTATTATTATTGTTATTATTATTATTATTATTTAAGGGGGTAACCTAGCAGAATCATTAGCACACCGGGCGAAGTGCTTAGCAGTATTTCGTCGGTCTTTACGCTCTGAGTTCAAATTCCGGCGAGGTCGACTTTGGCTTTCATCATTTCAGTATCGATAAATTAAGTACCAGTTGAGTACTGGGCTCAATGTAATCGACTATCCCCCTCCTCAAGCCTTGTGCCTTCAGTAGAAAGGATTATTATTATTGTTGTTGCTTCTGTTGAAGTCATCGTCGTCGTCCCTGGTATTAATCTAGATATCACTGTTGTTATTTACGAGGGACGTTCAAAAAGTAATGCCTCTGACCCACTTGCAGTTGTTTGATCTAGCTGAAATTTTGCATGTACAATTATTTATATCTCTATAGATTAAGTGGCAAATTACAGCTCTGAACTAATTGTGGTTTCTAATTTACAGGTGTTTGAACTGAGTCAAGTGTGAAATGGAGCCTGTTGAGTGTCGAGCAGTGATCCGGTTTTTGTATTTGAAAGGACGCACACCACGGGAGACTTTTAATGAAATGAAAGTAACTTAAGGTGATGATGCCCCATCATATGACCTTGTAAAACGCTGGCATCGTGAATTCAAACATGGTTGGAACTCTGTGGAAACAGCTCCCAGATCTGGTCGCCCCCCTTCTGCCATTGATGAGGCATCTATCCGTCAAGTTGAGGCTGCCATTTTGGAATAGCCCATGAGGTCAAGATTAGTACTGGGTCTGTGGAAACTATCATTCATGACCATTTGCATATGCAAAAGGTGTCTGCCAGATGGATTCCCATGTTGCTCACACCTTTCCAGAAGCAAGAACGCGTCGAGTGCTCGAGGATGAATTTGGAGATGTGCCAAGAAGATGAGTTAAATTTTTTCAAAAGGCAGATTACACAGGATGAAACCTGGGTTCATCACTATGATCCAGAGACCAAAGCCCAGTCAATGCAGTGGAAGTATCGTGACTCACCTCCTCCAAAGAAGGCAAGGGTGCAGCCATCCGCTGGCAAGGTCATGCTCAGTCTTCTGGGACCAGGACGGAGTAGTGATGACAGATTTCCTGGCAAAGGGTACCACAATTACAGGAGCCTATTATGTTTCACTTTTGAGGAAATTAAGAGAAGCTATCAAAATCAAGAGGCGGGGCAAGATCAGCAAAGGCATCCTCCTCCTGCAGGACAATGCTCCAGTCCACAACTCGCTTGTCGCCAGATCTGAAGCACAGGCGTGCGGCTATGAACTCCTCCCCCATTCCCCCTACTCTCCTGACCTTGCACCCTCTGATTTTCACCTCTTCCCAGCCATGAAGTTGTTTTTGAAAGGAAAGCGTTTCACAGATGATGCAGCCTTGATTTCTGAAGTCACGTCGTGGTTGGTGGACCAAGCTGGGGTCTTCTACAAAAACGGTCTCCAGAGCTGCATCAAACGATGGGAGAAATGCTTAACTCTGGGTGGTTCCTATGTAGAAAAAGACTAATAACTGTGCCAAGTTTCGTTGCTCTACTGCCATGGGAAGTGGGTCAGGGGCATTTCTTATTGAACGCCCCTCGTATGCAGCAGTAGTTGTTGATGTCACACCAAAACATATGCTCTTACTCATTTGCAACACCGGATTATGATTATAAATATTTGGTAATTTGGAAGGCCCCCACCTATATGTCGTGTGTATGTGTGTGTGTGTGTGGTGTGTGTGTGTGTGTATGTGTGTGTGTGTATGTGTGTGTGTGTATGTGTGTGTGTGTGTGTGTGTGTGTGTGGGGGATAGGGTTGTACAGGAGTGTGTGAAAATCTGTTTGCGAAAGACATACGTTTCCAAAATTAAACATAAAGTCACCAGATGCAATGTTTCCTCTTGTGGAACTGCCGACTAAAGCAATAAATAAGGCTGAATGGTGTATACAGCCTTTCCAGTATTGAGTACATCTCCTTACAAGGCTACAGTCCCTTTAAGGAAGAAGAAGAAGAAGAAGAAGAAGAAGAAGAAGAAGAAGGTGTATATGCAAGAGTTTGTACATGAAAGTGTGTTGCATGCAGTTGCATGTGTGTGATTGTGCACGACTTTGTGTGTGTGCATGTGTGTATGTGTGTATGTGTGTATTAGTATAGCGTGCATGTGCACCTCTGCATGTGTATGAGTCACCTGTCTACTGATGATTAACTTATTCTTCACAGAAAAAGAGCTCAAATTCTTGTTTACAAACAATATATACAGGCGTGGCTGTGTGGAGAGAAGCGTGCTCCTCAACCATATGGTTCCGTATTCAGTCTCACTTCATGGCACCTTGGGCAAGTGACTTCTATACCCTCGGGCTGACCAAGGCTTTGTGTGTGGATTTGGTAGACGGAAACTGAAAGAAGCCCGTCGTATATATATATATATATATATATATATATATATATGTATGTATGTATATTTATCTGTGTATATTTGTTTGTGTGTCTGTGTTTGTCACCCTCACAGTCGCTTGACAACCGGTGATGGTGTGTTTACGTCCCCGTAACTTAATGCTTCGGCAAAAGACATAATAAGTATTAGGCTTACAAAAAAATAAGTCCTGAGTCAATTTATTCGACTAAAGGCGGTGTTCCAGTATGGCCGCAGTCAAATAGCTGAAACCAATAAAAGAATAACGGAATAAAAGAATATATATATATATATATATACAGAGAGAGAGAGAGAGAGAGAGAGAGAGAGAGAGAGAGAGAGAGAGAGAGAGAGAGAGAGAGAGAGAGAGAGAGAGAGAGAGAGAGAGATGTATCCCTTATTTTCTTCAGCCATATAATTTTATTTTTAATTTTTTTTTTAAATGAGGAACTATGTACATTATTTACACTATTTACATTACTTATACTTGACGGATATTTGTCCTCATCTTGTTTGTTGTTAACACAGCGTTTCGGCTAATATACCCTCCAGCCTCCATCAGGTGTCTTGGGGAAATTTTGAACCTGGGTTCTCATTCCTAAGGTATTTTTTGATGTTGTTGTTGTTGTTGTTATTATTATTAATTTATCATTATTATTATTATTATTATTATTATTATTATTATTATTATTATTATTATTATTATTATTAAGGTTACTGCCTGGAATCAAACTCGGAATCTTGGGGTTAGTAGCCCGCGCTATTAACCACTACGCCATATGTCCATGGGCTTTTCTTTTTTTTATGCCCACATTTACATTATTTATAAATAATGTAAATGTAATGATGTATATAATTTTATATTTCAATATCTTAAGAGTCACTGTCACTCAAAGAATCTCAGTTTATTTTGTAGTATTGACTGGAAGAATAGAACGTGTCCGTTGCCATCATTGACCCTACGGGATCAGTGAAGTCAACGCGTTTAATGTGCTTTTACAACATTTGAATCTGGAATGCTTTGCCGAGGTTGTCAGCCGTGTCAATTTCCATCTCCTCCATTCACTGTCAATCTTTAAGTCATCAATTGCTGAGAATTTCTCCGCCGCCACCACCACCACCACCACCGCCGCCGCCGTCACCCCCACCATCATCATCATCATCATCATCATCATCTCCTCCACCTCCTTCCACCTTCCTTCTCCTTCTTCCACCCCTTCGCACCCCATCTCCATTTCACCTAAATTTTCGGTTCCACCAGTTACCACCGGATTGTATACATTCCAATACCATTCCACCCAGCCGCCACCCGTATCATTACATTTCTGCTCTCTTACTCAAAATCAACATTCTTGTGTTCTTCACTTACATCAATTAAATATAAAAAAAAAAGTGGCTTCTGCTATTGTTGTTGTTGTTGTTGTTATTGCAGCTGTTGTTGTGCATTGTTGCGAACACAGTAAAAGCCAGTCGCGGGTATTTGAAGTAGCCATTGTTTATCGGTTTCCTACGTCATTGTTCCCCACCCCTCAACACCCACAACCGACAATAACCCATTTCATTAACAGAATACCCGGTTTCCACTGAATTCCAATAAACACAAGTACAAATTTACACACACACACACACACACACACACACACACATACAAAGACAAACACACGTATGTATGTGTGTGTGTATATATATGTGTGTGTGTGTGTGTGTGTGTGTGTGTGTGTGTGAATGTATATTGATGCTTAAACATATACACGTATATGATTATAGCTACACATACATGTACATATATTCTACACAAACACACACACACACACAAATGTATATATGTATGCATATGCACAAGCACAAGCACACGCACATACATAAATGTACTAACATCGCGAGCATGAAAAGTAAACACTACAGCAACAATATCCACGACAACAACAATAAGGTGAGAAAGGAGCAAGCTTAGACAAATAATCCTCATTATTATCAAATTCTATAAACCAAGTCGCGATTTTCTCGTCAGAAAGCATATTTATAACAGGAACAATAAGAAAAGCTTAGGTTAAAACAGGATGTTCAAGGTTCGACTATCAGCATTCCTAACCTTCAGGAAGGATCAAATGAACCATAAAAGAATATGAGAAATATTCATTGGAACTTATTAACGGTATTTAGTGTATTTATGTATTGTGAGTATCAGAGTTATTTCAGTTTGTCATGCTATATTTCCTTATAGCTCTCCGGATCAATTTACACGAATTCATAGAGGATATCCATTACATACAGATATACATACATACATGCATACATACATACATGCATACATACATACATACATACATACATACATACATACATACATACATACATACATACATACGTATATATATATATATATATATATATGTGTGTGTGTGTGTATGTGTGTGTGTATGTATATAATTAAGAGACAAAACCTCTATTAAGTAATTCAATTAATAGTGAAAGATATTATCTAAAATAAATCATATAGAAAGAATTTAAATATATTATAATAAATATTATTCTAAAAATCACTGAATTAAATAATTTTGGGATTTTTAGAATAATATTTATTATAAATGGCGGTGCCCCAGCATGGCCACAGCTCGTGAGCTGAAACTAGATAAAATAAAATTTTAAAAAATAATATGTTTAAATTCTTTCTAAATGATTTATTGTAGATAATATCTTTCACTATTAATTGAATTACTTAATAGAGGTTTTGTCTCTTAATTATATACATATATAATATATTGTGAAATTTGATTTAGTATTGCTAGTAATAATAATAATCTTTTCTATTCTAGGCACAAGGCCCGAAATTTTGGGAGTGTAGGCCAGTCGATTACATCGACCCCAGTACTCAACTGGTACTTAATTTATCGATCCCGAAAGGATGAAAGGCAAAGCCGACCTCGTTGGAATTTGAACTCAGAACGTAAAGACAGACGAAATACCACTAAGCATTTCGCCCGGCGTGAGCGATTTTAATTGGCTGATCGATATTTATATATCGGTTTCAAATTTTGGCACAAGGCCAGCAATTTCATGTTAGAGTCTAAGTCGATTAGATTGATCCCAGCGCTCAACTGGTATTTATTTTATCGACTCCGAAAGGAGGCAAAGTCGATCCTAGCGAAATTTGAACTCAGAGTATAAAAGATAGACGAAATGCCGCTAGGTGTTTTGCCCGGCGTGCTAACGATTCCGCCAGTTCGCCGCCATGATCGATATTTACATAGGCCGGTCATAGGTGGATACCAATACTATACAGAACCGATACAAGTGTCAGTAAAAACTTATATACAGGGTGTTCGAGATAAATTTGACGATCTTTGTGTTTTTTTTTTCAAGAATTCAAGAACAACTGTTCAAGAAGAACAGTCAACGGCAACGGAGAGCATAAAGATTAAAGTTGTACTTGAGAAAAAGTTAACTGGCATGGAGGACTGGAAGTCATCGGAATATTAGAAAAGAGTTACCTGTATCATGACTCGTGCCCAGTCTCAAAATGCCGACATCATGACTACTGCTCAATGCTTTGTGCATAGTGTAAAAGCTGTAAGAGGGACGTCTGCCGCTCCACATCTTTGAACAGGGCCTTAAACTCAATTCAGACGACCTTGTGAAGCTGCTGGAGGCTATGGTCAAATTCTGGCTAGAGAGGGTTGTGCCAAACCTCCGGAAAGAGTCAGAAATGGTTGTCGAAGAATCTTTTACGACTTCACCTGCCCCAGTGTCTGACCTTCTAATTACTCCGGTGTAATCCCGTGGAAAACTGTGTGAAGCGCAGTTGAAAAAGACATCAATAGCCCTACCTACAACATTAAGACTGATGGTAGCCAAGATCAAGGCGGTGTTGGAAGATCTTCTCAAGTACACAATAAGGAACGCATGCGCCAGGTTCAGGTTGCGGCCGTGGTGGAAGCTGAGGGTAACTATTTCTAGTAAACTGTTATCTCACAGCAACAATCTAGATGATTTTTTTGATTTTTTAAAAATACTTTTATTTGCAGTTGGGATATTGTATTTTCTTTCCCTTTTGTGCAAACTATCAAATTTAGCCCGAACATCATGTATATTTGTTTATGATATACTTAGATATAATCAGTATTCACGTTTTTTCTTTTACTTGGAAAAACTATTGCCTTGTCTAAAATATAAAAGTCCTAGTTCAAATGACCATAAAAAGATTACAGAATGGAAAATACCAAAAATAGAACAATAAAATACATCAAAAGAGATAAAAGATATCAAAAACAAAGATTCAATTTATTGTAGACGAAATATCCATATACTTCTATATTAATAGTGATAGCATAAGAATTACTTTAGCGAGGAGAAATTTTAAGCTTTCATTTTGAATTAATGTTCACGGTCGTCTGGTTTGATGGGAAAGAAATAGAGAAAAATGCAACACAACGATCGTGTGTTTATATTCAAATGGCAAACCTATAAGAGTAGGGAACCCTTAGAAAATAGATTTCGTTGTCGCAGTAGCGATTATATTTAAATCATTTCCTCTCTCTGTTTACAAGTGAAGCCAAGAAATATTTATCATTAATTACTAACACGTCTTTGGCTTCCTCTGGTGGAGGAGGGAAAACATGACCAACATACGGCAAATACTTTAATTATTTTTTAAAAGCAGGAAATCCAAGACTTCACACTGCGTATATACTGTATGTATATACGTCATTATTCAGTTTTATTTCAAGATTTCTTGTTAATAGAGAAAGAGCCGGTTTCTAACCTATATCCAAGGCTCCTTCATTGGAATTTCAATTTGAACAACGGTGTATTTTTGCTTGTATGTATGTAATTATGTAAATATGTATATATGTATGTATGTGTGCATGCATGTATGTATGTACGTATTTATGTATGCACATATGTATGTATGTATATATGTATGTATGTATGTATGTATGTATGTATGTATGTATGTATGCATGTATGCATGTATGCGTGTGTATGTGTGTGCGTGTATCATACATTTTGTTGGAATCACTGTTCTTAATAACAATTGATACTCAGAGCCCTTGATTCTAAAAAGCCTATTTCCCCATAAATAGATAACATCAGCACTTCATATTTGTGCATGTATATGAACAGATCAAGAAGTAAAATGATGGGCTTGGTAAAAGTAGGGTTTAAGAAGCAACTTCCCTGAATGCATGTGTGACCGGGGCGCCAAATTTTCACTTGCTCACACTGCCGATTATCAACAATTATGTCATATCCTACTATATAGCGTCACTGTCCTACATTAAGTAAATACAACAGTGTTACTTTATTTAAGTGAACACAGGCGGACATAATTTTGATCTGTTTCTTAATTGACTCCGTTCAAATTTGTTTTAAAGTTTTACCGTCTAATGCCGCTCAAGTAAGATGATAGTTTAATACTTTTTTTTATTATTCTTTTCTACTCTAGGCACAAGGCCCGAAATTTTGGGGAAGGGGCCAGTCGATTAGATCGATCCCAGTACACAACTGATACTTAATTTATCAACCCCGAAAGGATGAAAGGCAAAGTCGACCTCGGCGGAATTTGAACTCAGAACATAAAGACGGACGAAATGACTGTTTTATTATTACTGTTCATTATCAAAGGGGGCGAGCTGCCAGAATCGTTAGCACGCCGGGCGAAATACCTAGTGGTACCTCATTTGTATTTATGTTCTGAGTTCAAATTCCGCCGAAATCGACTTTGCCTTTCGTCGTTTCGGGGTCTGTAAATTAAGTACCAGTTACGTACTGAAGTCGATCTAATCGACTGTCCCCCCTGCCCCAAAATTTTAGGCTTTGTGCCTATAGCAGAAAGGATTATTACTATTCATTATCGTCTCACATGAGATCGTCTAACTTCATATATAATCTTAAGATACGCAAACATGCTTTGGTTCATATTTTTGGTCTAATTGATTGGTAATGCGGAGCTATTTATTTCGGCATTACAAATGAGTAATTTTACAACATTTTTTTTAAAGTGAGCTATTAAGAACATCTATTGACTGAAGTGAAAAGAAGAAAGTGCACATTATTCCGTTAGTACACAAAATGAATCACTGTACTGTATTATACTTGTTTAGTTCAGTTTACAGGAAACAAACATGGCCAATAGATGTTTTAATTTATGTTATTTTTCCCCAATACAAATGATAATGTCAACAATGAATTTATGCTCAATGTGATATCAATTTTGGAACAATTATTGAAGATCTTTAATTTTATTGCTTTTCTTTTCTTTGTTATGCACTTTAACAAACTTTAATGAATTAGTTCGAAATTATGACCCAACTAAAATTAAGACTACGTTTACAGAATATGACGAAAGATTTTTTATTGTGACAATCAAGACTACTATGACTAGTGTTACTAAGTAAAATGACTCGTCGAAACATTTTCACTGAGCAACTCGTATAAAAGTTCTGGCGTTTGGTCGACTTAGATTTTCGGGGACTCATGGTTTTATTTTTTGAAAACTTTTTTAAAATACGCGTTATGACTTTTTTCTTCATTAAAATTGGTAGAAGCCTTGAGGTTAAACAGAGTACTCACTATTTAGTTATCGTTTTATCCCCATTATGCTGAATAAAGAAAGTGAACCAGAAGTATACAAAACGCATAATTTGCAGTTTCAGGTGTGGAGTCAAGCAAATCAATGAGAGATTTTCTTGCTAGAAATTACAACACGTGTTAGCCAGCATGCTGGTAGTAAACAGATCAATGTGCATGATTGTAAATATTATATTTCATTTTAGAAAGAAATCCATTGAAAATCTATCGAAAGATATCCTAATTGTAAGCAAAATAATTCCACTTTGTCAGCAAAAATTAACTAGAACAGTGTTACTTAAGCTAAAAAAAGACGACCTAAAATATTTTAATATACAATGATATTGATTGCATGAAATTTGATAAAACTGGCTTCGTAGTTGTAACACATGCACATCACAAAGAGAATACATTAATTGCAGTATAAATGTCTTTTTGAGGTTAGATATGGGCGTTATATAAGGACACATTTGGGTTCAAACAATAGTTTCTGAAAGGGAAAGAGGTTAATCATTCCCAGTTGATGTATACCTATTTACATAAAGCAGCATACTGCATATATTGCCATTGCCACTTTTTAAAAATTTATGTGACATCCGGTAATCGGCAGGCTTTCAAAACACAGGGTGGATCCCCTAAGCGGAAAAATATTCAAAACTTATTTGTCCTTGAAAATAGCGACAGTCGTGAGTCATTTCCTACTTGAAAAAACAAAAACAAAAAAACAAAAAAACAAACAAACACCGAATTCGTCTTCAAGGTGACATTGATGAAGAACTACTAAAGCAAATGTAGTGATAAAATAAAATTAAGAGATATACTGTTGCTAGATTGTACAAAATATCTAACTTCTTAGAATCTTGCATTTCGTAGTCTTACTGAGGATGGCATCAAACGAAAACAGGAAATTTCATGTTACTTTTGCTGTAAAAAGAGCATTTAGAACAAGCATGTGCAACTTTTTCGAGAAGCGGGCCGCATCAAATATGGCTCGTCATCAGGTGAGCCACACTGCTAAAAAATTTCTAAGTAATTTTTCCTTTGGCGTGCCATTCAGACAGCATTGCGTGTCGCATTTTACTCACGACTGATGTAGAACGTTTAAAAAGTACAGAAAATCGTTAACATCGTACCTTTCTTCTGAAATTCAAAGTGAATTTATAAATCACATGGCTTCATATGTGCGAAACTATTATTTGTTAACAATTCGTGGAGATAAATATTATGGTATTCAGTTATGATTTCACACTGGATGTGTAGAATGTCGATGTGGTTCGTCGTCAGTAATCGATCTAAGTGATTCAATTTGTTGACATTGACTTCAAGTCAAAGAAAGCTGAAGTCAAAGAGTCATATATGGGCTTTATACATATAAAGAAAAAAGACGCTGCCCATACTGAGAAAACACTAAACATTAAGATGTGGAATGGAATTTATCGAGTGGTTGTTCATATTGTCATGCTGTTGCTGGTATTATGTTAGGTCATGATTCTGCAAAATTGCTCTAAAACTGACCTTCATAAGTATCAAAAAGGTTTACGAATCATATTACGTACACCTACGAGGCTATTCTTCAATCATTTTATATTTACAGTTGTGATATTGTGAAATTATTGTGATATTATTGTGATTTTACTGAGATTCAGTGGCTAATTCATTGAGTTATTGTCATAGTGGACAATGCGCCTCAAAACAAATATTGAAAATATTTCAGAGTTGAGGATGTTAAAAATAGATTTACGTCAGGCACGCGGGAACCCTCAATATGTGAGGTCACGGCAAACCAAATCAAATAAGAGTTCATGCAGTGCATACATCACAGAACACATATGTCATTTATAACCTATTGAATGTCAAGCACGTGGCAACATCGCTTCCACTTAGTTGTGATGATGTGACTTGCAGAGTGGCAGTAGATGTTAATCAAAGCAACAATTAAAAAATTAACTCTGTTCATTACACATAAAACAGATGAAGTTATTCATATTCACCGGAAACACTCAGGCTCATACGTTTGCAATTGTACAGCTATCGCAATTAATAAATTCATCTACTTCCATAGTCCATTGTATTTTTTTGAATACATACATACATTCAGACATATGTCATGTAAGTAGGGTTAAATCCAAGCCGTGCCCTCTTGAAATACATCTGCCTATTACAGTATTACAATTCAGTGTGTAGTTACTCTCTTTACTATCTTTTACTTGTTTCAGTCATTTCACTGCGGCCATGCTGGAGCACCGCCTTTAATCGAGCAATTCGACCCCAGCACTTATTCTTTGTAAGCCCAGTACTTATTCTATCGGTCTGTTTTGCCGAACCGCTAAGTGACGGGGACATAAACACACCAGCATCGGTTGTCAAGCAATGCTAGTGGGACAAACACAGACACACAAACACGCACACATATATATATATTAATATATACGACGGGCTTCTTTCAGTTTCCATCTACCAAATCCACTCACAAGGCATTGGTCGGCCCGAGGCTATAGTAGAAGACACTTGCCCAAGGTGCTACGCAGTGGGACTGAACACGGAACCATGTGGTTGGTAAACAAGCTACTTACCACACAGGCACTCCTGCGCCTTTTGTATTGATGTGAAGTACATTTTAGAGTTGAACATTCTGGAAATATATTTTGCTGAATTTTAATATATCAAAAGAAGTTGGAAAAAAAATTTCCAACTTCATTTGTTAATAGGAATTACAAAATTTCCTATTAGACATTCTTCAGAGAATCAAAAACTATTATTGAGTTTCTACCTGGAGAATTCCTAACAGGAAATTTTTGACATGTTTATCCTGCATGTAAAATTTTGTTTTGTAATTTCGTAAATCCTATTAGAAAATGAAACATGTGTAATGGTGAATAAATAATACCAAAACAATTTTTCCAACTTTTTATATATATATATATATATGCAAAATAGGAAAGGAAAAAATCGAAAACGAAACAAAGAAAAAATTCACAAACACACATATACGAACATGAAAATAAATGCTCCCTCTCTCTCTCTCTCTCTCTCTCCTCTCTCTCTTCGACACTGGCATAGGTATGTGGTCAAGAAGTTCACTTCTTGTGGTACATTGGGAAAGTATATTTGTATATATGTAATGGCCCAGTGGTTAGGGCAGTGGACTCGCGGTTGTAGGATCGCGGTTTCGATTTCCAGACCGGGCATTGTGAGTGTTTATTGAGCAAAAACACCTAAAGCTCCACGAAGCTCCAGCATAACTTTCTCTCACTCTTTCTTCCTGTTTCTGTTGTGCCTGTATTTCAAAGGAGCCAGCCTTGTCATACTCTATGTCACGCTGAATCTCCCCGAGAACTACGTTAAGGGTACACGTGTCTGTGAAATGCTCGGCCACTTGCATGTTAATAAATGAGCTGCGACGTCACTGGTGCCAAGCTGTATCGGCCTTTGCTTTTCCCTTGGATAACATCGGTGGCATGGAGAGGGGAGGCCGGTATGCATGGGCGACTGCTGGTCTTCTTCAAATAACTTTGCCTAGACTTGTGCCTCGGAGGGTAACTTTCTAGGTGCAGGGGGTCACAACAATACATATATATATATTTATACATATACATAGATAGATGGATGGGATAGACAGATAGACAGACAGACAGACAGACAGATAGATAGATAGATAGATAGATAGATAGATAGATAGATAGATAGATAGATACATAGATAGATAGATAGATAGATAGATAGATAGATAGATAGATAGATAGATAGATAGATAGATAGATAGATAGATAGATATTTGTATATATGTTGAACAGCTTTACTTATATGTTTCATTAAGAACACGGCTATGTCCCTATTTTATTTTTATATTACAAATTTTTCATATTTTCGTATAGGGTTTTCCGGGGTTTGCTTGAAATAATAAAGTTCTTTCATCCATACTCAACATTTCCAAACCTTCACAGCCTCAATCTAGGAATATGAAATGGATTTGACTTCTCTATTGCTTCTCTTACTATAGCTGAACTTTTCTAGACGTTGCATCGAAAGATATTTTGACCGTTAGATTTTCATGCCAACTGCCACTTGTTAATTTGCTTTATTGTAGTCAAATTCACGTAGGCTTCACCGCCTAAGTTTTTAACTTAGGCTTCCATGTCAACAGCAACATGTTAATTTCTTTTCATGTGTGTTGTTTGTTTATTTTGACAATATATGTATGTATTTACCTTTGAATGTGCAAATAAGAGAGACCAAGTGTTGAATAAATGTTGCAGAATTTGTTGAGTAATTCGAAGGCTGACTTACGAAACTCATCCCTATTAATCAAAGTAAAAGTCCTGTCAGGGAAATTAGTGCTGATATGGTTTATGCAATAACCGTCAGAAAGCTAACTAGAAATAATTATATGGAGAACATAATCAAATATTAGCCAACTGCTAAATTGACATTCTTTTTTCAGGGTGTACGGGAGAGAACTGTGCAAACGTTTCGGCTTTTTAATAATATATTCAACAAAGCAAAGAGATTCCTTCATTATAGTTTCCAGATGAACTTCAAAAATTATGTTACTGCAGAAGAGCAAACATTTTGGAAAATACGTAGGGCCTCTGCTGGTCGAGGTTGGTCATGCTTCTGCACATGTTTATGCAGGTCTGAGGCAAGATCTTTAAAGAAATACTGACAGCTGCCCATATATTTGAGCCCCATCTCTCAATCACACTAAAGTTTATCCAAGAAAAATGCTGCCGCTCGGACCGACGAAGCTTGGTGTCAGTATCGTTGCAGATGTTAGAACGCAAAGAGCTGGAACAAATTCCGCAAAGCATCTTACTCGACACTCAAACGGTTCTGTCCTTCAACTGCCTTGAATTGGTATCTTTTTTATCGACCCTCAAAAATAAATAAATAAATAAATAAATAAATATATAAGGCAATGATAGTCCGCAAAGGACTGAAGTCAGAGCCACAGAGAGTTGGATCAGATATCACCGCATCCACATAAAATAGAAGTTAAGTTAATGCTAACGAATTTGAAGCATGGAAGAGCTTAGAATGAAAAACATTAATATAAATACATACACAGTGAAATGGGGAAAAATCAATATTATTCAATTATTCTAATTCTCCTTTCATTTTAGTTTAAATCCTATCGAGTTCGAATTTGCCTTTTAACCTTTTCTGGCCGGCAAAGTACCAGCCAAATATTCTCTTCTTTTATTCGACATGCAAGATGCCAAGCCTTGTGTTTATGTCAGAAATGTATACTGTGTTCATTTTTTCCCTCCCAAAGCACAGGAGGTAACATTAGATACATTTCCATCTTCTGAGCACGCTAGCAAAACATAATCGACATCGTAACATGTGGAAATAATGATGATTTAATGACCGAGTAAATATAAAGAAAGACAATATTTTCAGTGTCGTCAAACAATACTACTCTCAACTATACAAGTAAAACTAACGTGTCATTGCGCAAACGATTGTCCACTACGTCTCTATATTCCAACTAATTATCTGTCCATAATAAATTACTTTTGTTAAAACATGCGCTCAATACATTTGTCAGACAAGAATCTATATATATATATATATATATATATATATATATATATATATATATATGGAAGATAGATAGACGCACACACACACACACATACATACCTAGATGTATACATTCAAAGACATATATACACACATATATACATACGTATATATATGCATATATACATATTTACATACACAAATGCATAAATGTGTGTACATATATATATATATATATATATATATATATATATATATATATATATATATATATATATATATGTATATTTATATATATATATATATATATATATATATATATACATATATGTATGTATGTATGTATGTATGTATGTATATATATACATTCTTTTATTTGTTTCAGTCATTTGATTGCAGCCATGCTGGAACACCGCCTTTATTCGAACAAATCGACTCCAGGATTTATTCTTTGTAAGCCTAGAACTTATTCTATCGCTATTTCTTTGCCGGACCGCTATGTTATGGGGATGTAGACACGCCACAATCGGTTGTCAAGCGATGGTGGGGGACAAACACAGACACACAAACACATAGATACATACATACATACATACATACATACATACACACACACACACACACACACACACAGATATATATATAAACGATGGGCTTCTTTTAGTTTCTGTTACCAAATCGACTCACTAGGCCTTGGTTGGCCCGAGGCTATAGTAAAAGACACTTGCCCAAGGTGCCACGCAGTGGGACTGAACCCAGAACCATGTGGCTTGTAAGCAAGCTACTTACCACACAGCCCCTCCTATAAACTTATGCATATACATACATATATTCTCTTTTACTCTTTTACTTGTTTCAGTCAGTTGACTGCGGCCATGCTGGAGCACCGCCTTTAGTCGAGCAAATCGAACCCGGGACTTATTCTTTGTAAGCAGTACTTATTCTATCGTTCTCTTTTTGCCGAACCGCTAAGGACGGGGACGTAAACACACCAGCATCGATTGTCAAGCAATGCTAGGGGGACAAACACAGACCACACAAAACACATACATATATATATAATACACATATACGACAGGCTTCTTTCAGTTTCCGTCTACCAAATCCACTCACAAGGCATGGGTCGGCCCGGGGCTATAGCAGAGACACTTGCCCAAGATGCCACGCAGTGGGACTGAACCCGGAACCATGAGGTTGGTTAGCAAGCTACTTACCACACAGCCCCTCCTGCGCCGTGGGTAAACTATGCATACATGTTTACATGTATACGCACACACAACACAACGCACACACACACACACACACACACACACCACACCACAGATATATATATAACGATGGCTTCTTTTAGTTTCTGTTACCAAATCGACTCACTAGGCCTTGGTTGGCCCGAGGCTATAGTAAAAGACACTTGCCCAAGGTGCACGCAGTGGGACTGAACCCAGAACCATGTGGCTTGTAAGCAAGCTACTTACCACACAGCCCCTCCTATAAACTTATGCATATACATACATATATTCTCTTTTACTCTTTTACTTGTTTCAGTCAGTTGACTGCGGCCATGCTGGAGCACCGCCTTTAGTCGAGCAAATCGACCCCGGGACTTATTCTTTGTAAGCCCAGTACTTATTCTATCGTTCTCTTTTTGCCGAACCGCTAAGTGACGGGGACGTAAACACACCAGCATCGATTGTCAAGCAATGCTAGGGGGACAAACACAGACACACAAACACACATACATATATATATATATACACATATACGACAGGCTTCTTTCAGTTTCCGTCTACCAAATCCACTCACAAGGCATTGGTCGGCCCGGGGCTATAGCAGAAGACACTTGCCCAAGATGCCACGCAGTGGGACTGAACCCGGAACCATGAGGTTGGTTAGCAAGCTACTTACCACACAGCCACTCCTGCGCCTTGGTAAACTATGCATACATGTTTACATGTATACGCACACACACACAAACGCACACACACACAACACCACACACACACACACACACACACACACACACACACACACACACACACACATAGAAGGACACTCATATATAAACAAACACATCTCTATGTGAGTCAGAGTGTTTGTAGGTGTATGTGTATTATTTATAGTTATAGAGTCATTACACGCACATAGGAGGAGTAAATGCATTCGCGCTTGCATATCCTCAGAAATGTATCAAATAAATATGTAAGCACGGATATATTTCAGCACGGATATATATATATATATGTGTGTGTGTGTGTGTGTGTGTGTGTGTGTGTGTGTGTGTGTGTGTGTGTTGTGTGTATGTTTGTGTGTGTGTCCCAACATCGCTTGACATCGATGCTGCGATGTTTACATCCCTGTAAGCTAGCGGTTCGGTATAAGAACCGATAAAATAAGTACTAGGCTTACAAAGAATGAGTCCTGGGGTCGATTTGCTCGACTAAAGGATGTGCTCCAGCATGGCCGCAGTCAAAGTGACTGAAACGAATTAAAGAATATATATGCATATGCATACTCACACACACACACATACACATTCATACACACACACATACGTGAGTGCACAAGCATTAATGTGCCTGTGAGTGTATATGTCTCCGAACATATATATATATATATATTAATACATACGTGCATTCATACATACACATACATGCATAAATATATGTACAAACACACACACACTCTCACGTATACGTACATGTGTGTGTATATGTATATATGTATATATAGATAGATAAGTATGTGTGTATATCTGTATGCGTGTATGTATGTATGTATGTACAGCTTGGTGAGGTCGAGCTAGCGAAACGTAGAAAATGAGGGAGTAAAATGAAAGAGAAAGAAAAAGAGACAAGGGGAGAGAGAGAGGGCGAGAGAAAGAGAGAGGTGGGGATAGTAACATAAAGAGCGAATAAATAAGGATCAAAATGAGGTTTTAGATAAACATAAAAGACAAAAACGAAAACCTTCATTAATTTACTTAATAACACAGTTTTTTGATTGAATGTGCACGGAAAGGACATGAATTTATAATCTAAATGGATTTGGCTATTGAAATACTAGTAGATAACGTCAGCAATGTTATTTTTATTTTTGTTTTGTGTCTACCATCTGCGTATATAATATTCAGTATGGTGTAATCATCTGGGATCTTTCTAGGACTTGCAATATATTTACATTTGCTGGCAATTTTTTTATTCCTTTTAATAACGTATTTCATTTCTAACATTTAGAAAAAAGAGTTATGAAACCATTAATAAATCTCCGAACGAGATGTAAACAGTAACCGCTCGACAACATAAATTGTACTAGCCATCTGAATGTGGCTAGCCACTGGGGGGGGGGGTTACTGATGCTTTTAGCCCCAGGAGATCGACGTCTCCAGCTGGCCTTAGACACAATTTCTGTGCCCTTATGATATTTGCAAAGGGAGGTTATCCTCCCTCGAAAACCTAAGTGATACATACGGACTATAGTTTCAAGGTTTTTGCCTCTCGTCAACGTATGGTAAACACCGGTTTTCGATGAAGGAGACCCTTGCAAATAACTATTTAATGTTTTTCCCAGCAACCACAGTCACTGATTTAGAAAAACTGTCTGAAACATTACGAAGATATTTAGAAAATGTGAATTACCATATAATGTGTGTGTGTGTGTGTGTTGTGTGTGTGTGTGTGTGTGTGTGATAAGAAGTTTGCTTTCCGAAATTTTTGTCGTACGTGCTTTTTCACTGCTGGTAAGCATTTTTGCTGTTGTTGAAATCGTTCGATTACCGTTTGGAATTGTTATTGTTATTTGTTGAACGTTGAAATGTATTGTTGAACATCACTGAATTATTTCCCGGTTTTACTGGGAATAATAACTAAAGGAGAAGGAACTGTTGACCATTGTGGCATTTTTATGAACGTTGTTTTGTCAATCTGTGTATAGTCTTTTAGACTAATTTTTTTGCCCCTTCCCCTAACGGGGGTGGGATTTGAATTTTGTTAGTGAGCTGTTCTCCTCTTCAAGAGGAAAATTTTTTAATCCTCATTTTTGTGGGAAACTATTTAACTTGTGAAATTAATTTCAACCGAAGAATGTCAGTTGAAATTATACACGAGAGGTGTACTCTCGTAGAGTGTAAGCAAGAAAATGTGAAAAAGTTTTGGTGGTTGCCGCAATGGCAACCGAAAATATTGACATTCCTGTCGATCAAGTGGAAGGTTTATTTAAAAGAATGAAAAAGGAAGGCGGTGACGTTAAAATATCACCCTCGTCCAGTGTGATCGACACAGAAAAACGGACCGTAGCGTTTAAACCCTTCTGCCCACAAAACAGAAGATTTAAACACTTCGAGAAAGAGAAAATTGAAAAATTCCTGCCCCTATATTGCAAGGAGACGGGCATACGGTGCAGTTGGGGTCTGTTTTTCTAGTGAAGAGGTGGCTCGCAGGCATTCCGTGTGTTCCCTGAAGACAAAGGAGGTGGTATTTCTACCAACATACATGGGAAGGCGGACTTCCCGTGTGAAGGTGACAGAACCACCGGAGGTTGACCCGAAAGGGGGATGGCCGCCCTGTTGTTTAACAGGGCGGATCGTATAAAATTCTTGCAAATTACATGCTCTACCCCACAAAATTGGCTCTGCCGGAGCGTTACAGCAATTGTACAGGGGATGCAGAGCCATTCGATTTGAGTCCATTAGGTTTAGTCAACAGCTAAGACTAGATAAGACCAGAATAGAAAGGCAACTAGTCGAGGACTTAGAAGAAGCGTTGAGGTTGGGCTTTGCATCTCACATTTTGGCAGCGAGAACGGCATTGGACCGTCACCTCAAAGGGGTGTAGAGTTCAGGCTAAAGTGCAAGCATTGGCCCGTGAGGGAATTAATGTTACCAGATGGGCCCGTACGGTAGAAACCCAGCGTGGCAACGATATCACAATTAGGTCTTTTGTCGACGAAAACGGACTTCGGTCGAAGGATAGGACGAGATGTGTGAGGCGCTTTGCAAGCAGTTTGCCGAGTTGTTCGGGAGGGGCGGGATGCTGGATCATGGTAAGATCCTTAGGGACTTCCTATCTGGTGGAGTGCTGTGAAGGGCCAGTCACAGCCGAGGAGGTAATCGAGGTGCTGGGTGAGTGCCCCGGGGAGAAGTCGCTAGGTCTCGATGGTCTGCCCTATGAATTCAGTAAAAGTATGCCAGACTTGTTCGGGCACCTACAGGCCGGTGTTTACGCCAACTGGCAGCAGAAAGGGAGAATTCCCAAGTCTGCGAGCCTGGGTGGTGACGTTGATCAGAAAGGACCAGAGCAAGGTGGATGAGATAGGGAACATTAGGCCCTGCTAAACACAGAGTTAAACATTTTGGCCAAGGTGCTAGCAAAAAAGGTTGGCGCGGGTCGTGGTCGGACTTATCGGGGAAGCACAAACTTGCGCTATCCCGAGCAGGTCAATCCATGACAATCTCCATCTTATACGCTACTCCTCAGGGAGGGTTAGGAAACTTTCTTGAGCCATTGCTGCAGAAGTTGGAGGCACTTGGGGACGCGCCGCATGATCTATGATGTGGAAGAGGAGCTACCGCGTATGCGGATGACATTTCCATCATCGTGGCTGATGAGGGCCAGCTTCCACCGGTGGAAACGGTCATCAAAAGTTATGAAGCGGTGGCAGGAGCAAAGGTTAACAAGGACAAGTCGGTTGGTTTGCAACTCAGCACCTGGAGGGGCAAGCCGATGGCGTCCAATAACGTCGTGGGGCGTTAGACGGAAAGTACTGTTAAGCTGCTTGGAGTCTGGATTGGCCCAGACCTCCAGATAGAGAAAAACTGGAGTGAGGCGGCCAGCAAGGTGACTGCTCTAATCCAGGCATGGTCTGGGCGGGCGTTATCGTTGCTAGGGAGGGTGGAGGTGGTGCAGGGTGGGCTAGGGATGCCTTGGCTGAGGATACGAAAATTTGTCTTAAGGTTGAGGCACCTCTGGCTTTACCTGGATGGAGAGCAGGTGTGGTCACCGCACGTTCGGTTCTACCTTCCCCAATTAACGTCCTTAACGGACAATGGTGCATGGATCAAGCGGAGACCTAAGCTGAGAGACTGGCATTTGGAGTGCCGTCAGGCGCTCCAGCTACTCTCTTAGGCGGGCAATATCGGCAGCAGGCGTTCCACCGCGGATTTTTTTAGCGGGTTAGTGGAATCTATGTCAGAAGACGCTTTGGGGGAGACCCTTGGCTACGATGAAAATCAGTTGGTCAACATGTTCAGGAAAAATTCGGGCCTGGGTATCTGGATCATTACCAGAAATCCCTGGATTGGCAGTGCTTCCGTGCGGCGTTACCTGTTCGTGACAAGCTGTCAAGGCACGAAGTGCCGTCTCGCCGACATGCCCGAGATGTGGGCAGGATAGGGAAACCGTCTTGTACGCATTCGTGGAGTATCCGAAGTTATCGGGACTGATAGCTTTTGTCGAACAACTGTTGTCAGTGATGGGAAGAATACAGCTATCAGCTGAGTCTATCATCGAGATTGTGCCACCTCCTTTCCTTAATAGGGAAAGGAAGTCTTGTTTTCTCTGCGTAGTAGCTATAGTAAAAGAAACAATATGGAAGACGCGTGTGAAAGGTACAGTGACAGGTACCTTTGTCTCTGGCCAGGGGTTGGTTAACTTTTTTACTACTTCGGTAGTAAGATCAGGCTAGAGAAGATGTGTCTGTCACGAAATATGTTTGTGAAAAGATGGAATCCTGTGGTGAGCGAGCTGGGTGCGATTGGCACCAGGTAAGTGAGGTCAAGTTAAAAAGTAAAGGTCCTACCCAGATGGCCGGGTGCCTTTCTTTCAATGACTCATTCAAAATTTAAAATGTTTATTGCCTATTTCATCGATTCATTTTTTCATCCGATTGATTTGACATTTTTACATATATATATATACATACATATATATCAAAATAAGCAACAGGATATCAAGAGGTGATGCAGTACGACCATTTCAAGCGACTCCGTTTAATTGAACTTATTGACCTTACTTTGAGCTGTACGGATAATACCGCACTTATTTGATGCTTCAACTGAATCTCAATTATATATATATACACACCCAGAACAACGAGAATAGCATAGGAGTGAAATTTAGGATTATTCGGTTCTCTGTGAATCAATTTTGATAAAACTTTTCCCAGCTGGTTTGCACACTATGGCTGCACCATTGTTATTTTTTCATTAATCTGTGTAACGTTCTTTCTTTTTTATTTCAGATTCTTCAGTTTTTGGGTGAGCCACGCTAATAGCCTTTAAATAAAATTAGCTTTTTTTTTCAGAAAATGAAGGGTAATGATACATATTAAGCATACATTGAGTATATATTTAACATAAAACTATAATGATATTATAACATTTATAGGCATGATGAATTATTTAGCCACATTTCAACGGATAACTTCAAAAACCTTTTAGTCATGGAATCTGTCAATTCTTTAAATAGTAGCAGGTTGGACTGCCTTTGCTGCAGCTTTGATAGTCGCCCAGAAAACATCTTTCGACGTAAATTGACGTCCATCAGCATAAACATGCTGTTTAATGATGGCCCAAAGATTTTCGGTAAGGTTGAGATCCGGAGATGATAGCGGCCACACCATCAACTTTTCACCTTGGAAGCCGTAAGACCCCAGGGATGTTTGAGTGTTCCTAGCAGAGTGGGAGGGAGCGTTGTCATGCATGAATACGAGATTCCTTAGAAGTGACATCAGTATGACATCTAGCCAGGGATCCAAGATCTCCTTCAGGAGATTGTAGTAGGCGACTGTGTTCACTTTAACCTCTTCAGGCACCATGACTGGGCCAACAAGTCTGTCCCCAATGATACCAGCCCACAACGTGACTCCTTCACCCTGTTGTTGAAGTCGAAAACGTTGGTGACGTTCATTTACAAAATAGACCCAACCATTTGCCCAACCGTCAGGTTCGTCAGTGAACAGAACACAACTCAAGTCTGACGTCACGTACTTTTGGGCCCATTGAAGCCTCAAACTTCTGTGAGGAGGCAGTTTCAGAGGTTCTCGCACGGAAGCCATGGTTCCGAGGATGCGATTTCTGGTGGTTTTCGGTACATGAGGAAGTCCAGTGGCGGTGAAAATGACTTTGCTTGTTTGTCCAGGTTTCCCACGTAACTTGCAGCCAATATTCCTTAAATACCTAGAAGTCACAGTCTTGGAGGTCCCACAATCGGATCATTTCTTCCTTGTCTCTCATGTAGCAAAATGATTCATTATGCCAATAAATGTTATAATATTATTATGGTTTTCTGATAAATATATACTGAATGTATATATATATCATTAATCTTCGTATTCTGAAGAAAAATGTCTAGATGGACTATTTTTATTCAAAGCTATTAGCGTGTTCACCCAATAACTGAAGAATCTGAAATGAAAAAAAAAAGGACGTTACACAGAGTAATGAAAAAATAACAATGGTGTTACCATAGTGTGCAAACCAGCTTGGAAAGGTTTTATCTAAATCGATTCATAGAAAACCAAGAAATCCTAAATTTCACTCCTAAGCTATTAGCGTGATTATGGGTGTGTGTGTGTATGTGTACACACACACACACACACACACACACACACACATATATATATATATTATATATATATATATATATATAGGTGGGTGTGTGGGAGTGTGTATGAGAGAGAGAGAGAGAAAAAAAGATTCTCATTGTTTGATAACCGCTGTTGGTTTGTTTATTTCCCTGTAACTTGACAGTCCGGTAAAAGAGCCGATATAAAAAGTACCTGGCTGAAAACAAAAGCATATGGACAAGGGTCGATTTGTTCGACCAAGCCCTTCAAGGTACTGCTCCAGGATGGCCGTAGTTCAATGACGGAAACAAATAAAAAAGGTTTAAAAAATGATACATGTGTGTGCATGCGTGTGTATGTGTGTGTGTGTGCGTGCGTGTGTGTGTGTGTGTGTGTGTGTGTGTGTGTGTGTGTGTGTGTGTGTGTGTGTGTGTGTGTGTGTTGGTGTCTGAGGATATCTCTCACCGCATGAATAGTGTATTTAAGACAGTAGTCCTTTTTTTAATACATACACACACGGACAGAGAGGAAGTGGTGGGAGAGATACAAACGTTCACAAGTGAGTGCTGATACTTACATGTGCATCAATTACTATTGGTGTCTCGTCTATTCTCTTCATTGACCACAACCTTCGTATTTCCCACTTCAAATCGTCTTAATTGTTTATTTTTATTTTATTTTATCTTTTTCTTTCACATTGATCCTGTTATCACTAGAGCAGGCTATGTCGTTTATCATACAAGTTCTTTCTTCTTTATTCACCACAACAATGTCCGGTTTCCGATGTCTGGTCAGGTGATCGCTATTATTATTATCATTCAGTAGTTTTATTTTTATAGCGTGCTTTCACTTCACTACCGAGCGCAGCTCTGTGTGCCTTGGGTATGTGCTGTGATTTGTTGTGATGCTCTGATGGTTATTGTATGGAAAGTGTTCTGCGTAGGATGTGTGCAGTGCCTAGTAGTGCAATTTTCTGTATGTTATATGTGTTTGTAAGTCCTGGTGTTTTTGTTATGTATTTGTCTGAATATTTTTTTATCATGCCTAATGCACCTACTATGATAGGAATTGTTTCTGTTTTTAGATTCCACATTCTGGTTACCTCCATTTCCATTATTATTATTATTATTATTATTATTATTATTATTATTATTATTATTATTATTATTATTATTATTATTAATAATAATACTATCAGTATCATATTTGACTTTCTTTTTCTTCTCTCTGTCCAAGATTTATTTTAAACATTACCAAACAAATATTCCTTGGAGTACTTGTGAACGTCTGCCCCAGTACTCTGGGGCAAACAAAAAACGGTTTTATGTAATCATACTATATTTGCTATATCATTTTGACATTTTCACGTCAAAATGTTTACTAGAGAAATGTAATATGTCTCTAAAACATAATATTAATTCAACAGCGTACAATAACATACAAAAATTAGTGCAAAAAGTTGTTTCCGTGAAAAGGTGCTTATAACAAATGTAAAAAAGTGATGAGCATTTAAATGAATATGTAATAGAAAAAGAAATTATTTTGAGCAGTTTACCAAATATTTGGAAAAATAACGCTAACAACAACAATAACAACAACAACATTCACTCAGTGACAAACATGTTAGTCGCTGAAGTTAATAATTATAGCAGCATTGTTATCGGTGAAAGTTTTGCTTCTGTCATAACACATTCGGAGTTTTTGACGAAATAAGAATTGACTGGGAGAATCGTAAAACCAGAAAGTATCTTTTTACTCCAAAATCTAATCCAAAAGAAAATTTCAAATCATACACAGATTTCTCTATCCAAAAATAAAATTCCATATCACACTCAAATTTCTCTATCCTCTATCTTTATTATTCTCTCAGTCATTTTTGTATAATTCTTTCACTCTCTATGCCTCTGTTATACTATCACGTTACCTCTCTAATTTCTCTAAACTATTCTATATCTCTGTCTTTTCTTTTCTACCTCTTATGTCTTTACTAGTTTTTATTAGTTACTTTCGTTGTCTCTTATGCTCTCATTCTGTCTTTCATTCGTCTTTATATTTTACTGTCTGTTGATCTGACTACTGGACGAATGCTGACTATTTCTCTCTCTCTCTCCTCTCTCTCTCTCCTCTCTCTCCTCTCCTCACCTCCATTCTGGCAATAATCTCTCTGATCTGCCTATCTTTATAATAGTTTATTTCCCATCCGTTTCTGTCCGTCGGAGGTCAGGCAGTGCTTTCTCCTCCCGTATTATTAGAGCTTGACAGAAAGTGTTTGTAACCATTAAACGAAAAAGACGAAACGGGATTAGCTCTTTTCTATCTATCTATCTATCTATCTATCTATCTATCTATCTATCTATCTATCTATCTATCTATCTATCTATCTATCTATCTATCTATCTATCTATCTATCTATCTATCTATCTATCTATCTATTTATCTATCTATCTATCTATCTATCTATCTTCTATCTTCTATCTATCTATCATCTATCTATCTATATATATTAATAAATGAAATAAAAATATGCATATATATAACATATATGTACGTACCTACCTCTACATGTACATATACACGCATATATGAGTACAGGACACCAAAGGGACGTCGAACACAAAAAGAAACGAAAACATAGACACAAACCAAAGGAACTGGACATTTTTTTAAAAACAACAAAAAATGGAGTACAGGACAATTAACACAACGAAAAAATCCCTTCTTCAGTCGCTATGGTTTCATCTACTCTAGGTTTCGAAGGATAAAAGCGAGACGTATCTTCGACCAGAAACTTTCCTTCCTGCGAAAAGCAAATCAATTAAAATTCTGAGATCTTTTCGCAGAGAGGTAAAAAATGGTAAAAAAAATGGTAAAAAACAGGACAGTAACGACAGTACAAAAATATAAACAGTAAAAAAACAAACAGTAAAAAAATATAAACAGTAAAAAAATATAACAGTAAAAGACAGGACAGGGAAAAACAAGATAAGAAGGGCTGTTGACGCCGAACGAAAAAAGTATTGCAAACGCAGAATTTTTTGTGAACGACAGGAGAGCAGGAAGAATGTCGTCCAGTTACCTTGAAGGCCAGGCCAAAAAGACAGTCAGGGCGGAAGTATCGTCGCGGGGGGACGACGGGAAGGGGGGAGGAGGAGCATTGTTGTATTTAGGAATGGTCATTTTGCCAGTTTAGCCAATAATCTCTCTAATCTGCCTATCTTTATATAGTTGTTTATTTCCCATCCTTTTCTGTCCGTCGGAGGTCAGACAGTGCTTTCTCCTTCCGCATTCTATGAGCTATATATATATATATATATATATATATATATATATATATATATATATAGTAATAACAAGATGATCCTTAGTATTTATGCATATCCTTTACTCTTCTACTCTATTATTTATTTCAGTCATTTGACTGCGTCCATGCTAGAGCACCGCCTTTAGTCGAACAAATCGACTCCAAGACCTATTCTATCGGTCCTTTGCCGAACCGCTAAGTTACGTGGATGTAAACACACCAGCATCGGTTGTTAAGCGATGTTGGTGGGACAAACACACACACAACATATATATATATTATATATATATATAATTTCAACAATTGAGGGCAAAATTAATTAATTATTAATCAATTTCACCAAGTGTTCAGTATGCAAAGGGACCATTCAGGCGAATTCAAATTATTACATTATATAAAAGGGCTTTAGTAAAATAAATTACTTTGCCGCATACTGAACTCATTAGAAATAGCAGCCAAAAAACTTTTTTAAGCTATTTCTAATACTAAAGAAAATCTCTCTCATATATAGTATGTTTGCTTAATTCAACTCACAAAGTTTGGGGGTAAGGACATCGAAAAATCAAATGCTAAGGTTAGCATTTGATTTTTCGATGTCCGTACCCCCAACTTACCCCCAACTTTTTTAAGCTATTTCTAATACTTAAAGAAATCTCTCTCATATATAGTGTTTGCTTAATTCAACTCACAAATTTTTGGGGGTAAGGACATCGAAAAATCAAATGCTAACCTTAGCATTTGATTTTTCGATGTCCTTACCCCAACTTTTGTGAGTTGAATTAGCAAACACTATATATGAGAGAGATTTTCTTTAAGTATTAGAAATAGCTTTAAAAAAGTTTTTTGGCTGCTATTTCTAATGAGTGGTATGCGGCAAAGTAATTTATTTTACTAAGCCCTTTTATATAATATATATATATATATATATGACGGGCTTCTTCCAGTATCCGTCTATGAAATCCACTCACAAAGCTTTGGTCAGCCCGAGGCTATAGTAGAAGACACTTGCTCAAGGTGCCACGTAGTGGGACTGAACCCGGAACCATGTGATTGCTAAGCAAGCTACTTACCACACAGCCACTCCTGCGTCCTTGTGATACATCCAAATCTATTTTTCCATCCTGAAGTATTTGTTTAAAGTGACTTATGTTTCTGTATGTGTTGTACAAGTATGATATATCGTTTAAGTTCCTTTACGGGAAAAAAACCCTCTTATATTATACCGGCTACAGCCTGATGATGCCAACTGGCAATAGCAGTGTTTTGGGGTTGCACCGAGCTGTGCCGATGCAGGATGGGAAAAATAAATTTGGATGTATCACCGAAGGATATGCATTATAATATCTATAAATTCTATCCAAGGATTATTATTATTATTATTATTATTATTATTATTATTATTATTATTATTATTATTATTATTATTATTATTATCATTACTATATTTATCCTACATTATATCAGCACAGCTCGTTTGTTACCTTTGGTCGTAATGTTGGCAGTAGCGGTGGTGGTGCTAATGGTGCTAATTATAGTTTCGGTGGTAGTGGTGGTGATAATAGTGGTGTTACGGGTGCAATGTTGTTGATGGTAACAGTGGTGGTGGTTGTAATAATAGTAGTTGTAATGATAGTGGTGGTAGTGCTGGTAATGGTGGCAGTGGGGCTAGTAGTGGCAGTGGTAGTGGTAGTATTAGTGATTAGGGTTAGAAGTAATGGTGGTCGTGGTATAGTGATGGTAGTTATGACGGTGGTGCGCTAGAGCTTGTGGTACTAGTAATAGTGGTGGTGGTGGTGGTGGCGGCGGCGGTGGTGGTGGTGGTAGTGGCGGTGGTGGTGGTGGTGGTGGTGGTGTTGGTGGTGGTGATAGAGCATGTTGAGGGTGGAAATACAACCAACTTCTTAAATCGTGCTGTACTAGTATCATAAGGGATATGTTGGAAGATCTAGTCCTAGATACACAAAGACTGAAAAAAACAAAAAAAAAACAGAAAGAAAAACTAGAAATGAAAACGATGGGATGGTCGCAGCTGGAATATCTTTGATATTAGGTTTACTGTATCATGTTCTGATTTGAATACAGCAACAGCTACAACGACAGCAACAGCAGTAGCCACAGCAACTACAACAAAATTTCTACATTGTGTACATGACGTTAAAAAAATATGTCTATGTCTAAATTAGAGAAAACGTCACTTGAGCATAGCAGGGCTTGGCTAGGATCTATGGATGATTGAAAAATCATAACTGCCCACACTCCGATGACATGTTTCTTTTGTTTACATTCGTTTTACCCCGCTCCTCTTTCTCCTTTCCATCCAATCAATCTTCATCGCTACAATAATTATGTTGACAAACAAAACACGAAAGTAAATTGTAATATTTTTTCTATTTACCTAATTTCATGGTAATAATCATTTATTTGTTGATTTGTATATCGTACATGCGCTCACATACATACGCACGCATAAACGCGAAAACGCACACATGCATTCAAACACATAGACATGCAAAATATCGATTCATATTTCAGTTATATCGATTCATATTTCAGAATAACTTTAAGATGGACATAATCAGTATCGTGGCGATCATTCCCTTACCAAAGTTGAGTAAAATGCAATCAAAATTACACTGCAGACCCCCATCATTCTAAATGCCGTACAATGTCTTACCATAGCTACACTTTATAATATAATATAACAATATATATTTAGTTGTATAATGCATAATATATCATACATTACAGTACAGAAAGTCACACACTTTAGCATCACAAAAAGATTTTTACGTCACTGTACAGCATTACAGTATTCTACATGTTATGCTATGAAGCAATTTATTTACATATACCACACTGTGTGTATATGCATAGAATAAACAACTGTCACTATAAAATATATTACACATTACGGTACAGTAAATTACACATTATGGTCTGCTACAATTTTATGCAAAACATTGTATATCATGTTGTACATCAACAGTATTACTTTACATCGCAGTAAAGTAAGCTACACATAAACATATCGCACTATATATTACATTATATATTACCGTACAGTTAACTACACATTATCGTAGGATAAAATTATACACATCATACTACATAATATACTATATATTAGAATACACATTATATAATGGAACAATATATACCACAGGGTTGAGCTGTAGCTAAACAATAACCACGTATAACATTAAACCATACGTTAAACTACGCTTTACAACCCTCTACAAAGCAAACAACCGCCAATATTCCACAAGATTATATCGTACCCCTCAACGAGTCACACAATCACCATACTAAACTACACTCTTCACCGCTCTAAAAGACCCTGGGCTACACTTTATGTTTCGTTACAAGATACTTCATCACAACAGTCAAAATAAATTACACTATTAAGAGACGGAGTGCTTGCTAACTAGTTTCCGTTAGGGCTGGTTATAAACAATTTCTCTTGCTATTCCCGGAGTTTTCACTGATGGTACGCCAGAAACTAGAGTTTTTGTTTGCACTTGTCGCCACCTCAACTGGTCTTCCCTATTTTCTTTTCATCATGATTCAGCAACCAGAATTTTTGTCCTGTGTCATCAATCTCATGCTCAGCTGAGCACTGTTTCAATATGGTTTTGTAGCCTTTGAAATAAGTTTTGATGCACCACTGATCATATATTACCTCTCTTTAGCCGCCTTGCTTTATCCACTCACATATATTACGATATATAAATGTGACGACTAACCGAGGATCTACAATATAAGAGATGTCTCTTATAACTACGCTTATATTTATTTGCCCCAGGCACAGGGGTGGAGCTTTGTCTAACAATTTTAGCCGATGTTTTGGTTGGCTCTTCA
Organism: Octopus sinensis; assembly: GCF_006345805.1. NCBI lineage: Eukaryota > Metazoa > Mollusca > Cephalopoda > Octopoda > Octopodidae > Octopus > Octopus sinensis. Next base: position 56,753,382 of record NC_043009.1, on the reverse strand, counting down.
GTTTTAAGTGTAGCAGATTGAATCATAAAGTTTTCCGTTCCTGTTGAGAGGATTTCTCTTGATATATCTTGAAGTATTTGTTATACTTCTTGTCGCGGAGGTACAGTCAGTCCAAATCACAAATGTACAATTTTTTCTTTGCCTTCTCTTAAATTAGATCCTGTAGTATAGAGACACTGCCGCTAAGCATCTTACCCGGCGTACTAACAGTTCTGCCAGCTCGCCGGCTTAAGTATTTTTATATATTGATGATTTAAACGTTCAGATTTTTTTTTCGTTTATTCATTAAATTGTGCTTTCTTTTTCTACGTTTGTTGGATAGTTTACCGCATTTGTGCTTGGTTGCCATGTTGAATGTGAAAATGTCATGCTTGTAAATATGTAGGAAAACATCTGCAAAAACAAATTTTATTTGTTTGTTTTATCCGCAGGTATCTAGGACAGGCTTTCCTCTAGTAATTATAATTCTCCAAAGAAAACTTCATTTAGTAATGCTATAAATAGAGTATAGTTTCAGAGTGAAATAAAGATACATATAAACGCAGCAAGAACCAATAATAATAATAAAATTGATGATAATAATAATAGTAACAATGCAGTACCAGGCAGTGGCTCGCGTGGCTTTTGATCTTAACTGATTGGAATTGTTATCATGTACATTGTTTTGTGTTGGTATAAAAAGATGGGCTACAGCAAATATTTTGCACAGTACCACAGATTTACTTGTCAGTTGTTTGATCATAACCAGTTGAGCATGGCCTTTGTGGCTGGCGGTATATTCATCTCTGATTACAAGCAGTAGTGGAGGATCATCATAACCATGTGTTGAGAGGAATTCTTTGGGGTTTGAATAATTCGCCTCTGGAAACTCTGGGTAGTAGTTGTGCAAAAGACGTACGTAGTTCATGTTCACTATAGCACTTGAACAACCCCTAGCTAACCACACGCAAGCTGACGACATGGGACTTTTTTTATGTGCGCCTTATAAGCCACCAAATACGGTGTGTATTTTAATATATTTCCACTAAACATTTTGTTCCAGCTACTTTATATCAGTAGTTCTCAAACGTTTTCAGGCTGCTGCCCCAGCAGCCTGAAACGTTTATACCAACACAAAACAATGTACATGATAACAATTCCAATCAGTTAAGATCAAAAGCCACGCGAGCCATGCCACATTCCTAGCGCCCCATCACCCTTCCTACCACACACATAGACCACTTTCTGCAGAAAATTCAAAACAACTGTATTTCACAAATAAGACTTAAACCTAATTAACCTATAAATATATATTTCACCCCAGTTTGACT